>NC_136907.1:48567152-48990675 GCF_949606895.1 Notothenia rossii | reverse complement strand
CTCTGAAGCCCCCATCCTGACCCCGCCCCGGGAGCCTCGGCCGCTCAACTCGGACGAGCAGAATATGTTCTCTGACTTTGATTACATCGCCGACTGGTGTTAGCTCCACCGGACCCCACAAACACACCAGCGCAGCGAGGACTATAGCTCATACCATCCTTAAAAAAGTGTTCGTCGTCCAAAACGTTGAAGAGGAGCCGCAAGCTTTCTGCCATTGAGAAGAAGCTCCACATGTTTTTTTAATCCACATGAAGAACTTTTTTTTTTAAGAAAACAAGAGAAACTCTGTTGTCGGAGAGTGAAGCTTCGTCCTTCTGCGCGTGTCCATTGTCTGACCACTGAGAATGTTTTTCATATGAACTCCGAGGAGACGGCATCACAATCATGTTATCCAGTATTTTTGGATCTGTACAGATTATATTCAGTCATATATATTTGATGTTCCTCTTACTTGCAAAGCCCTCAATCATTTAAGTATGTCCTATCTCAAAAGTTGACATTTCTGCCGGCTGTTCAGTGGATTTAAAGTGTGCTCAAAGCATTCTCACTGAGCTGCAACACCCATCCTGACTACTACTGCTGCTTCCTCACTTGAAGTCAAAGGAACAGTCTTTACACTACATTTCCTTTTTGGTTCCTTTTCTGCAAAACCCACATAACAGATTCTATTTAGTTTAACACTAATAACCAATACTTGGTTTTATTTGTTAAATTAGGACTTTAGAAAAAGCATTTGTCAAGAAGAGCTAATGCTAAAGATTATTTTGTCTGTTTCTGCTGCCTCAATAGACATCCACCTAAACTCAGTTCTAAAGATCAAACAACTATTCATTCATTTTTTCTTCTGGCGAGAGTTTAGTTGTATTTCAATCTTTTTTTTAATTTAATTTTTCCTGAATGAACAGCTTGTTGTAAAGGTCCTGACAGCATTTTCTTGTTACCTCAGTCAAAGTGAGTCGCTCAGTTAAAAGCTAACCAAACCAAATGCGTCCTGTCCCTCTTGAAGCAGAATACAAACTCCTCATGGGTAAAGGAAACCTCTGATGATTGAGTGAAGACAATGGTGGAGTTGTTTTTCTGGACATGCCATTGAAATGCTCCCACAGTGGAACCAGCTGGTGACTTGTTGCATATAAGCAGAGGCCTGTTGATATGAATCACTACAGGGGGGCAGGTATATTATATATACATACTGTATGTACACAATTAAGCTGAGAGCACTAATTTTATCAATAGTTTTTAATTATCTACGTTTCTTAATGAAAATAGATTGTACAAAGTTTTTTTTGTATTCTTCGCTTGTGCATGTTGCCAGAACAGATGAAAAACGTTATGAATGGTACACCAATACTCATGTCACAACTGCGTCCTGGTGTATAAAAAGAGAAAGTTGTTTCTGCAGTCGTTGCCCATCATGATGCACAAATTAAACATTTGTAATAGTGGATTTCTGATATTGAAAGCAACCTGTCTTTTATGTGTAATTGACCGGAGTAGAAAAGAAAAACAATTTTATTCAAACCATGAGCTGATTTCCATGCTTTGATGAAAATCTTGTATTTATTTTTTAAATTACTTAGAACAATTCTAACAGAATAGAACCAGGTCATTTTTCTACAAAAAACTAAGTTTTATGTTTACAATATGAAAACAGCCTAAAATTGCAAGCATCAAATGCATGTTCCCACTTGGACATATATACAGTCTGCAAGCATTGGTTTTTAAGCACTGGAATGTGTCCGTTTTATTCCTGTGAGGGCGCCTCGGCAAAGGCAAGAAGTCTTCCGAATCCAACACAAATACGATTTTATAGAAAGAATACAATCCTGTAAGCACAGCACAGAAATATCGAGGCTGTGTGGGGGGGTACGCAGGCTTCACAGTTGAGGCAGCTTGTCGACTGGTGTGTCGAATTTGAAGTCTGTAGGGAAGAGTTCTGCGGCGCGGGGGTAGATGAGGCGGTATGACTGTCGGATCGTAACGTCTGCGACGCCGGCAATATCCCCGATTTCTGTGGAAGCATCATAGTTTAGATTCATTCAGATATAAACTGCTAGAGGCATCCCATCAAGAGCAGCATGAGGAAGCTTTACAGACATTTATATGAGACCATTAGGGCGTACTGCTGACTCAGCATCACCCATTTTAATATTGAGACCACAGGTGTTAAATGAACAACTCTACCTCGAGTGATGCATTTCCCTCAACTACCACCTTTGTGAAAATTCACTTCACTTATTTTATTGCAGTATGTACTCCACTACATTTATCTAGTAGATTTTTGGGTTTTCCACTCTCCTGTAGTGTGTTCTATAGGTGCATGTAAATGGTCTGCAAACATCCCTGTGTTCCCTTCAGAGGGAGTTTCTCTACCACGAATCTATGGGCTCAGAACAGTCTCATAATGCACACAGAAGGATTCACACTTGTATTTCATGATCCGCAAAAGGATTCACACTTGTATTTTCGGATCCACACTTGTGTTTTTCAATGCACACACAAATGTGTTCCGTTTCATATACATGTAAATAAAATCAAAATACAGAAAAAAGTTTTACATATGTATTTTTGATCCACACATTTGTTTCCCATTTAAATCCCCTGAACCTGCAAACACAAATTGCTTTCTGTGCACGGATCGGTTCATTCGTGTGTGGTTTTTTTGAGACTCCCCGCCGATTCGCACTTGTAATTTCTCTGATCTATAGCCAATCAGATGTCTCCTCCAGTCCAAAATGCGTATATGAAGCAATAGGTCATGAAAGCAATAAATCCTACCCTCGTGGGGCCGCGCTCATGTGATTGGCTTAGACTGGAGGAGACATCTGATTGGCTATAGATGAGAGAAATTACAAGTACGAATCGGGTGAGCGTCAGGGGAGTCTCAAAGAACCCACACACGAATGCACAGCGATCCGTGCACAGAAAGCGGTTTGTGTTTGCAGGTTCAGAGGATTTAAACGGAAAACAAATGTGTGGATCAAAAATACATATGTAAAACTTTTTTCTGTGTTTGGATTTTATTTACATGTATATGAAACGGAACACATTTGTGAATCCTTTTGCGGATCATGAAATACAAGTGTGAATCCTTCTGTGTGCATGTGTGTATTATGAGACTGTTCTGAGCCCATACGAATCTACCCTCTCCCCCCTCATGCCTGGCCCAAATAGTGTTCTGTAGTTTCAGGACTGGGTGCAAAAGCGTTGGCCTACAAGGACCTATTCTACCAGTATAAGTGAATATTTAACTGTGATTTATTTAAATCAATACAACCTGTGTCCCTGAACAGTGTGATCACAGCGGCCCTCACCTTTCTGGGTCTTCTTCTCGGCGGAGGCCTGGGAGGCCATGTAGATGGCTGCTGCAGCCACAGAGATGGGGCTCCTGCCGGGCACCAGGTCCAGCTCCACCGCTTTCCTAGCGATGTAGGTGGCCGCCATCTGCACCTGTTTAGGCAGGCCCAGGTTGGAGCAGAAGCGGGACATGAAGTCTCCGGTGGTGATCAGGTCCACGCTGGTCTCCAGCGCCTTCAGGATCAGCTTGAAGCATCTGCCGATCTCCTTCTTGGAGATCCGGGAGACGGCGCAGATCTCTGAAGGGGCGGAGGAGAGAATAGGGGAAGAAAATCTATTTAGGAAAGAGCGACAACCTTTTTTTCTGCCAGTTTCGATAGTACATGCCTCTTATGGCCAATACAACAACATAACACTTTCTTATCTGTAGTTTATGCACTATTAAGGGTGAAAAAAGTCTGCAGATGTAATGTGCAAAAAATAATCATTTTATTTTCCCTCTAAACCTTTAAAAGAAACGTTATAAATTGAAACCGTTTTTCTGTAAGTTAGAGTGTTGGAGATATAGGCTGTATACATGTCTGCTTTCTCTCCATCACAACAGATCTAGGCATCACGCCTGTGGTTTCCTCACCCAGATCAGCCACAGACCGTGGTGAGAGCAGCTTCATGTGGGAACTATTTACTTTCTACCATATCAGTGCGCAGGAGGAAGCTGGCATTTAGTCACGAAGAAGAGGCTTCTGACAATGTGTATGTAAACATGAATGGTGTCCTCCTCTGAGCAGCTCCACGCTTGGTTCTTACGAGAGAGTAAACCTGACCTTTGAACGTCCTTGGTACTCCTTCCTGTCTGCAGGCGATGTAGAGGCAGGCGGAGGCGATGGCATCGTTGGCTCGGCCCTTCAGGCTCTTCTGTTCATAGACCTGCTTAAACAGGTTGTTGGTTCTGTCCTGCAGGGCAAACCCATCATTTACATTAGCTGCATGTTCTTAATCAAAACTTCAATCACATGTTTAAAAGCTACATCTTTATTAGGGCTCTACTTTTAAACTGATTGGCAGAAACCTGAGAGTTCCAAACCACATAGAAATAAAACAATATATACCAGGTTAAACAAACTTGTATGAAGCGGGTTTTGATAAAAAAAACAACAATTAAAAGCTGTTATTGTTTTTGCATAAGCATAAAGCTTTACACAAATATAATTAAAATCTGCCTTGATGCACATGACTTTGGAAAGGAAATTCTCCTTTAATATTAACTGTCCAGCTAGGTTTCAGAAAGCTCAAAATCACCATTATTACTAAATGTTACAAGAGCAAAACAAATTATCTAAAGTGCCGGAAGAGTTTCCGACTGACGTTATGTGCTGAGATTATGTCTACATGTACATAACGTGGAGGAAGGATCAGAACGGCCTGGGTGTGCAGTATCCCTCTCTTCAGGCCGAAAAAAGGGCGTCACCAAATCCGTTGGCTGAGTGAGGGGAACTGTGACATTCAGATAAAGTGAAACAGGAAATGACAACGAGCTCCAAAAAACAAAGACTGCCACAAAGTAGTGTTTATCTTCAAACTCAAAATAAAGTGTTTCTGAAAAGCCAATGATGACCATCTATGTCAAATAAATAGAACACTATCTTATCCTGATGTTTAACTATTAGAAAATGAGTCATGATGACCAAGTACAAATAAGGCTAACCTTTGCCTCCGCTAGTTACATCTCCAGTATATTTCAATGGAATTCATTTAATTTAATTAGAACAGAACTGCACACGTTGTACAGCCTCTTTATTCAGGAGACACCCAGGGATACTCAACCCACTCGTTCAAACTTCTGCTGTTTAGTTTCCATTTCCAAATAATGACATGGTTACATAATAAGCATATATATATAGTCCAGTTTCATTTCTATTGTTCTCTTGCCCACACGTGCGTGGTTTTCCTTTCTCTTTGCTGTCTCTCGTGCGTTTAGTGTGACATGGCTCCTTAAAGTGGAGCAGCTTGTTGTATTCGACTGGTTAACCACACCTGCTTCAGCACATTAGAGACTCAGAGTTAGGTTGGAACTTACTATGATGTTCCTTGGCAGGTTGATGCGGTCGGCCATGGTGGTGATCTCTTTGAAGGCGTTGAGCATGGCCCGGTCCGAGCTGCTCATGGTCCGCCGGTTCTGGTACTTGGAGTTACCGAACTCATCGAAACTAGCGGAGCCGGTTCCCTGTGGGCGAACAGTGGATGTTCATCAGTAAAACTCACAATTTGTAGCCTTATTTCAAGAGGGACCATAATAGCTTTGAGGAAGTGGTTACACTCTGGTGCCGCGGACGATGACTGATAATGACACCGAAGGTTCTGCATCACTGTGGCCAACACTCACTAAAGAATCTGAGAACATGTCGACTGATTTTCAAAAGCTTTGAGAGAGAGAGCTGGCTCAGGCCTGCCTGTAAGCAGCCCCTTGCTGTGCTGCTTAGGGTGAGTTTGTTGTCATAGGTCTATATTGTTTTTTTTTTTTTCAACTGACACTTGACACTACATTTAGAGCATTGTTGTTTGAAGAAACAGAGCGCTCCATTTCTACATGAACTAACAAATGAGCATTTTCCTATAGGTATATTGTAAGTCATGAATGGTTTAGCAAAAAAGTAGCTTTCACAGTGCCGCTCTGAATGGTACGTTCCAACAGCACTCAATATTTACAAATGGTCAAGTTTGTGAATGATTCGGAGTGACTATTTACAAACGCTCCCTGAGACCATTTGGGGACTTTCACCCTTTAGAATCTGGGGCCTAATGCCTGGAGTTTTCTCTCACCTGGCAGTATGCCAGTGCAAATGTAATGCCTGGATCATTAATCATTGCTGTTGCCATGGTTCTGCCTGATGCCCACGTTATTACAGTTTGGCCACCCCTGGAAGGTTTTTGACATCTTCCTCGATGAGTCATTTGTATATACATTGCAGTGGCGAGATGTCAGGGCCCCTCTGAGGGCCTAAGATATTCTAAAAAAGAATATTTGAAAACATAAAAAAAAATTAAAAAAAAATCATTAGCTTTACCAAAATGACTTGATTTAATTGTATTTAAAATAAAAATGTCCAAATAAATAAATCCTTGAATCTGCCTGTTCAGTTTCTGTTTGAATGTGAAGGGTTAAAGAAGCTGCTTTAGCCGTCTCTGCGAGTTACTCACCACCAATCAGTCACCTGATTGGTGGTCCTGCTGTAAATTCACAGAGGGCCCGCTATAGTAACTCAACGAGAGAGTAATGTCAAATGAGAGTACAATTGACCAATCATATCTTCCCTCTAAATGGGTTGGCTTTATTTTCGTGGACTTTATGACAAGTTCCGCCCGCTGTGAGGTTTATACATGTGTATAAAGTGGTGCAGTGAAGCGTCCTAAAACCCGGAAGTAAGCTGCGCTCGGGTTCCCTCGTCAAAAAAGCAATGGAATTTCTCCTTAGGATTTTGGAAAATAGCGGGAAATAAGGTCAGTGGAACGAACCTGTTAGATAAATGCACGTTTTGTTCAGCTGGATAATATCCACATGTCTACCCTACTTTTATAATTTCCGAATCATAAATCTAATCGATAGATTTATGATTAGCATAAGTTTGTTCATGATGGCTCACTTCAGTGATAGTGATGACATCGTTGCGAAATTATTAACCGAGTCATTTTCAAGATTGAGTTACAATGATAAACTGGAGTGGCAAAGGATCAGGTGCATGACCCGCAAGTGCTTCATCCAAAAGGACAGGAGGATGGACGTTGTGTTTAACCCTCCGGTATCACTGTGGACGTTTTTGTCCATATGGGTCATTTTTCACTTTTCATTTTGCAATAACTTTGGTTGTGTTGGTGCAAATGGCCTGATTTGTTGTAACATGGCTATTTTCTCGATCTATTTTTTGAATTCCAATTTCAATTTTTCAAATCGGTCTTTAATTCACTGTGCAACAAATCGACTACGCAAATTAGTCATTCGAGACAAAAATGTCCACTGCAAAAGACATTATATTAAAAGGTTCTTTCACAACTTTTTTGCGTTCAGTCTTTAAAGCAACTTCCGCCCTAATAGAAAATACCAAAAACGTAATCATTTTCAGGATTTTAACCCTTTAAATGCCATTTTGAATACATGAAAACGCTGTTTTTTTCCCTGATGAAAACAGAGAATTAGTTATTTTCCAAAAAATACATATCTGGGGACTGGCTCTTTTTTTTTTATAACAGTCTTGGATATGTCAAAGATTAGCAGCAAAATCGATTTTTTTGCATTATTAGTTTTTGCACAAAATCAGATTGAACAAAAAAGTTACATTAGCCACTCGTGTCCCATCCACTCCCATTATAACCACATCTTTTGATCTCTCCGCCATACCGGTATAAAATCATGCATTTTGTAATGTCAGGGTTTTATATTGGAGGAAAATAGTTCAATTTGTCCTTTTTACTGTATATCACCAGATGTGACATTTTACCATTGAATTACATGCTTGTCATTTCTTGGTTTATTTGCCTGTTGTATAATGGGGCCCTGACAGCCATTGGAATACATACACACACACACACACACTTCTCAGCTGATAGCACTCTTCCACATCCATACCAACACACCTACATCATATTAGTTGCATACATGTATTCCAATGGCTGTCAGGGCCCCATTATACAACAGGCAAAGAAACCAAGAAATGACAAGCATGTAATTCAATGGTAAAATGTCACATCTTGTGATATAGAATAAAAAGGACAAATTGAACTATTTTCCTCCAATATAGAACCCTGACATTACAAAATGCATGATTTTATACCGGTATGGCGGAGAGATCAAAAGATGTGGTTATAATGGGAGTGGATGGGACACGAGTGGCTAATGTGAGTTTTTTGTTTAATCTGATTCTGTGCAAAAACTAATAATCCACCAAAAATAAATGTTGTTGCTAATCTTTGACATATCCAAGACTGGGATAACCATTTTAAAAAAGCCAACCCCCCCCAACATTCATTATATGGAAAATAACTGCCTTTTTTTGCATGTTTTTCATAGAAAACTCAAATTCATGTTTTCAAACTGGCAGTTCAAGGGTTAAAATCCTGAACATAATTTAACATTTGGTATTTTTGATCAGGACTGAAGTTGATTGAAAGATTTAAAGATTTAACCCCAAATTCTGTGCAAAAACTAATAATGCAAAAAAATGCATTTTGCTGCTAATCTTTGACATATCCAATACTGTTATAAAAAAAAGAGCCAGTCACCAGATATGTATTTTTTGGAAAATAACAAATTTTCTCTGTTTTCATCATGAAAAAAAACAGCGGTTTCATGTATTCAAAATGGCATTTAAAGGGTTAAAATCCTGAAAATGATTACATTTTTGGTATTTTCTATTAGGGCAGAAGTTGCTTTAAAGATTGAACCCAAAGAAGTTGTGAAAAAAACCTTTTAATATAATGTTTTTATCAAAGTCTTTTGCAGTGGACATTTGTCTCTAATGACTAATTTGCGTAGTCCAATCGAACAACCCTGTCTCCTAAAAATTAGGTTCCCACTAGGGGTTTCACCAACTAATCGACTAGTCGACTACCTCTACCACTAGTCGGCGCTGTAGGCCCTAGTCAACTAGTCGTGAAAAAAATGGAGGTAAACGAGGTGCTGCAAAATGCTACAAAAAACGTCCGACATTCTTATGTATGGCAGTACTTCAACGAAGATGTAACCAACTCCACATAGTCCATGGGCCAGAGGCCAAAATTGGACTTTTTGGTACCACTCAGAGTGGCAAAGTCTAGTAACATTTTTTGAAAAGGTACATGTCCATAGATGATATTTTGGTATGATAACCCATCCTAAGTGGTAGCTTTTTGACAGTTATCAGCTCATAAAGTTATCAACCCCCTGCAAAAAATAGGCCTCTAAACGCCGGGGGCATATTTTGTTTTGTGCTCATTTTCAGAACTTTACTCATATGTTATGAGGGCATGTTTGGTAGCATTTTAAAGTGTACAATCCTAGCTTTCATTTAGACCTAGTTTTGGGCCTATCTAAAAAATATAAAGGTCACATGGTCAAAGGTCAAACTGTCTCAACAACATTTTTTCCACTATTTTCGCCTAAACTGTAGTCTTTTTTATAGCACTGTGAAATGTAGGAACAGCACTGACACAAATAACAAAAACTGAAATACTCACAGGACTGTAACAATTCAGGAAATGTTTAATCTTCCCATAATATCCTGCTATGAGGGAGGATATGGGTCTTTAAGTGGAACATGGGCCCAGGCGAGAATTGACAATAACTGCTAATTATTTGGTATTTGTCACAGAGTTTTTATTTAGATTTCTATATATCTTTGCCCTAATCATCATCATCATCATCATCATCATCATCATCATCATCGTTGTTGTCCAGAGTTAAGACAACTTCTTCATCCTCCTCAACCCTCTGATTTGTGCATGTTTGCAGTTTGCACATTTTCGTGCAGTCAAGATTGTTGGTGAGGCAGGAGAAATCTGGTAGTCTACAGGTCTTCACACACTTGCAGGCCATGAGAGATTTTATTTAGTTTTCTTTACATCTTTGCCCTAATATCAGCAGCAGCAGTCCAAAGTACATACAGTAGCTCTGGAGGTTTGAGCATCCTAGCCCTTTAAATTTGAACAGCCAATGGCTGACAGTTATTTCAAATTGTTGCTAAATTGTTGCAACTGTGCATTTAAAAAATATTACAGTTTAAAAATCATACAGTTTTTTTGATGGGTGGACAGTTGCTGTTGGGGGTGCTTCACTGTTCCTGCCTGTGAGGAGAATTGTGAGGTGAGTGGCCTAGCAGACAATTCTTTCTTGAAAAATGTTGATAAATTAGTTATAAATACCCCTTTCTTGACGTATATCTGTTTTCAATACATATTGGGATTGCCTCCATCGGATATAATGTAATTTATTTGCTTAGCTTACTGTTCATTCTTTTTAGGTGGCCCAATATTGTGGTAAATTGAATCCTAAAATTAGCCACCTACACAGTTTACTTTTGATGTTTCCCCTTATTAAAATCATTAATATATGTATATTAGGTAAATATATTACTATATAATGACATATTCATGAATATGTCATTATATAGTGCATACCTCTTAAAATGTCCCTCCTATTTATGGAGCCCTGATGTGTTTAAGCTTCAGTGAAGGATGCAGTGTCACCTGCACAGACAGACAGACACACACGGCCTATATCATTAGAAGGGAACACAGACACATGCACACACAAAAACATGAAATCTGTGCGTGGAGGTAGCTTTGATTGAATGATGAAATGGACATCTCAATGGTGATTTTAGATGTGCCTTTTAGAGTACCTCAGTTTACATCACAGCAGTGGTGAGCTCATTAGATTTATTTATTGTGTTTGTGTTTGCAGGGGATGTACATCACAGAATAGAAAAGTATGGCAGAACAAAGTGAGACAGAGCCGAAGTGTCCCATGACAGAATGTGTCATACACTGTTCAGATGATAATTCAAAGCTTGTGGCACCTGTAAATATAGAGTCATGGAACACGTTACTGGGAGCAGCTAAAATAAGAGGCTACAGCCCCATCCTCGATCTTGCCAAAGACCTCCCTGAAGGTAGCATACCATCATTATTCTATCACAGGAAATGTCGAAGCATCTTTACAATGAAGAAACTGCTTGACAGCATTGTTGCAAAAGAAAGCTCTTCAGAAAATAGTTTGCCAGAAGATTCAAGAGAGCTTACTAGACGAGAACCACAACCATCAAGGGTTTATGAAGCAAAGTGTATATTTTGTGACAAAGTCAGCAAGTATTTGAAAGGTCAAAGAACTAAAGAAAGTCTGACAAAATGTGCAGAGTTAAGAGCAGATGACACCATCAGGAGCGCAGCGATCAGGAAAAAGGATACAACTTTGTTAGCCACAGTCAGTCGTGAGCTAGTGGCAGCTGAAGCTCATTACCACAGAACCTGCTACAGAGCTTACACAAAGGACCTAGAAAAAGACACTGATGAAAGTAACATGGATGAAATAGAGTCCCCATATGAAGCAGCAGAAAAAATGGCACTCTCTAAAGTGTTTGCATATATTAGAGAAGAACTGATTGAACATCATACAGTAGTCGCATTCACAGACCTGACTAATATGCTTGTTACAGAAATGGCCAAGTGTGGTGTAACACAGGTGATACCCTCAATAAAAAAACACTTACGCCGCAGAGTTGAAGCTGAATTTGGTCCATCTTTACATATCACACCAAATGACACAGGAAAGCTGTTGGTATATCCTGACAATTTGAAAATGGATGAACTTGTAAAAGTTTTCCATGAACTTAAAGAGGAACAGAAGTTGTTCAAATCAAATACTGGCAGTGATGTGATATCACAAGTGGCACTGAAGATCAGAAATGATATCCAGAAACAGGATATTACTCAGGCATGGCCACCACATGTGTCAGATCTGGAAAAGATGAACAGCATTCCTCTGTGTCTAGTAGAGTTTCTCCAGACACTCCTAACAGGTAAAACCACAGGAAGTGATAACCCATCGCAGAGAGTGCAAAGGCTCACTGCATCCTTTGGTCAAGATTTAGTTTATGCTGTTACCTCTGGCAAAGTTAAGCCTGCAAAACACATTTTATTGCCCTTTGCTGTCAAATCTCTTACTGGAAATGTGGAACTGATACAGATGCTAAACCGACTCGGCCATAGTGTATCATATTCTCAGGTAGAAGAAATAGACACGGCCCTCTGTCTTCAGAAGCAAGCAGCAAGTAAAGACACCATCCCATTACCACAAAACATCAAACCCGGTCTGCTCACAACATTGGCATGGGACAATATAGACAGACTGGAGGAAACAATCAGTGGCAAGGGGACATCACACAGAGTGAATGGAATCGCTGTGCAAGCAAAGCCTATCACTGACCATTCTGCTGAGATCAGATCTTTGCCTTGTATCCCAAAAACCAAGATGAGAAGCATTGTTGCAGTTGAGATGATGCTTCCTATTTACAACGCAGGAGAGCGTGCCAACCCTCCTCTTGTACAGACAATTGATACTGATCACACCACATGTCTAAAGGATGCAGCAGACAAAAACCACATGTGGCTGATGGCTCGTCTTTCCAACAAAGATATATGTAGCTGGACTGGGTTCAACATCCTCACCCACAGTGAAACATGTGTACAAGAAGATAATATAGGCTATTTGCCTACAATCAATGCTCCTGCTACACAGCTATCAACAGTAAATGAGATACTTCTCCAGTCACTAAACATCATGAAATCTCTGCAGCTTAACAACATAATTGTTGTCTTTGACCAGGCATTGTATGCCAAAGCTGTTGAAATTACTTGGAAAAACCAGGAGCTACTCAAGGACATCATCCTTAGAATGGGAGTCTTCCATACCACCTGTGCCTTCATGGCAACAATTGGCCAACGGTTTGGAGATGCTGGTCTAAGAGACCTTTGCATAGAAGCAGGAGTGATAGCTGACGGCTCAGTCTCAGCAGTTATTGATGGGCACAAGTATAATCGTGCAGTAAGGCTCCACAAACTGCTCTATGAGGCTTTCTTGAGACTAGCATGGGAAGGTTTTCAACCTTGGTTAGAAGAGAATCACCAGGATGATATTATTCACCTGGAAACAACTCTGCAAACTGCCAACAACCTGTGTGAAGAATTAACACAGACAAGATTTGAGGAAACTCTCAAGCAGGATTCATGTCAGCGTATTCTGACACAATTTAATGAGTACCTCAGCTTCCTCAGAAAAGACAATGGTCCCCTGTCTGCCTTCTGGATGTCCTATGTGGACATGGTTGAGATTCTGCTTTGTCTAATTCGAGCATCACGAGAGGGAAATTGGATGATGCATCTTACAGCAATAAGAGCCATCATTCCATGGTGCTTTGCATATGATAGGATCAACTATGCCAGATATCTGACATACTACTATGCACAAATGTCTCGCCTGGAGACTGATAATCCTGCTGTTCATGCACACATTGCAAAGGGTGGTTTGTCTGTCCAGCTCAGTGGGAACAATCCCTTTGGAAAGATTCCAGTTGACCAGACAATTGAGGAGACCATAAACAAGGACACCCAGACTGCTGGAGGAACCAAGGGTTTCAGCCTAAAAGCAGGAGCAGTCACCAGATACTATCTCACTTCAGAAAACAGAAGTCAGTACCTAAGGCAACTCAGGAACATGACAGGCACCAAAACTACAGGCAGTTTCAGTCATCACGATCTACAGAAGACCAGAATAGAGAAGGACAGGGCTGATGTGAATGCCTTTGTAGAGCTTATGAAAAATAGCTGGGTAAACCCTCTCAGTCCAGATCAGTCTGACATCATCAGTCTTTCCACAGGAATCGCTGTGTCACCAGACATAGCCAGTGATCTGCTGCAAGCTCACCAGACTGGAGAGGAAGCATATCAGAAGTTCAGAAGTGAGCGTTTGGAAAAAGAATCACCAGAAACCAAATTCCACGACAGAATGAAAAAACAGAATCTGAAGACATTCTCAAGCCTCACAAAAAGAGACAGAGGAAATCAAAAACAAAACAAGGAGTTGATATTGAAAGCAGACAGAAATCTCTTTGGGCATATGATAATTGTTTCACAAAGTAGAAGTCTTCACATTAAAGATGTCCTGGCTCATCCACTTGGTCCACTGCCTTGGTCACTTTCAAATCCAGACGGTTCGCTGCGAAAGACCAATAAGGCCGCTCTTGCTAGAGAGTTAGAGAAATCAGCATCAGCAGTTGAAGATATTGGAAATCTCTCTGCATGCATCATTGATGGAATGAGCCTTGTTCAGAAACTGAAAGGTGATGGCAAGACTTTTGGAGAGATTGCTGGTTCTGTGCTGAACTTTGCTTTGCAT
The DNA here is from genome assembly GCF_949606895.1 of Notothenia rossii. Taxonomy (NCBI): domain Eukaryota; kingdom Metazoa; phylum Chordata; class Actinopteri; order Perciformes; family Nototheniidae; genus Notothenia; species Notothenia rossii. The sequence goes on along the minus strand of NC_136907.1, from coordinate 48,976,457 downwards.
GAAGGAGGAAAGAGTACACGAATAGATGTGGTGTTTGATGTGTACAGGAAAACATCCATCAAGAATGCTGAGAGAGACAATCGAGGTGCAACAAGTAGCACTCAATGGAAGAACATTGCCCCGGGACACAATGTTGTGCAGTGGAGAAAACTCTTAAGCAATCCAGAGAGCAAAACTGCCTTGATCAAGTTCATTGTGGACCAGTGGAAGCTGCCAGAAAACCAGGTGAAGCTTCAAGAAAAGCAGCTTTTTGTAACATGTGGAGAGACATGCTATTGTCTTAAGAACAAAGATGTGAAAGTTGTGATGGAGTTAAAGTGTTCCCATGAGGAGGCAGACACCCGCATGCTCCTACATGCTGCTCATGCCAGCCAGAATGGCTATAAAACTACAGTGATTGTGAGTGAGGACACAGATGTCATGGTCCTTTGCTTAGGGAACTGTAAGAAGATAAACTGCACCATGTACCTGAAATGTGGGAGTCAGAATAGAACAAGATACATCAACATTAGCACCCTTGCTGAACTCCATGGAGATGATCTCTGTGATGCTCTTGTAGGTCTCCATGCCTTTACAGGTTGTGATAGTGTGAGTGCTTTTGCAGGAAGAGGGAAACTCTGTGCTTTCAAACTTGTTAAAGGAAACAGGACATATCAAGAGGGCTTCAAATCCCTGGGAACATCATGGGATGTATCAGAGCACTTACACAGAGCCATGGAATCCTTTGTGTGTCAGATGTATGCACCATCATCCGACATATGTGATGTGAACGACCTTCGGTACCTGATGTTCTGCACCAAAAGGGGTGAAATGGAGTCAAGCCTTCTTCCGCCTTGCAGGGACTGCTTACAGCTGCATACACAGCGCGCAAATTACCAGGCAGCAGTATGGAGGCAATGTCTGGAAGGACAACCAGGCATACCAGAGCCAAAAGGTTATGGATGGAAAACAGACGTCAAAGGTATGCTTTTAGTAAATTCACTGCAACAGTATAGGTAATTTCTGTACATTTCAGTTCTTTAGTGAAGTAGATGAGACATGGAAAGTGTGTGACTTGGATCTTACACTTCTTCTTTTACTGTAGGTATGCTGGTGTTGGACTGGATGCGAGGGCTCCCAGCTCCAAAGGCTGTCTTGGAGCTCATGGCCTGCAAGTGTGTAAAGACCTGTAGGCTTCCAGGCTGCTCCTGCCTCGCCAACAACTTCAAGTGCACAGAAATGTGCAAACTTCAAAAATGCACAAATCAGAGGGTGGAGGAGGATGAAGAAGTTGCCTTCACTGTGGACTATGATGATGATGATGATGATGATGGATGTGATGATTAGGGCAACCCCCACATGAGACCCCAGGTAAGATACAAAAAATAGTAAAAGGTAGCGATAAATTAAAGATTTAAATAAAATAAGATAAAATAAAATAGAATAAAGATAAAGATCGATCTATATAGGATACAGAAAAAAGTTATTGTGCAAATGTTCCTGTAGTTTTTATTCCTGTGCCCCATGTGCTCCAGGTGCTGGTGCATCAGACGCTGAAGGAGCTGCTGATCCTAAGAGCGGAGCTGCAGAAGGAGGCCACCTCCCACTCCCTGTCCTCCTCCTCCGAACACTGCCCCTCCGCCCACACACACCACAGGAACTCCCCTGCACTTGGCCGTCTGATACACACACAGTATAGTTCATGTTTCAGTGTTTACACTCTGAGGGATTCTTCTTACATTTCTATTAACATTATAACAAAAACCCATATGTTTGTAAAGTTTTTTGAAAAGTATTTAAAGAGAATTTAAAACCTGACGCCCCACCATGCCCCACCACCCCCACCCCACCTTAACGCTCTTAACGCTGACTTCAGATGTTCAATGTTTTCAAAAATGCACAAATCAGAGGGTGGAGGAGGATGAAGAAGTTGTGTCTTCACTGTGGACTATGATGATGATGGATGTGATGATTAGGGCAAATCTAAATAAAAACTCTGTGACAAATACCAAATAATTAGCAGTTATTGTCAATTCTCGCCTGGGCCCATGTTCCACTTAAAGACCCATATCCTCCCTCATAGCAGGATATTATGGGAAGATTATACATTTCCTGAATTGTTACAGTCCTGTGAGTATTTCAGTTTTTGTTATTTGTGTCAGTGCTGTTCCTACATTTCACAGTGCTATAAAAAAGACTACAGTTTAGGCGAAAATAGTGGAAAAAATGTTGTTGAGACAGTTTGACCTTTGACCATGTGACCTTTATATTTTTTAGATAGGCCCAAAACTAGGTCTAAATGAAAGCTAGGATTGTACACTTTAAAATGCTACCAAACATGCCCTCATAACATATGAGTAAAGTTCTGAAAATGAGCACAAAACAAAATATGCCCCCGGCGTTTAGAGGCCTATTTTTTGCAGGGGGTTGATAACTTTATGAGCTGATAACTGTCAAAAAGCTACCACTTAGGATGGGTTATCATACCAAAATATCATCTATGGACATGTACCTTTTCAAAAAATGTTACTAGACTTTGCCACTCTGAGTGGTACCAAAATCTGGTCTGGCCCATGGACTAACAGTGAAGTGTCAGTTGTGTACAGTTGTACTGAAGTACAATACAAATGCATCTGTTATGCGCAACCATCTGAAGATGAAACACCCGCTGCCGACAGCTAGCATTAGCAGTAATGCTAGCACCAGTGAGCAACGGACCGGCGTCAGCACTGAACAGAGGCAAACGAACAGCAAGAAAACACGGGTCAACAGTGATGCGGATGATGAGCTACGGGATTACTGCCAGCGGACACCGCATATCCCCACAATGGATAATCCACTGGAGTGGTGGGCAGAAAACGTGCACCACTTCCCCCGCTTTCGAGGAGCTACCTGGCTAGTCCAGCCGTGAGAGGGTTTTTTCCCTGGCAGGCAACACTGTCACCCGAAACCGGTCAAGCCTCCTTCCCTCACATGTCGATGCGTTGGTGTTCAAACCAAAAATATGGAAAGGTGGACGTTATCGTGGAGGACAGCAAATAAAGTGTTGCGCACTGGATTCACGTGGCATTTATGTAAACAAGAGTCTTTTGCTGTCGATTTTGGTGAGTCCAGTTACTGTTTGTTATTTACTCAGCCATGTAACACAAATTAAAATGCAGTGTTTAATGTTACTGTATGAGTTCCAATATAAAATACAGTTGTACACCTCTCTTTGTGTGTCTTTATTATGACGTAACGACTAGTCGACTGCTATTTTGAAAAACGTGTCGACTAGTAAATATTGGTAGTTGTGAAACCCCTAGTTCCCACAGAACTAAACTGCATTCTCATTTACGTTTAGCTAGAAACGTATTTACTCCCACGTTACGTTTGTTATGAACGTATCTTAAATAGGCCTACGTTTATTTTCTACATATCTTTGCCATTTATTGTCTTGCTTATAATAATGATAATAGTCATTTATAAATATAATTTTAGAGCACACATTTGAAATTGAGAATCGGGCTCGATATATGGTTAAATTAAAATCAGTAGGCGAGGCTGTAATTTCGCCAGCTGTTACTCTCATGAGCGAGGCAGAACATAATAGTTTTAACATGCCAAAAAGCTGCTGTGTCGTTTATTGCACCTCAAACATTTAAACAAATCCAGAGTTGCGTGTTTCTGTACTTCCTCTAAGAACAAAGGACAGTAAAAGAAGATCTCTGTGGCTTCAGGCTTGATCGCCATTCAAATGACCGCGTTGGTTTCCCCAAAAGTGGGCGGGGCTGTAAAGTGACGTAGATTTTACTCTCATCTATTATTCAAAACCATTCTTTTTATTCTAACGTAAATTAAATGCCAGTGTTTTATCTTTTTATTTATTAGTTTTATTTTAAATCGTATAATGTCAGACTTTTTTTGCCGTCTGTGAGGAAAATAAATGGGGCTTAGAGCCTCAAAATACTGAAATCTGTATTTTTTTTAATCTTTTTTTCCTTCTAATTTGTTATTCTTTTTTAAATAACACTGTTATTTACTCGACAATAACACACAATTATCCTTGTTTTTATTTATTCTTTTAATTCTATAATGTTTGGCTTTTTAGCCGTAAATTAGACCCTCCAGAAAAACGCGGGCAAAATTCCTTGATTATGCGGGCTAAAATCCTTGATTATGCGATTAAACATGCTGGGTTTTTATGTGATTTTATGCGGTGAAATTGCGGGAAGTTGCGAAATATGCGGAAAGTTGCGAAATATGCTAAATATGCGGGGAAAAATAATAACAATTTTTTTAAATATTGGGCTGTCTTATTTATTCTCTCTCACACACAACCTGCCACTAACGTTAGACCCCTTTACTATTAAATTAAACACATACAATGTTTATTTATTGTAAAAGCAATTGGGCTTTTTTAATCTCACACACACACACCCACCCACTTCTCCGCCTCATTCCATTTTAATTTACTCGTTCGTTATCTGACCAGCTTCAATCTTGTAGGCTACTCACTTCGTTTCTTGTAGCCCTCGAAAGGGTTTTGGAGGTTGGTGCCTCGGTGAACGTTGTTTGGCTTTCTTGTCCGCAGCAGCAGAAAGCATTTTCGAATGTTTGAATGAATCAAAGTGGGTCGTCACCGTCGATTTTCTCTTATGCTCCAACACACAGTTGCATGGGGTGCAGAATAGTTTCCCCCCACTTTTTGCCCGGTCTTTAGTAGAAATGTTCGTCTGTAAATGAGATGGATTAGATTTTTTCATCTTGGTGTTTTCACTATCGTGTGAGCTCCACACGTTTACTCTATACGGTGTTGTTTACATTCTGTGATGCGCGAGCTGATGACGTCACGTCAAGACGAGTCAACTTTTTTTCTTCTCAACTTTGTGTGGAAAAATGTGGGGACTATGCGGCCTTTTAAAAATCTGCGCCATTTTGCTGATTATGCGGTAAATTCTGCGATCGCAGAATCGCGTTTTTCTGGAGGGTCTAGTAAATAAAGTCACCGGAAACAGACGTAGGCCATTTCGAGCGATACACACCACAAACCATGGATGTATAATAAGAACCCACTGAACTGATTACCCAAGATCCTCCGCTTGAAGCTTGTTGATTGGATGTTTTAGCCGCAATGCACGTTGGGATATGGTGTTAATGCAATATGATAACCAAAAACATTAAAAAAAAAAAAAAAATGTAATACTTTATTCCGAGTGTTCTTGCTTTTCTCTTTGGAAGTCATCACATAACGGCATTGTAATACACGGTTCGGCTGCATTAAATATTACACATCTGCCGTAGTTCTTTATTTATAGAGCCCTGATGAGAAGACTTCTGGACAAACTTCTGAACTGCCGCCAAAACTGAATATGTGACGTGGATCATAAATATATCACCAATTAAACAACTTCTTGCATTTCTTTTCACAAAATACATCTCCTTGCAGTATCAATAGTAATTCGGCTGACTTTTATATTTGATCCAATTGGTAGATAGGCTGTATTTACACCATAACGGTGCACAGCTGATAGAAAAGGACTTGTAGTTTTTAAAGATATTACTGATATTCTTTGAATATAAGAATGTAAATACTGAGTTGAGAGAATAGTCAGGGGATTTGGGTGATGGGAGAAACATCTATGGAATCACAATTTCAATAGCTTACCATTAAATGACAGATATACCTTTCAGTCTGTGATGTTTTACAAATCAGATATTAATGTGTAGAAGTAAAACATGAGAAATAGTATAGCAATATCCTGTAAAATTATGTACAAACATGAATAAAACTATACATCTTCAGATGTTATACATACATAAGCAGTGTTTCCCATACATTGATTTATTTGTGGGACGCCACAATTAAATATCATCCGCCACAAATGTATTTCATAAAAAAATATATATATATTATTTATTTTATTTTTTTATTTTTTTGGTAGTCTAATCATGGATAGTGAGGTGGGCTGATGATTGGAAGGTTGCGAGTTCAAATCCTGCCTGGAACACCACTACTAGTGTGCCCTTGAGTAAGGTGCGGAGCCCCCACAAAGAGAATCAAATTCTGTGGGAAACACTGCATAAGTGTACACTAATAATACAAAGTTATTATTAGTATGCTGTGTCTACCTTGTGTGCACCGCCTAGTGGTTAAAGCATGTTATTGAATTATGTTTGTTGAATAATGTTATTTTTGTTGAATAATGTTATTTGATGAAGAAAATATTAAGAGTACATACTTTCATAGGGGGAAAGTAGAAGGTCAATGATATAAATATAGAATATAAAAAATCAAGATACTGTAAGTGATCTCTACAATAAAACAGTTTAGTGCTGGATGTACAAAGATATTAATATGAGGATATGCAAAACAGACAAACTAATTACCTTTATTAAAACATTAAAGAATACTTTAGGTTAAGGTCTTCTTTCAAAGAAGAAAAAAGCTTTGGGGGTATCTAGAGATGAATATTAAGCCTGACAAAGTACTTAACGTCTAATATATTGCTTTCCTGCAATGCTAACTATGTTGAAGCACTTATTTTAACTGATATTATACACATTAATTATACTCTTATGTATGTAGATAGAATAAGAAATATGCAGAATTTGACAGTTTAATGGTGGTGGAGGTATACACACATATTGATAGATGTCTTGTAATGCACTGTTGAGGAACCTGTGACCCAAGTTTTGCATTCATTACATAACTACACCGTACTGTAGTTGTGTATCATATGTCAATAAACCTTAGAAAATCTTGAAAGGGATGTGCAAAATAGCAATTATATACAGTTTTTAATTAACTATTAGTAGAGAATAACGAGTAATTAATATACTTTATAGAGATTTGCAGATAAATGTTTAGTCTTCTCAAGCAACTATATCTCTCCTGATTGTTGGCACTTGACAATCACCTTCCCTGAATTTTACTCAGGTGTAACTAAAGTCTGATTTAAGGGTTGTTTATATTTCACATCATTTATCAGAATCTGCAAAGTAACTAAAATAAATGTAGTGGAGTAAAAATACCAGGTTAACCTCTAAATTGTAGAGGAGTAGAATTACAAAGTAACAATGAGCTGTCATGTGGGTATATATTAATGCTGCCCATTATGGATTCAAGCGATTTTCACCCATTTAGTAATTACATGTTTTACATTTGTACACACCAATTTGTTTCCTATTGCCTAAACCTCCAGGTCTGTACACAGTTTAATACCGTCAACTTCTAATTTTGGGAAAAACGAAAACGTCTTTTAAAACTACAATTACCAGTAGAGACGTGCCATAATGAAAATGTTGCTAAACACAATAGCCAGCATGTGTAGTTCTAGGGGGGGGGGGGGCGTTCGGGTCCAGTTTTGAATAGTCTGCCGTGGTTTTGTTCCATTTCAAAGAGTTTGACGCTCGGCGTAACCTTGGCGCTCTACCCCTCCAACATCCAATTCCAGAGCTTGAATATTAATCACGGGGTTTGTCAACAGGACTGTAGTCTCAAACGATAGCTGGGGATTATGGGTAGTGTAGTGTCTTCGGCCATCCTAAACTCTGATTTTTTTTCGGCTATCATATCGCATTAACACCACATCCCAACGTGCATTGCGGCTAAAACACCCAATGAGCGAACATGAAAACATTCCCAGTTCAAATGCACAAACAAATCGCTAAATAAAAAGATAAAACACTGGCATGTAATTTACGTTAGAATAAATAGAATGGTTTTGAATAATAGATGAGTAAAATCTACGTCACTTTACAGCCCCGCCCACTTTTGGGGAAACCAACGCTGTCATTTGAACGGCGATCAAGCCTGAAGCCGCAGAGATCTTCTTTTACTGTCCTTTGTTCTTAGAGGAAGTACAGAAACACGCAACTCTGGATTTGTTTGAATGTTTGAGTTGCAATAAATGACACAGCAGCTTTTTGGCATGTTTAAACTATTTTCTGCCTCGCTCATGAGAGTAACAGCTGGAGAAATTACAGCCTCGCCTACTGATTTCAATTGTGTGCTCTAAAATTATATTTATAAATGACTATTATCATTATTATAAGCAAGACAATAAATAAGATATGTAGAAAATAAACGTATTTGAGATACGTTCATAAGAAACGTAACGTGGGAGAAAATAAGTTTCTAGCTAAACGTAATTGAAAATGCAGTTTAGTTCTTTGGGAACGTAATTTTTAGGAGACAGAGTTGAATCGAATGATACCGGAGGGTTAAGTGATTTGATCATCAAAGGTAGGCCTGAGTCATTTTCAATGTGGGCCGCCGTGCCGACTTAAATCATGTTTAATTGTTACTTGGCTGTGGGTGCCCTGTCATGATAGGTGTTTATATACATGGTGTTGTTTTGTGTGGTAGAGGGTCGCTGTCATTGATGCATTTTGCACCCCGGGCCGCTGTTTTGATATTTCGCTGAAGTATACGCTGTGACCTAATAACTCTAATAATAAATGTATTTTTTTGAGGGAAGAGGGGGGGGTCAGAGGGCCTAGGTATAAAAGTCACGGCTGGCCACTGATACATTCTCACTATCATTTGTGTCACATGGGTTGTGATGTCTTCATTTGATCAAGTTCATCAAACCATAAACACTACACCTGTTGCCCGTCGGTCTCAGGTCAGGGGGTGTTGTATAACGGCCCCTGAGACAGAGTCCTGCATCGGGTCGGGTATCCGACGGTTGACCCGCAAAAAGGGTGATTCGCGGGTGGTATTTTTTCAAACGCTTTTTTCCGGGTTCGGTTCTGGGTAAAACAAAGATGATGCGGGTCGGGTCTAGGGTTGCCAGAAGCTGACCATGATCAAAATCGGTTATTCGGCAGCCCTGACGAATAATAATCGATTATTCGACCGACCCTCCCCCCCCCCGGGAGAGAAAAAAAAAACAATCAGACAAAAGGAATTCCGTTATTTTCTTTACTGGAACATCTTTAACAGTACAAACAAAATAAACGACAAATAAACCAACATCAACATTTACCTGCCGCTTTGTTCATCTTTAGTCGCACGTGTGAGGGGGAGGGGAGGTGGGGGCGGGGTCGGTGTGTAGCGTGCTGCAGCAGCAGTCTGCTCTGCACGCAGGCTTCCTCCAAGTTTACAGTAAAAAAAACTGGTGGTGTGACCAATGGCCATTTACAATTGTTAATACTATTACTATTATTAGCATTAGTCTATATTTTGGTTGAAACTAAGAGAGAAAAAATAAATAAAAACATAAATAATAATAAAAAAATATATAAATAAAATCGATTTTTAAAAATAATATTAGATTATGGAGACTGTAACGAATATTCGAGTAATCGAATAATCACTGGCATCCCTAGTCGGGTCGCGGGTGTTTCAGAATAAATATATTAAAATAATAATAATTTAGTTTAATGTTTAAATCCTCAGACCTCTCCCCCGCGGGACCGCGCATAATCATAACCTCTGCAGCGCATCAATCTGCTTCTGAGCGCGCCACATTCGAAATGGCTGAGGTGAAGCTCTCTAGTGGAGAATACAGCATTTTCAATAACACTTCCTCAAGAGCGAAATCCAACGTCTAGGAGGCTTTTGGTCTCATCCTAGATGGAGAAAATAACCAACATCCCACTCTTTTTGAGAAAAATATGCAACGGCGTGTGTTAATAATTGCACGTTTTCACTGCTCATATATATGCGGGTTCGGGTCGGGTTGCGGATCCTGCGGCGACGGGTCGGGTTGCGGAACTAATTGGTAATATGTGCGGGTAGCGGGGCGGGTTCGGTATTGCACGTCGCGGGAGCGGGTCTTGAAAATCAGACCCGTGCAGGACTCTGCCCTGAGACACATGTTTCATTTGATCACGCTATATAAAAAATGTATTTGATCTGGTAAAAAAATTCCAGTTGTTTAAAATCGCCTGATGATTTGAACTGCCAGCACCAACATCTTGAAAAAGGAAGGACTCCTCCTCACCTTGCTGATCATGGTGGTGAGGTCTCCCCCGTTGAGCAGGGGGTTCTGAGCGTCTCCCACTCTGGAGGGATCTTTGAGAGCTTTCTCATTGGAGAAGGTTCTCCACTCTGAGCCGACGTCGATTACACGGTCACCTGAGGAGAGACAATTTAAAGCTATGAAAATACATAAGGAATTAAAGCACAGATGAACCATTTCATATTATTTAAATGTAGAGGTAATAATGTTTCTGATGGGGGCCACAATGCTGTTTTCATCTTTGAAATTGATGCATGGTTTTTGACTCGAGAAACCAAGAAGTAAAAGATATTGAGCTTTTCCTCCTGGGGCCCAACAACATGCTCCCTTTGGATTGATACAGGCCATGTTTTTGTTTTTTTAGGTCAGCTTTTTGTTGATGGCTGCAGCTGATGCTCCAAAACAGATGTCATGTTCTTCCTTCATTGATAGAAACAAAGAAATGTAATGCAACAACAAACACTGAGGTGCCCTTTTCAGAAACAACGCCTTGTGAATACAGAATACACACAAATAAAAGAGTTAGTGCGCACAATCTAATGCATTCACTGCGTCCTCCTGTGTGGCTGCATTACATCCCTCTGGAGTCATTAACAGAAGATGGTGCAATATTCAGCATTATTCCCTCATGCAATTCTGTAGACAGTAACTCAAGTACTGTCTTACCCCTTCCGTACCGACTAATCAGAGCATCACATGCAAATAAACATTATTCTGAATCTAGCTTAACCATCTTACACACCATCCCTTGCCCTTTTTCTTTCTCATGTTCTCATCAATGTATGTTTTGAGACAGAAATACATAATCAAATAAAAACTCATGTCCGATCCTTCAATTGCATTAAGTCGGAGATGTACAAAGGATCCAAGGTGTGACAAAGGCCTGGCATATTGCTACTTATCAAGCCTGCTATTGGCACTGCAGGATTCCATTTGTGATATGTTAATCCGGTTAGCTTTTGATATGATGTACAAGTCTTTCTAACGTCTCGAGGCAAAGCAACAGTCATCTCCTGAGAGGAACCGAGGGCTTGCATCAGAGAGAGAGCGGCTGGTGTGTCCCCCATGAACCCCACCCCCCCCTGTCATGGGGCTCGTTAGAGGACGACTATTCCCTATAGATTTCTCTTACAGCCTGTATCACATGTTCAAAGGCTGTATTGTAGTACTATGTGCAAATGTATATCGTTTTTTATTTTCTAACGTGTTGCAGTCTTTAAGAAACTTATTTTTTCATTTACATTTTTGTATTCTCCTTTTTTATTTCATTCTAAAATGGAGCAAAAGTCATCCCGTGATAAATAAAGATTCTAACTGATTGTTGTTTATATCTGTGCCTGTATGCACCTTCACAACCCTTTGTTAAAACGTTTCACTGATGTTGACCTTGTTTTCCATGTCAGCAGCTGTTGTGTATTTTAATCCTTCATTGAATAAAGCTACTGCTGACTACACGCGCAAGAAACAACATCTAATTAGGGTGACTTGGTAGGGACGCTAGAGGATGGATAAGTATCCATTCCTATTTTGTTCTGCACAACTGTTGACAAGGTCCATAAGAGACAGATTTATTATGGCTAGCTTTTCCACATTTTAGTTGCAAGCTTTGGACATTTCTGTCCTTATAGGAAACTCAGCTGATGCAGGACTATTGTAAATGCATTGGCATCCAAACTAAACTCAAGTACAGGAACTGAGAAACCTGTGTGTGATTATCACAAAGATAATAGTTTCATTTAGAGAAGTAAATTCAAAGAAAAAAGCACATTAAGCCAAAAGGAAAGGCAGGATGTTTTCCAACACCAAAAAACACTTTGATTCATAAGCCAAGTGCACATGTTGGTGGAGTAAATACTGACCTACTACAAGGCCACATTCGGGGCAGATCATGTCCCCTGCTCTGTAGTCCTCCACCAGGATGGCATCAGGGTGGTTGGGACACTGAACTCTGGGAAGGGCGAGGGCATCTCCGCTACAAAAGGCAGAACAACAACGGTTAAGTGATCAAACAGCAAGACACGACAAAGATGGGGAAAGGGAGGACATTGAAGAGGAACAAACAAAGGTTAGGGTTTAAACGGACAGAGCTCATGATGAGGTCAGGACGCAAAACACACTTTCATGCTAAAGTCTTCAAAGTTTGGTGACATCTTGCAAATCGAAACTGCATCGGGACATGTTGTTTTCCACTTTTAAATACATATTTGACATAGTATAGATGTATTATTTCACCCTCTTTTGTCTGGCAGACAAAGAAGAAAACAATATAATCAGTTAGTATGAATCCATGATTAATAGTGCCGAAGTCAACATCAAACAACCTAAGGGCAAACAAATAATAGCAGCACAGAAGCATCAGCTTATTTGGAATTATTAAATTACTTTATTAAATTATTATATAGTTTATTTGTATTTATTGTATGAAATGTTAAAACGTAAAAAATGCACATACGTTTTCTAGAGCGGCATCCTTATGAAACATGGCTAAATGTGTTCATATAGAGAACATCCTTCACATTAAAAAAATCATACAAATAATATGTCTTATTATTGTTGCCTCAGTCGTTGAGGATGAATGACCACGGTGGATTCAGACATAATCAAAACATAATAACGTGTACATGTTGGTTCCTGGGCTATATCCAACAAACAAAACGTCACGATGATGTGGCGATAGAAAAACAGACTTTCCATGGGCGTCAAATCATTACTATCCTGCATTTACTCTTTACAATTGACATGTACACACACGTGAGACACACGTTTCCCCGACAATGATTGTATTGTCAACACTAATGACTTAACGTTTATGTGACAAACTAAGGCAAGAGCTGAAATAGATACGCTGCCGACTAATGTTGAGTAAAAGCTGAATGTAGACAAAGTGTACAGGACAGAGGCATATGTGTTTACAGTTTGCTGGCAGTGACCGCTAGTGTCTATAATAATGCGAGTTTAGTACCTTTCAGTTTTAGCCTGAAACTACACAATCTCTTTTTGTTGTTGACGGCAAAAATGGCGAAAATATCTCTACGATAATAAGTGACGTTAAGGTTTAAATGATTAAAGCCATTATTCGCAATAACGGTGAGAGAAGGGCATAGCGATGAGAAACGGAGACACAGAAAGTGACTTCTGGCTACATCTACCCAGCTAGCTAGCTAATAAAGGTTAGCCGTTACCTAGCAAAACACATCGTACAAACAACGGTACGAATAAGGACGTCATGTTTTTGGAATAGCACTAGCGTCTCCCATCATGTCTAAGTTGATAACCTTTCCAATGTACATTGTTGGAGTCACACACTAAGAATGGTGAGTTGTTATATTTGGTAAAAGTTGCTACGCACCGGCTTGTCGACGCCATGTCACTCCTGAATGCTCGTCCGTGTCAAATTGAATGCGCCACCTCTATTTATAACTTTGTTTGATCACGTGTCCATTGGAGTACGGGGAGCCATTAGGCTCAAACTAGTCGAATTAACCTCCTGATTGTATAACATTGTTTTGTTGACAAGAAGAGTGTAAAATACTTTTAAACACAACAATTGAAATATCTATGATTATACAATCACGTTTAACATTTGGTAAAATTAAAATGTATTTGTACGGATTAATGCTAATAACTTTTCTAAGACATTTCCCGGAAATCAGGATACCTCTCAAAGGTGACATTTTAAAGAGATACAATGCACGCAATGCCAGTGACGTGATTATTGAATTACAACAATATGATTAAACCACAATATACGATCCATCGGTAAAGCTTTAGTGACTAAGTCTCTATTTTCCTGGGAAGGAACTCTGATATGTAATGCTAATTGAAGGAAGACATTTGAATTTCTTATAAAAAACCAAACAATTCCAACCAAATTACAATGTTATTCATTTTTGATTTATTATTTGAGACTTGATATATTTAATATTTTGAATTCATCAAATCTCCCAATATTATTTTTAAATGAAGACATTTGATTGATTGGAATTAAATAATAGGAGGTGAACCAACTGTACCCTTTTTCATTATCCATATACACTTTTATGTTTGGGTATCTTTGATCGCCTGTGTTAATGATGGAGAATATAAAATATATGATTATATGGAAATGCCAAACAAAGCAATTATTACCAATCAAACCAGCAAAGGTATAAAGTAACAGAGAAAAATGCAAACCCATTATTGGATAAGCAATAAAAACAACATCATTTATTTCAATTTCTTATAACCAAGTTATATCAATGGGCAATTCAAATATCTGTAATGCAACAATAAACCCCACAAGTGATCCTAAGTTGTCTACTGATGAGTCACAATGCTGCTGTGATTTTGCTGTTGACAGTGACAGCCTGTGTCTCTGTACCAATCTGTGACTGCTCTCTGCATCATACTTCCAAGTCTGTGAAGGAACCAAACAGTGCCACAAAGACTCACTTGATCTTAGTTGTTTTGGTAACAGAATGACCAATCTACATCTGCCTATACATTAATTAAATAATTTCAGTCATATAAACATGAATTACCTAATACTTTAAGGTATGTGTGGAAACATTTAGGCTATACTCTTGTGTCTCTTTACCTATTTTCTTACAAATCTTCTTTGAATACTGGAATAAACTATCATCTGTTCTTACGCATATCATTACCTCATCAGTGTCAGTGAAAAATGCCAGTGTACGTCAAGACAACAGCAGGTGGAGCCAGATAAATAAGAGTGTGTCAGGCTCTGCAGTGACACACTGGATGATGGTTACAGTGATTCGCTTTCATGCTTTACTCATTTATCATGATCTCTTTCAGGGGGGAAACATATAAGGATTCTTACATTTCAGGTCATATTTATTTGAATAGTAAAATTAAAATGATCCTAGCCCAGAGTATAGACACATTTTGCTGCATATACTGTAGGCATCATCTTGGCAGTTAAAACCACAGTTTTAAGACAACATGGCTAAATAAAAGTAACTTTTTCAGAGTCCTTCAGGTACGCCACCACATAAGCAGTTCTATGTTAGAGAATCAGAAGGCGTTTGAAAACAATACTGAACGTTTTTATTTGTGCATATCGTACAGATTCAGGGCTCAACGTGATTTCAAGAATATATAAGGGACTCCAGGAGACTATTGTGAATTCCAATGGAGAATCTCCTCCTCATGGAGAGCGTTCGCCTGGAAGAGTCCAGGGTTTCCCACACATAGACTATACTTGGGCGGGCCGCCCAGGTATATTAACGGCCGCCCAAGTATATTTCGCGTTTGAGAGAGTAGTGATTAGTAAAATATGCATGAATAAATAAATAAAAAGTTAACTAGGTGAAAAAAGGTAAGATACACTTTTAAAACTTTTTGAGAGCTAAAACTAGTCTTTGCTGCTGCCTCAAAGAGGAGAGGAGGGAGAGGAGGGAGACAGGAGAGGCTGACTCAGGAGCACAGACACACTCACAACTATAAATGAACCAAAAATAAATTAATAAACAAGTTTCAGTGTTTTTTTCATATTAGAAATGGGATGTTATTGGTTATGGCCATGATTTTATGATTATTGAAATGTATACAGTTCTGTTTAATATACTGTAGGTGTTTCCATAGATCTATAGTCTCTTTATTTCCCCCTCAAAATGCACCAGATTGATGCATTTAACTCCAACATTTTAAAATAAATCTTACCGGGGGAACATGCCCCCGGACCCCCCTAGAGGATTTGAGGTCGACCCCAACTTAAAATCACATTGATAGCTTCCTAAATACATTTATTTTTTTAAATAGTAACCCATTTCCATATGTTTATGTGTGGGTAGTAGATTTAAACTATAGGGCTATCACCATGGGCCCTGCCTGTACCTGTTCGCTCTGCCATCGCGTGAAGGGTCTGCTAACAAGCGCTACCACCACCCCCCCAAGTATATTTTAGATCTGTGGGAAACACTGGAGTCTCACTAGATTTTTGATCACGCGCGCCCAGCAGTCTCACCATGGAGAGGAGGCTGCTGGAGGAATGTTTAAAAAAACACGTGCTCTGGGATTGCCCAATAGTTTTGGGCATAAGGTTTATAAAGAAATTGTCAACATATTTGGAACAAAAACTAATTTTAATTGGGACGAACTCCTCTTCGCTTTCCTGCTCTCAACAGCCGCAAATATTAAAACAAAATACTTATTTGGGATGTTGAGTGTCGCTGCCAGGAAAGCAATCTGCAAACAACAATAAATGGCTCAAACAAAACAGCCCATCGATAGATGATTGGTACGATATGGTTTATGAAATCTAATGGAAAGAATAACTTTCTCTATGAGGCTTCAGGAACTTAACATATGGAATTATATTGTGAGAAAATCCTATACAGTGAATTCACGATACACACTATTTTTTTAATTGCTCGAAAGCATGTCGTCATCAAGATACGAAACGATATGTATCCATAATGTATGTCAACAACCAAATAGTGAACTGTTTCTTTATGTGACAGTAAAAAATCTCCTTCTTAAACAAGTATATAAAAAGCCTATAGAATAAGCTTAGAAATGTATCTACACAAAGCTGAAAACAGGCTTTTTTTTTGGTGAAACTCGTGACAAATCAACTCTTTAGACATACATGGTTCTCACAGCAATGCAGTAAAGATAACAACATATGAGGACCTTATTTAATATGATGCATTGCTGTTGATTAAACTGCCTAGCAGTAAATGAAAGCGTTGAAATATGTACAACCATGAACATGTACAGTATATCAATCAACATACACATGAATGCGGAAGTATTTTTGAACTAGAATCATCATAACACACTGACAGGGAACATTTGACTGCAATGAATGCTTTTACTTGAATACTTGAGGAACAACAGTGCAGATACTTTTATTCAAGTAAAGTTTGTAATGCAGGACTTTGAATTGAAGTAGAGTATTTTTTTCAGAGTATAAGTATTTCTGCTGCAGTAGTATCTTTATACTGATTAAGAAACAATGTTTAAGAAAAGATGTGCACCACAAGCTATTCTTTTTTTGTCTCTTTTTTACTCCAACTGATTCTCATCTGAAAAGTGTCCCTGAAAAGTATTCATTTTCCACATATCTTTAACGCACGTTTTCGGAAACTGATGACGTGGAACCTTTCCTGGACCGTGGAAAATAAAAGTTGCATATGTAGTTACAAGTCACAGCATGACAGACATATCAAAGGCAATCCAAACAAAATGAGGGCATGAAGAGGCCTGCTATCCAAGCAGGAGAGGAGTAGCACATGTTCTCAGTCTCTGTATTTGTCTTTGTCTTAAACACACATAAACACACACTCTGCACTCAGCAGCTGTTTATTGGTTTTCCAACAGCAACATCATATCACACCACATCATTGCTCTTCATCACTCTTACTGTATTTCAAGTAACAACAATGGATCCACATGCAGGAACAGCCTGCGTGCAGGTCTGGAGTTTGTGTGTAATTTGACACATACACACCAACACACATACACACAAACTCAGTGTTTATTTTGCCTAAAGGAAATAAAGGACCAAAGAAACAGGTTTGTTTGGGTTTGTGGACGGTTAGTGGCTGGTATGAATTTGAATTTTACTGTGTAGTTTTTGTTACATCACAAGTGTATATCCGGTATGCATTTAAACCACCAGCTAATGTTTGTGAATGTGACACTACCCTCTGTACTCTTTACAAATCAGAGAGGGAGGTCCACACTGAATTATTTATATCTCAATGGGCCAATTCTTAACGCACTGAGCTGGTTGCCAGGGGCGTTTGGGGTCCCCAGCTGTTGGCCCTGTCTCCCCACAGACAGGAAACCCCATACTGTCCGACCACTAGACTGCCAGTCAGTGTGACAACAAACCAAAGCATTCCCTCTTTACACCGTTTCTCTTCCCCCCTCACCACACCGACAAATTGTCCTTCCACAGTCAGGTAAACTAGGTTAGGAAACAGAATCAGTGTCGATAACAATTGTTATTATGGCTGCTACCTTTTTTTTGCACCATTTCATCCTGTAACAACACTGTTGTTAAATAACACCTTGCATTATAAATGTTTTCCTATTTACTGGTGTTATTTGGCTCTTCATTACTTGTATATGTTTCAACTACTTCTATAATGATGCCGATTATTTCTTCTTAATTGTATTTGTTTGATTTGATTTGATTAATATGTGCATGCCTCTTTATTTAAGGGTGCTATATTCTGCTCATGTTCAGGTTTATATTAGTATTTAGTGTCTCTGCTGTGACATGTCTCCATGCTTCAATGTTCAAAAAGCTTGGAGGCCATTGAATCAATTAATATCAGCATTTATCATATCAAAGGGTTGAACTTCTGATAAAGAAGAGGGGTTTAAGCAAATGACAGAGAATTTGCCCTTTTTAGGTACATCTCATATTTTAATGATAAAGGCTAAAGGTATCCTTTTCAATGACTTCATATATATAGGCAAGCCAAATGGGCTCTTCATTTCTTATCCCCTTTCTCCTGCTTTGGCTGCACCAGACACTTTGTTTTGTTTCAAGGTTTGATATGTTGCTCACTGATGGCTCCTTCAAGGCCTGGCGCTGTGCTGATGGACTTTTGAATCATTAATGGTATGAACGCTGCAGAGATGAAGCTGCTTTCTTGTTTAGTCTTTGTCTTTGCTGTTTTATTGATTGCGTATGTACTTTTGTCTATTGTAAATTTCCTTAAATAATCAATTAGATGTTTGGTCGATAACATCTCAGAAAATGGTGGAAAACATCTTGCAAAATATGAATATTTCTCAAAAGTATTCTCTTTCCTGGCATAAAGGAATAAAGAAACCAGACAATAATCACATTTAAAAAAAAAGCTGGAATTCAGATATATGTTTTGAATTGACTATTTAAGTATTTTATCGTCAAAATACTTGCCGACTCATTTAAAAGTTGATTTATTTTGTAACTCCAAAAAGAAACCTGACAAATATTGGTTTTGCAACAAGTTATGAAAGGTTTCAATGTGACTGTCTGAAAATGAGTTAAGTGTGTTTACATCCACTACTTTCTTATTGACTTTGTCCACACTGCCTTTGTTTGGGATTCATTAGGGAAGCCACTATGAACTCAGCTATACAAACTGCCTCACTCAAGTCTGAACAAACATTATTGCAAATACATCTCCATAGAACAGAACACAGACAATGATCAGTGTAATCATTCTGCATGTGTTCATGTGTGGTCACACACCACCTCCACATCTGATCTTTTAAACCTGGCAGACTATCGCAAAAAAAACGCCCCACTGCCTGCTATTCTTTCTTTCCTTCTTTCTTTTTTTTCTCTTCCTCTCAAAGTACAGGAGTAGCCTGAGCGAGAACAGTGTGCCCGCAGCCAGCAGCCCAGGACCGGTTGAAACCTGTATAGGGTTGCAACTGAGGAGACATTTCCTCCACCCTGTGCATCATCAACCAAATCCAGAAAGAGCTGGATATGATGCATGACTTCAGCACTCCAGGGTCCTATTAACTGCTGAGTTTATCAATACCCATAATACAGATGAAGATGGATATAGATACATAGATAGATAGATAGATAGATAGATAGATAGATAGATAGATAGATAGATAAACAGTGTTGCCCTATGGTAATAACATGGCATATGGTAATTACTGTTTTGTGTAACAAAACAAGACAACCTCTCCAACACGTGGCACGTGCACAAAAGGCACATGTCAGAAGTCTTATAATTAGTCAGCTAAGTTCTTTCAACACCACGATGCATTTGTGGTGTCTGCTGCTGCTACTCTGAAACAAAGAGGGGGAAGCAGATGCCGCGTTCATTTCGCGCTGGAAAGTCGGTAAATAAAGGAGCTCGGCTTTCAGTTGGTAAGCCGTGGAAAGTATGCTCTTGGTTTTTGTTCGGTCATGCATTTAATTCGTTTCACTTGCTTGATACCTGTTTTAGTTATATTATGAATGAAAGGATAGTGGCTATATTTACCACTTCAAAAAGAAATGTAAATCCACAAATAATTGCTCGTACATAGGGTTGGGAAAATAATAACGTTAAGATATTTCCTTCGTCAGATATATGCGAACGTTAACATAAACGTATAAATATAAGGTAGAAATTATTTGCATCATTATAAAAGTAAAAGAAACATTAATTAATGCAGTAGCAGCCAAATAACACCAGTAAATATATTGCAAGGTGTTATCATAAACTGGTCTTTGTTACAGTATTTAAAAAAAACGTAGCAACTAGTAATAACAATCGTTATCCGTTATTTTATATTATTTTCAGGCCAGCCGTGGGCTGTTTAACCTTCTCCCACACGCCCTGAACGCAGCACAGATAAGCTCCAGGGCGGTGTCTTCGGGAAGTTGCCGGAATGTCATCCTCCAATGGGAGGCTCGCATAACACCCACAGCAGCGGTCTGAGCGGCTCCATGTTGGATCTGCCTGCTCTTAGAAATACATTGGAGCTCTGTTAATCCGTCTGTCTGCGCGTATTGTCTGTCACACGGCCGGGCAGCCGGCTCTGCTCCCGGGCTCAGGTAGGAGGGATGTAGCCGACAGACCGCACTGTCACCACCAAATATATCTCGGAGCTTTCCGTTCCATAAAACCGGCGTCATTCCCGCACTTGTGAGCGGGGCTGAGAAACCAGGTTAGAGGCGCACCTGAACAACGGAGCGAAAAGTGGCATGCAGGCGGAGGAAGAAATAATTGGATTGAGATAACGCCTCGCAGGCAGTAAGTGTATTTTCCGTTACCGTATGTTTTAATTGTTTACTTTTAACTGTAATATTCAATAACCTGATTGATATTCCGAGCAGATAACGCTTTCCAGATAAGAAACTGGTTACCTGAGTGCTTTACGGCGCGGCACATGCCGATTCTCAAATGAACATGTTTCAACAAGTCACATGACCCAGTACCCAACTGATAATAACTGCGCACTCACGTGAAGGGAAAAGTCAAGCGGTTCATCATTCTGGGACAGACATGTCTTATTTCCTCTTTTGGTTGAATAGTCTTAACTTAACACAAAAAATGCATAGTCTACAGCTTGTCTTTTAGCAACCTGTTTCCTGTCTGTCTGGAATTCAACCCCCAGAACTGGTTTCAACTTAGTTTACCCTAAACTCAACATTTGTCGTAATGTAATTACACTTAGCACGCAGTACACTGGCTGCCATCACGTGGTGAGGTCAGTTGTATGTAGTTTATCTACACAGGGCAGCAGGGACATGGCACTGCTGCTAGGGTGCCATGTGCTAAGGGGCCCCTCCCTGTCCTGGGGTGGCCACCACCCACTAAGCTTTGTTATTTTTTCACATAGCAGCCTGTTAAGATGTGTTACCTCTGCTAAGTGTGATGAGTTGGTGGAAGGTTGATGAGAATAAAGCACTGGAGCTCAACTTTGTCACCCTTGCAGTACTCAAACACCACCTGCACTGCCGCAAGATAAATCATTAAGCAAGTCAAATATTATTCAGCCATCAGTCATTTAATTATTCACCCTCATAACATGTCAAAAGCAACCTCCACCCCTACTTGGAAACTCAATAATAATAACATTCACTCAAAAATAAAAACATGAAGTGATGACACGCTATCATGAATCTTATTTTGCAGTGAAGCAATATCAGAGTGTAACAGATACAAAAAAACGGTATAACAGCTGTTAGAAGTTTATAACATATATCTTGTTTCAGCATATAAAATGGTGGTGCAAAAAGACCAAACATATCTGAGGTTATTTAGCTGTTGCCATCCCATAGTTTGTCCAGCAGAAAACAGATGACTTGCATGTTCCTGAAAGGTAACTTAGTATAACATAGTAGTAATACCCAAAACTGGGAAATCTTGGTCTTGATATGAAGACAATAGCCTGAGACATAGGTTATTGCATTTTTTATTGGCTTATTATGCCAATATAAGCAGATATTTGTTACATACATATGTTACATTTTTTATCTGGATCTAAGAAATGTGGTGAAAAAATGTAACAAAAAAATTCTCAATGCTATATAAATGAAAATCAGTAATAAAATAGTCTCTAAATAAGAATAAGAAGTATCAGAAGTAAGTATTTCTGGATATAGTAATTTCTTACATTTAGGCTGATACAAAATATCCATAATAAATGTAGGTCAGCTGATTATGATTACTTTTTTTTTTGTAATGGTCTTCTTAAATTATTCATACATATAAGGTATAATTGATGTGCATTACATTTTAATGAGCCTACATGTGACATAGGGAAGGAAGCCGGATCTGAGTGGTTTGTTGAATCACATGTGGTCTGACCAAGGCAGCCCATAACAAACAGACTTTCTTTCTTTCTCTGTTGGTAGGCACTTCAATTAGCATAAAGGGAAATGCACAATCTATACGCACATGCACTGAAGAAGAGAATCTTTCATGATATATGTCCCATTTCTGAAATACAATTGCTTTTATGTGCGAGAAAGCCCTACCTTTTTAAAAAGCCTTATTCTGTTTTTTGCTAAATCTGTCTAAAAAGGTCAAATGTCACTTGTTTTGCATCAATCTTGATACAGGGTACTTATTATATGTTATAGTTTGGATTCCTAAAGCGTTTAGTCTACTATCCCATCATTCAAGGGTGGTTTTCGCTTTAAGTAATGTTTTATTTTGGACGGACTCTATAATTTAAGTTTTTTTAATATGTTCAATCTGAATTTACTTTAAAAAAAAAAAAAAAAAATCTATATTGATTCTGACTTTGCTACATCCAACTCACAGGTTTATCATTACTTTGAAAAAAAAGATTATTAATTTACCCCTTTTTAAAAGTGAAGATATAATCTTAACAATATACAATATAATTGTTCTGGGAATGTCATTTTCGAGCCTGAGACCTGAAAAACAGGCTCAGGGTTTAACAGGTTAAATAACAACTGCTGAATTGTAACCTGTTAACTTGTCAAAACAAAGCCTGGTCCCTTAGCATCCCTAGTGTCAACAACTGGGCGTCACCCTCAAGCTAAAATGCATATTATGTTATGGCAAATTCTATCGTTCGTTTATCATTTTATTCTTTTTGAGGATTTCTAATCTAAAATTCATGATAAAGTGCAAACCAGTGTAAATCATTGTAGTAAAAGTAAGATGAATTTTGACCAAACAGACAAAGTATCTTCTAGATAAAAAAATCTAACATTAACACATAAGGTAAAATCAAATATATATTTCCTTTGTAGAAATTCTCCAAATCCAGCCTTCTTACTTGCAATGATAACCTGCTTTTGGTAATGCAGTTCAATGTGCCTTAGTTTGAAATGCAGTTCAAATATATTAATATTGTTACAGAACTTTTGTGATCCAAAAACAACAAATGATCAAGATGGACAGATAATCATTTATTTATTTATTGCTTAACACAATTATTTCATTGTGGATTTAGGGGATTAGAGGTAGCAAACAGATGAAAGAATAACCAAATGAAAGCCCCCTCCACTAAATGAGAAAAAGGCAATTCACTAAATGAAACACACATGTGCAAAACATGTTATTGAGTCAGAACAGTTGGTGGACTTCAAATAACTATCTTCTCTATTTCCTCTCTATTCCAGTAACAGCCTGCTGTAGTAATCTGCTTAAACATCATTAACACATAACTGAATGAAAGTAGACTGCAAAGTGAGAGTTGGCACCCACAGATAAAAGGCTGGAGTTTACAGTGATATCTTCACATCCACAGGGTTTGTATCATAGAAACTCATGGCAAACGTTATTTTTATTTTCATTTCCGTAAAGCTTACTCAATGGGACTGGGTATCATTTTAAAGATAGTTATTGACCATTTCAGCTTTTGGGTCATCTAGACAGAGGGATAAGGGCAGCCACTAGCGATTATTTTAATTTTATAATCTTTTGTTGATACATTTTTCTTGATTAATCATTGCTCTATAAAATGTCTGGAAATTGTGACAAGTTAAGGTTTATAGGTGGTGTTTTAAGATCTCATATTTTATCTCACCCACTTCCAAACCCAAAGGCATTTGGATAACAATCATAGAAAAGCGGTGAACTTGGGAATAGAGCATTTTTTGAAAGGTTTTGCTAAACAATTACAATTACTAGGGAGGCTCCGACCAGGGTTTTTGGGGCCGATCGCCGGAATCAGAATCGGCCGATACCGATCATAGGATGGGTGGGGGCTATGGGGATCTTCCATTTAAAGTGATGTTTAAAACTCAGTTAATGGGTCTCATTTTTATTTTGCTTCAGTTTATAATCGTAACGGGTCGAAAAGTTCAGATGAATTTTTCAATACATGATGCGCTTCCACAAACAACAACCAACATAATTATTACATTCAAATGAAGTACATTATTCAAGTTTACATTAACTTTGGATAATAACACGGGAGGAATGAGCGGAAGCGCTCTTTTCCTCTCTCTCTCTCTCTCTCTCTCTCTCTCTCTCTCTCTCTCTCTCTCTCTCTCTCTCTCTCTCTCTCTCTCTCTCTCTCTCTCTCTCTCTCTCTCTCTCTCTCTCTCTCTCTCTCTCTCTCTCTCTCTCTCTCTCTCTCTCTCTCTCTCTCTCTCTCTCTGTCAGTATTGTCTCATGCAGCTCACTGATCCAGTAATGAGTGACCCGAGAGTGAAGAATACATATATGTATAACTAGTTTAGCTTGTTCCAGAGGTAGATGAAATAGCTAAGTGTGTTAGGTCTAACTCTTCGTGTGTGTTTTGCTCCGCTCACCAGTCCGTCGCAGCGGGTGGAGCTGCTGGATTTCTGCTCCGCTCACATTGCATACCACTATTTTACTGTCATTTTCGGACACCTTAAAATAATACCAGACTGATGAAGCCATTTTGGCGAGCTTGTTTTGCCGCACAGAGAAAAGTGTCATGTATCTTACGTCATGTGATCGGCTCTCAAGATCAGAATTTATAGAGGGCACCGATCACACTTTTAAGAGCGAATATCGGCCGATAACGATCGGCGGCATATCGATCGGAGCACCCCTAACAATTACCTTAATCATAAAAATGCAACCACATCATTTTCTGTTAATCAATAAATGTTGAATCAAGCAGAAAAACTTGTGAGATCTTTGAGTTAAATAGCCTTACTTTACATTCTACTTCCTACAATGTGAATGCATACGCATATTGTGATGTCAATGCTGAAACGATATATTGTCCAACCCTTGTACTAACTGTTAATGCTAAAAAAAACTAGAATGGATGAACTGACTCTCCTCTGTTTGTTGCAGTGATGTTCACGCTCACTGAGGTTGCGTCCCTGAATGACATCCAGCCGACGTACCGCATCCTGAAGCCATGGTGGGACGTCTTCATGGACTACCTGGGGCTGGTCATGCTCATGCTGGCCATATTCGCCATGACCATGCAGATCACCAAGGACCAGGTGGCTTGCCTTCCTTGTCTCGAGGAAACGGACGAGGCTTCGGGGGTGAAGCCTAATTCGTTCACGCAGCAGAGTTCACAGAATGGGGCTTCAGCAGCAGCCCCCGTATCAACATCCCTACCCCTAGTCACTAAGGACATGCCGGACGAAATGGCCCATGAGATCCACGTCACACACCAATACAATCAACCTGAACCGACAGGGGTCAGGACCAACCTGGACTACCAACAATATATCTTCATCAACCAAATATGTTACCATGTTGCCTTGCCCTGGTATTCCAAGTACTTTCCTTACCTCACCCTCATCCACACCATTGTTCTCATGGTCAGTAGCAACTTCTGGTTCAAATACCCCAAAACCAGCTCAAAGATTGAGCACTTTGTTTCAATTCTAGGTAGATGTTTTGAGTCTCCCTGGACTACGAAGGCTTTGTCTGAGACAGCTTGTGAGGACTCTGAGGAGAACAAACAGCGGTTGACAGGCACCTCCATGGCCCAGAAACATGTATCTTTAGAGGGGAAGGACGAAAGCACAAATGTAAACTCCTCCACACCCATGATTGGGGTGAAGTTCTCGGCAGATAAGCCCATCGCAGAGGTCCCGAGCAGTATGACAATCCTGGACAAAAAAGACGGGGAGCAGGCCAAAGCCCTGTTCGAGAAAGTACGAAAATTTCGAGCTCATGTGGAGGACAGTGACTTTATCTACAAGCTTTACGTAGCGCAGACTGTCGTCAAAACGGTCAAGTTTATTTTGATATTATCCTACACTTCTACCTTTTTGGCTAAAATACATTTTAAGCACGATTGTGAACCCGATATTAAGCAGCTAACTGGATACCGAAAGTTCTTCTGTACGCACAACATGGCTTTCATGCTGAACAAGCTGCTCATTAGCTACATGGCTTTAATATTGATCTACGGGATGGCTTGCTTGTACTCTCTCTTCTGGGTGTTTCGAAGACCGCTCAAAGAGTACTCATTCGAGAAGGTCCGTGAGGAGAGCAGCTTTAGTGACATTCCTGACGTCAAAAATGACTTTGCATTCCTCTTACACATGGTTGACCAATATGACCAACTCTACTCCAAACGCTTTGGGGTCTTCTTGTCCGAGGTCAGTGAAAACAAGCTTAGGGAAATCAGCCTTAATCACGAGTGGACCGTTGAAAAACTGAGGCAGCTTGTGATCCGTAACGCAATGGACCAGCAGGAGCTGCACCTTTTCATGCTCTCTGGTCTTCCCAATGCAGTGTTTGACCTAACGGACCTGGAAGTGCTGAAGCTGGAGCTCATTCCTGACGTGAGATTCTCTGCGAAGGTCTCCCAAATGAGCAGTCTGCTGGAGCTGCATCTCCTGCACTGTCCGGCCAAAGTAGAGCAAAACGGCTTTGCTTTCCTCCGGGATCATCTCCGCTGCCTTCACGTCAAGTTCACTGATGTTGCAGAGATCCCGGGGTGGGTGTACTTGCTGAGGAGTTTGAGGGAGCTCAACCTCATGGGCAACTTGAGCTCTGAAAATAACAAAATGATCGGGCTAGAGTCCATGCGAGATTTGAGGCATTTAAAGACATTATGCTTGAAGAGCAACCTCACAAAAATGCCCACAAACATCACAGAGCTTTCACCACATCTGATTAAGCTAGTGGTGCACAATGATGGTACTAAACTTGTGGTACTGAATAGTCTGAAAAAGATGACAAATCTAATTGAACTGGAGCTGCACACGTGCGAACTCGAGAGGATTCCCCACGCTATTTTCAGCTTGACCAACCTGCAGGAGCTCGACCTTAAATCGAACAACATCCGAACCATAGAAGAGATCATCAGCTTCCAGCACCTCAAGAGGCTGACGTGCCTCAAACTGTGGCACAACAAAATCATCACCATCCCTTCATCTATCGCCCAAGTCAAGTCTCTGGAATCTCTCCACCTGTCCCACAATAAACTGGAGACCCTGCCCCCAGCCCTGTTCACGCTCCCGAAGCTGCGGCACTTGGATGTGGGCCACAACTCCATCACAGTGCTCCCTCCGGACGTGGGCCTCCTCCACAATCTCCAGCACTTAGCCATCAACTCCAACAAGCTGGAGGTGCTGCCCAAGCCTCTGTTCAGATGCACCAAGCTCAAGGCGCTGTGTTTGGGGAACAACGCGCTCACCGTGCTGCCGGAGACGGTGGGTCAGCTGGTGCAGCTCAATCAGCTGGAGCTGAGAGGAAATTGCCTGGACAGACTGCCTGTGCAGCTGGGAAACTGCCGCCTGCTGCGTAAAAGCGGCCTTGTGGTGGAGGACCATCTCTTTGAAGCACTGCCTGTGGAAGTGAAGGAGAACATAAGCAGAGAGAACAACGTGTCGTTTACCAGTGGCTTATAGCACACAAAGCATGGCAAGCTTGCATAATGGATGTACGAGTAAACTCTTAATGTGTGTTCACACCGGACGCGAAGCAAATCTTTTGTGCGTCGCGATTACATGTTAAATCAGTGAGCACACTTGCAAAAGCATTAATTCGGTTTTTACTAACCAATATCAGTATATTGTTATTACTGCATCATTTTGATACGTCTATTTAAATTAAATTAAGGCAAAATATGTTAATTTCGTTGTTGTTGGTAACTACATGAAGATAAGCCCCTACTCCTCGCCAGTGGTATACTTTGAGTGACACTAGTAAACACAAATGATGCTGCGGTCAAACCCGCAAGAGTAACGTGATGTGGTTCTTCGCTTGGCGTCTGGTGTGAACGCACCATTATTGTAATAACAATTAAATGCATTTTCTTGATTATTTTAATGAGTTGTCTTATTTATATATATATATATATATATATATATATATATATATATATATATATATATATATATAAAATGGTACAGAATGCTTTTCTTGTTGCTGAGTATGTAATTCAGCAACTTTTATGGCATTAAGCTTTTTTTTCATAGCTTTGAGTAATAAAACATTTTGCTTCTGTATGTTATACTCTATAGACCAAAACTGTTCACTCCAATGACACAGTATGTAGATTTATCATTATTGTTTTAGGTACTCAGGTATAATTGTAACCATGGGGAACAATCTTTTTGCCTTAACTGCTGCTACTTTTTTTTTTTTAACAGTGAGGGCTTTCACAAACAAAAAGGCCAAAAATGAATATTTCATGTTTTCTTGTCAGTTTTTCATACAAAGAGACTTCAATGTAAGGGGACACAATGAAACACTTTTTCTTAGTAGTTGTTTGAAATCATGTAACCTTTATTTTTCCTCCATGTCTTGTAGCCAACCGATCGAGTTTAGAGTTGTGAAACTCAGGTGGAGACTAAGCACCAGAATTGACCCTTTACCTTACTTGTGTAGAGATTGTATACTAAAGGCTTATAGTAATTCATTTGCACATTGAAAACTTAATGATTTAAAGATCAGTGAATGTCCTTTCTGATAACATGTCCCAAGACCAACGTGAGCTGATAAAGGGAACTCTGTTGACTGTCTTTTTTTTTTTAAATCATACTTTGACATTTGAAATGTGTAATAAAAACTGCACACAGGTAAAACTGATTATTTAACAGGTTCTTGTAATGACGTTAAACAATTTCTGCCTTTTAATGTATTTCTGCGTATACCTATATACCATATATATATATATATATATATATATATATATATATATATATATATATATATATACACAGTATTTATTCTTCAGAGCTGCTGTACCACCTTTGAGATCCTGCTCAAAGTTCACACCTTTATGGCACAATAAAACAAGATTTTAGAATGATGTCTAATTATTATTCAGCTACTTCAGGTGCACTCTGCTCAGCACTATGGCAGATAGGGAAGTGAATAAATCAAGTGAGTTCATCTGAATAATTCCTTTTGACTCATAGCCAGAAATACAGGAGGTGGAACTAATAACATTAACAAGCCTCTGTCTTAGGCATTATTGCAAAGCAGCAATTAATCATCTTATTAGTAACACTTCTGTTTGATGGTAGTTCCTTTATTTCCTGTCAACAAAATAAGACATTTTGCTCATTTCCTCTTTTGGCTTTGTTGGCTAAATTCGGCCGCTGATCGTTTTTTAAACTGCCCAAAATGATTAAAAAATATATATATATATATAAAAAGGCCTTAAATTGTCTCTCTTGGCACTTCAACCAATATTTTACTGATAGCTACATCTTAATATTAGATGTACACATTTACATACCCATATTCATTGTCATTGGAGAGGGCACTAGATCAGAAACCAATATATGGCCATTTCTGCCTCATAATATTAAGTCTGCTCAGCACTATGGCAGATAGGGAAGTGAATAAATCAAGTGAGTTCATCTGAATAATTCCTTTTGACTCATAGCAAGAAATACAGGAGGTGGAACTAATAACATTAACAAGCCTCTGTCTCAGGCATTATTGCTAAGCAGCAATTCATCATCTTATTAATAACACTTCTGTTTGATGGTAGTTCCTTTATTTCCTGTCAACAAAATAAGACATTTTGCTCATTTCCTCTTTTGGCTTTGTTGGCTAAATTCGGCCGCTGATCGTTTTTTAAACTGCCCAAAATGATAAAAAAATAATATATATATAGAAAAGGGCCCGAAATTCTCTCTCTTTGCACTTCAGCCAATATTTTACTGATAGCTACATCTTAATATTAGATGTACACATTTACATACCCATATTCATTGTCATTGGAGAGGCAGATCAGAAACCAATATATGGCCATTTCTGCCTCATAATATTAAGTCTGTGCACTATATTAGAGTTTAAAAGTATATACATAGTTTAAAGATACAGAATACTTTTTGTAATATGAAGGCACAGCAATTAAATGTAAAACTATTAAGAAGTTAATTTGGCGGGGTTCCTGGTCTATAAAACGGATTTTCTAGCAATGTAACTGGTTGAAATGACAGCTTTTATTATAGTTTGGACCAAGACTCCTTATATTTTTTCTGTATGGACCATGATCAAAAAGTTTATCCTCCCTGCTTTAGGGGCTCCATACAAAGGCCCCTAAACCAAAAATTCACAGAGAATAGCAATGTGATGCGTTTCCAGGTCACTGATAGTAAAGAAGCGGTAGGGTAGGTTTAACCCACATAATCCATAATCTGTTTCACCTGGTGTCTAATGTTAACATGATAAAAATAGATAATTCTTGTGTTCATCCATCCATATGATCCTACAGAAGATATGTCGAATTAAGACTCCCTCCTGCCCATACATGGGTCGGCTTTTACTGGAGACCTGGGCCCAGGAGTTCAAAACTTTTAATCTCAATCAGATCCAATCCGATTTTGAAATCACATTTTTTGTGATCCAGGATCAGACAAATCGGCCAGATTTTGTCCCTGGAGTTCAAAGCAATTCAGGATAGGATCAGCCTGATCCAGATTACGATTTTTGAAGATGACTAGATCCTGAATATCAGTGCTTTAATCCTACCGATCGCCATCTAGTGGACATGAAAGATAATACAAGGAAGACAAGAGACCACATTGCAGAGGCATCTATAATGTCTAATTATATTTTTTTAATTGAAAGGTGATGACAGATGATGGACTTTTTTTTTGTTGAAGATATTTTTACTTTAATCTAAATTACATTTGTGATTGACAATCTTTGCTGTGATACTTTTATGAGCATAAACATTTATGTCATCAACATTTGGTTAAAAACAAAATAGGCCACCACAGACGTGAGCAAAAATGGAAAAAATAAAATGTATTTCCCATGAAGGCTAAAAATTGTGTATTATTTCAGTTAACAAACTTTGCCATCTTATTTAAATTGAAACATATTTTAAAATAAATTGTAAAGTACATTTTGCTCTGGTAATCCACTGGAAATCCACCCCTCTAGTGAGATCAGGATAATCCAGTTTTTTGGGATCAAACTGATCCCAATCCTTTGTTGTTGGTTTGAACTACCCATTTTGAAGATTTGATCCAGATTAAAGCTTGGATTGGATATCCTGATCTGATCGGATATGAAAGTTTCTATTGTGATCTTGTCGAGGGAATAGAGCAGGTCATGCACGTTATGCATGTAGGTAACCTTCTGTTCAACAATCAAATTGAAGCCTTACAGTAATAATAAGGAAATTTATCTAAGAACTGAAATGATGATGTTCCTGACCTTAACACTAACCTGGTTTTAGACATGTCAGCAACTACTGTTGCTCATTACATTACCCCAATGTACTCTGTTTGGATTGAATTACCTAGATTAAATCGTTATTTTCGGTACGAAATTATACCAAGTTTAAATAAACATTTGTTTCACAGGTTTCAACATCAACGTTTTTTTTCTTTTTATAGTAACTTTAAACACTTAACCATAGGAGCTTGTATGATGCCAGCATGAGGTCTGTAATGGTTTTCAACATTTGGTCAGTTTTAGCAAAACTATGATTTACGCAAAAGACCCTCTGTCTTGTGCGGTAATTTAGTTCACAACAATATAGCCTAGAATGCAAGACAGATAATTTAGTGGGAATGCTGTTAACAGCATTCCAACTAACTGTTCTTCTACGCACAAAAAGTTTATTATTTTGCCGCGCTTCTTCTCACGCATTGAACATCGCAGAAACTCCGTTCAAACATCAAAACGTTCAGCTCGGTCGGGAATCGATGGCTATTACTTTTCTCATTCATAACTTTCATAATTCCAGAGATACATCCTATAATTCATCACATTTTTAACATTTGAACTTTAACATTGCGCAGCTCTTTAAGGCAGAGTGCGTGATGTCAGAGTTAGAGTGGAGGACAGTCTGAAATTTGCCTTCATATATTTTTTTAAAACTGCCATCATTCCCAAACCCTACATTCCTGAGACATAATTTTTTATGACAAACATAGGAAAACATCCCGTAGCTTGAAAAATGACAAATAATTAAGCAAAAAATAATTAAACAAAGTGCCTCTTGAGGGCATGAAGTGACAAAAACGTTCAACATGTCTCCATTGAAGCCCATTGTAATTTCAGGCAGATATTTCCTCACAGCAGCAGCCGCACACCTTTAGTTAAACTGCCAAAAAGGCCACATTATTAACCCGAAACTACACAAAAATTACACTTCAGATACTCAACTTCCTTGACATGCTTCACGTTTTGAAATTTCACAGATATCTGTTACGGTTCTTCCACAAAACGCTCACATGTAAGAGGTTCATCTCTCATTCAGAACAATGAAGCCTTCGAAGTCTAGGCACCTCGTTAGCTCAACTATAAACACCTGTGCAATGGAACACGATGATGTCATCACTCCAACTGACATGCTCAGAGCAGCAGACTTCAGATAGCAGTGTGCAAACAGTCCAGCCGTGAAGACATCTACGGGACAGTTTTGAGATTTCTTCAAATGCCGTTGCTATGGCAACACAATGCTCGCCTTGAAACACGGTTTTCTCATAACTTCAGTGAAAATACTCCAAACAGCCCAGAACTTCACAGGTTTGGTAACGATGCAGCCATCAACGCATCTAAGCGTAGTATGGGGTGTCATCAAATGCCGTTGCCATGGCGACGGACCACTCGCCATGAAACACGATGTGGCTGTAAGTCCCATCGACACTGTCCAATCGTCCCCCAATCTTCACTTGGATATCACTGGTCCTTGCCTCAACAGCTCTACGCCAAATCTGAGATCTCACCATATGCCGTTTCCATGGAAACGCATCCCTCGCCATAAAACATGATGTCGCTATAAGTCCAATAGACACGATCCAAATGTCCCCCAATCTTCACTTGTATATCACCAGTCCATGCCTCAATAGCTCTACGCCAAATTTGAGATCTCACCATATGCCGTTTCCATGGAAACGCATCCCTCGCCATAAAACATGATGTCGCTATAACTCCTATGCAAATGTTCAAAAAGTGCTCAAACTTCAAAAGTGTGCTAACAGTCCAGCCGTGAAGACATCTACGGGACAGTTTTGAGATTTCTTCAAATGCCGTTGCCATGGCGACACAATGCTCGCCTTGAAACACGGTTTTCTCATAACTTCAGTGAAAATACTCCAAACAGCCCAAAACTTCATAGGTTTGGTAAAAATGCAGCCATCAACGCATCTAAGCGTATTATGACGTGTCATCAAATGCCGTTGCCATGGCGACAGATCATTCGCCATAAAGTTAGTTCAGAAGTTTGCGGTTCAAATATTCTGCTGCTATTCCAAGTCTTTTCACTTTCTTTTCTTCTCTCATCACACATTCAAGCCCCCAGTGTTCATGTATCATTTCAATCTAAATTATTCACTTTTTTTCTGACACATTACATTTCAACAGTTAGCGTCAGATTTTCAGCATAAAGCATTCCCACTAGCAATTTCTTCAGGAATTGCATTCTCTAGTTATTAATGTTTTACTGAAGTAGTACTTATTTACAAGCATTTACTTTTATTGGACACGCTTAATCTGGGTCCTTATTCAGGAACAGAAAGCCTCAGAATTAGGATTTACTACATGTCAACTGGTTTAATGCTTCTTATTTAAAATATTTCGTGTTCTAAGCTTTATTACCAAAAGTTGAAATCCTTTCTTCTGGAGGAACTACTATGTCTATACTTTCCTTAACTTCATTAGGCCTATGCAGCCAATAACTTTATTATAACAGTTTTAGTGACCACAAAACATAATGAACATGAACAAATCCATTTGGAGGTCTGTATGATTCCCCTCTTAATGGTATAGAGAACCGCAGTGACGCGTCGAAAAACCCGGAAGTAAACTTCTTCCGGTTCCTTCATGAAAAACCAATGCAAATTCTCCATAGGATTTTGGAAAATAGCTCGAAATAAGGTCTGTGGTTGACACACATTTAAGAGAGGGATCACGTTTTGTTAAGCCGGATAATCTCCACATGTCAACCCTACTTTTATAATTTTTGAATCATAAATCTAGTCGCCAAAAGCGAAATGCTAACGTTATGCTATAAACGAACTACAAGCCAGTACAGCAGCAGGGTCGCACGACTTCAACGTCACGCCAATTTAAGATCGTTTCAACTGACTTGCACTGAAACTGCACTTTGAACACTTTAAATATATTAACATTTTAAACTGTATACCCCGGTCATCTAGGCCCTTTTTGTTTTGTTTAATGTATACCACGTTTATCTAGGCCCTTTTTGTTTTGTTTTATGTATATATATGTCACACTGTGGGAAACGATATTTCTGGATGTATAACACATGTAGAATTTTTGACAATAAAGCTGAATTTGACTTTCGCCTGCTTGCATAATTTAATAAAGCTTTTAATTTTAGCCACACTGAATTTAACTAGAAGTCATGGCTGTGTCAATTACCAATCTGATATCGTTTTACAAAGATGACAAGAAGAGTGTAGATAGGAGAGAACCACTACAAGTCAGGACACGTAACAGTGCAGCCTAGATGAAGGTGTGCTTACCGGTGTTGTCAGGGCTAGCATGAGGGAAAAGGTTTATAGTGGTGGTGAGTAGTGATAGCAAGAGTACCGTTAACCTAGAGTTAATTTATTCACATTCATTCCCATCAACAAATCAATTGTATGTGTCACATGAAATCTTTATTAGGCAAGGCAACTTTATTTATATAGCACTTTTCAACACAAGGCAATTCAAAGTGCTTTACAAAAAATGAAAGACATTAAAAAAGGCATTTAAAATCAGTCATTAAAAAGAAAAGCTAATAAAAGAAACATTAAAAGAAAAATACATGGATAAAAGTTCCAGTGCAGTCTAAGATATGAATAGTTCAATTAAAAGCAGCGACAAAAAGAAAAGTCTTCAGCCTGGATTTAAAAGTAGTCAGAGTTGCAGCAGACCTGCAGGTTTCTGGGAGTTTGTTCCAGATATTTGGAGACTAATAACTGAACACTGCTTCTCCATGTTTAGTTCTGACTTTGGGGACAGAAAGCTGACCAGTCCCTGAAGACCTGAGAGATCTGGATGGTTCATCATTTAGCAGGAGGTCACAAATGCATTTTGGTCCTAAACCGTTCAGTGCTTTATAAACAGCATCAGTATTTTTGAAATGTATTCTTTGACACACAGGAAGCCAGTGTAAAGACTTCAGAACAGGAGTGATGTGATCCACTTTCATAGTATTAGTGAGGAACCAGAGTAAAGACTTCAGAACAGGAGTGATGTGATCCACTTCCTTAGTGTCAGAGAGGAACCAGAGTAAAGACTTCAGAGCAGGAGTGATGTGATCCACTTTCTTAGTGTTGGTAAGGACTCGAGCAGCAGTGTTCTGAATCAGCTGCAGCTTTCTAATAGATTTTTTAGTGAGACCTGTGAAGACACAGTTGCAGTAGTCCAGTCTACTGAAGATAAAAACATGGACAACTTTTTCCAAATCCTGCTGTGACATTAGTCTTTTAATCCTAGATATGTTCTTTAGGTGATAGTAAGCTGATTTAGTAACTGTTTTAATGTGACTGTTGAAACCAATAACTAATTTAACCCGCTGACAAGAGAGCCCACCTCCGAAGATCGTGACTGGCTGAGGGACAGACTCGGGGGCAGGTTTTCAGGAATTTCTTGGCTTCTCTCCCCCGAGCCAGAAGAGGAACACTACAGCTTGGAAACAGTTACTGTTCCTGAAATTATCAAATCTGTTGGGCATCAGAGACCTGAGGCAATTGTGGCAAGCATGGCATTGTCTGAAGAGCAACAGAGGGCGATTCAGGTGGCTACCACTGGTCAGCGAACAAACCCAAACTGGCATTTGTTCAGGAAAGGAAGGTTGACTGCCAGCAACTTTGGAGCTGTCCTGAGGTCAAAGCGTGTGACTGCTTCCTTTATTGCCAGGCCCTTGATGGTGTTTTGTCTGTACAGTGGGGGACTATGAATGAATGTGAGGGCGTCAGGGCATTCACCACTGCAACCCAGATGCAGGTCCATGAGTCAGAATTGTTGGGGGCATCTCCAGATGGTCTGGTAGGGTCTTTCGCTGTGCTGGAGGTAAAGTGTCCCTACGGAGCCAGGGAAATGACAATTAGTGAAGCATTGCAAATCAAGGGCTTCTGTGTCAGTAAGGAAGGAGAAACATTCAGCCTGCGTGAGGAACATCCTTACTGGCACCAAGTGCAAGGTCAGCTTCACCTCACTGCAAGGAAGAAGAAATAAAAAAAATTGTGAATTGTTTTTAATTTATATTTACTCGCCTTTGCAATGTTGTGGTTTTTAGAGTGTTAGGTTTCCTGTCAGCTCGTCTGTTGGGAAGATATAAAATATTAGTTTCATGGAAGTCACACCGTCACATATACTGTAAGAGCATTAAGACATACAGTACATTGGCTAAAACAAAACATCTAAAGATATAACCTTGCACTTTGATAAGTCTCGTTAACATTTTCACTATTTTGACATTTTTATAGATCAAAATTGAACTAAAGAAATAAATGGTAGATTAATCCATATTGAAAATAGGTGTCAGCTGCTACACTAATTATAATAGTTATATTTCTTAATGAATTAAGATAAGATATTACTGTATTGATCCCAATTTGGGAAATGTTTGTGTTGCAGCAGCATAACAAGAAAAACCAAATATAAGTTATTATATACAAAAGTATGTGAGGGATGGAATATTAAATTGAATATAAATGTACATGTGATTTTACGTCCAAGAGAAGCTATGGAGCAGAGAGCTCTCTGCCAGCCAGAGGTGATTTGTTATTAGTTCAATATGTCAAACTGATTTCCCTGACTACAATCTTTAGTTACATGGTGAAACGTTATGCTGCTTGTACTAATTAGACTTATCATATAAGCCACACAGGTTTTAATAGGATGTATTCATTATCTTTACTTATGTTGCGGTCTTTTCAGCAGCGCCATCTCTAAAACGGCGATACAGTCACTACCCATCATTTACATTTCACCGTGACATGGACAAAAATGTAACGTCAGCTTACCTCATGACACGAATCCAGACTCTCCTTTGGAAAACATTGGCCGGGAAACGATAGAACAAGCACGTTTCATGCGAAGACCTGTGGCTGCAACCTGGAGCAAAGCAACAAACCATTACGTAGCTAACTAGTAGCGCTAGCGTTAGCTAACGAAACGAACTGCCGAGTAAAATTGGAAAACACTGGTAATTAATTATTCTATAATTTGTAAAACTACGGTGTTAAAAACGACAATTTCAAAAATACAGATTCTAATAGTCAGATATAGATATACAGATACTGATAGGCAGGTACTTGCTTTCAAGCAGAACACAGGGGAAAACAAACTTAGCGGGAGTGTTTACGTGTTCGGCGTAATGACGTACAACGGCCTCGACAATTTCTGTAGTCCTATTCAGCCAGTCGGTAACAACCATCGTTTTTCAGACACGTAAACTCTTCAAAAATCCCCAGTGGGGTCACTGCTGATGTATTTAATGTCGTAGAACAAAACGTGACTTATCTCTTAAATTTGTGTCAACCACAGACCTTATTTCGAGCTATTTTCCAAAATCCTATGGAAAAAATGCATTGCTTTTTGAGGAAGGAACCGGAAGTGCTAAAAATGCTAACTTACTTCCGGGTTTTACGACGCGTCAGTGCGGTTCTCTATTTAGAAAACAATTGCAATGTACAGAAGAATTTCCTCTTGCAGTATGCTGCCATCTGTCGGCAGGATAATGTTTACCTGCTGTTTGTAGGTGAACTAGCTTCACTTCTCACAAATTCTAATTCATTTACTTTCCCACAAAACAACCACATGATGAACCGTCAGAGTAAAGCTCCACCAAACCTTTCAGCGAAAGGTGCTAAAGCAGCAGCTCCAGCATTCAAGCAGCAGCAGCCGCAGCAGCCTGGAAGGTAACTTTAGCCCAGTGCTTAGCTTTAAAAACTAAACGTTAGCTTAGCAACGCTAATATATCTGAGAAAGTGTTCCGGTTAACAATGGCGTGCAAGGTTGCTGGTTTGAATAGTTGGGAAACTGAGGGTGCATGCAATTATTATTAACCGCTACTTCGTATATTTTTTAGCAATAAACTGTTATGTGTGTAGCTATGTGGCTAAAGCTAACAACACAACATGCTAAGCCAGTTTAGTTTGCTAGCCTAACTTGTTGAAGTTAGCAAAATTAAAACACCATTCTGCATTTACCATGCAAAATGCAGGTTTTGTGACGTATTCTTTTACGGTTGTATTTACTTAGTCTTTAGTTTTGTGCTAATTGTTCACGTTGTCATCTGTTTTCTGTGATAAATAGAATACCCCAGGAGTTCAAAGAAGCTATGCTTCACATCCCAGTGAAGCCAGCAGTCAACTCACAGCCGACATTTCCTACGGCTGCTAACGCAAAACCAGCAAAGAAACGTCCAGGTAACTTCAGTGAACACACTTAGAAACAGGCACACAAGACGAGTTACTTGGAGTTTACATAAAAACGAACTATTTAGTATATCATGCTGCTGTATTTTGTTTACTGATATAACCATTCACTGATTTGATTCCTTACTTTATGATTATTTTTGCAGACAGTAAATCATCATGTGAAGGTTTCTTTTTCTTTTTTAAAATATATGTTTCGAATGTTATCACAGGGCATGAGGGACATTGGAGAGTGACATGCAGCAAAGTTTCCCACCTGGACTTGCACTTTAATCCCTAGGCCACTACATTGCCCCAGTCTGTATTTTGTCTTTAGTCAGTGATTGTATTTGAAAGGTAATACAGTGCAGCGCTTTAAAAAACACTCTGCACATATACTGCTAGCATGTCATAGTTTTGGTTCTAAAAAGATATCAAGGGAAACCAGTCAGCTGTAGGAAAAGCTATTTCTGGGTTCCATTTTCCTATTTGGGAATTACTGTTCTTTTGTACATGTTATAAACAAACAACTTCACAATACTTTATTCAAATTTTTATTTGAACAAATATGTACCCTCTAACACATATTGTGCTTCCTGCGATTGGAATATTACACTACTCTAGATAGCAATTATTATAACATGTTGCTTAATTGTGCAGGCCTAACCCGGTCTGTCAAAAATAAATGATGTTCATTGTTATTCATATTTTCTTATCATACAGCGCAAACCTCTGTTGATAAATGGAGGTCTTCGTTTCAACCATTAGGAGATGGAAATTACTCTATGGACGAAAGCAATGAAGGTTCACGAAGGTAAGCAGCCAGTAAACTGTATGTGTAAACTGACAAAGTGTCAGGTAGAAAGTGATGTTTCCTGTAGTCACAATCCAGGACATCTCTCATGTCAACCTTTGACTTTGTCTTGTTGTGACTTAATTGTTGAAACGTGGAACAGTTTCACTCAACCTCCTATTAGTTTTTTCTCATTCTAGAAAAAGTTATTTTATTTAATTGTTTTCCCCCAACAGCACATAACGTTTTTTAACACATTCATAGTGTATGTAAACATTAAGTGGTTAATAGTATCATGTCCTTACAGAAAATATAGTGCTGCAACTGACCATTATTTATATTATTCATTAATCGGTCCATTATGTTCTAGAATAAATGTTTGGTTTTAAATGTCAGTAAATATATGTCCATCTCAGTTTCTCAAAGTCCAGGGTGATGTCTTCAAATGTGTTGTTTTGTCATTCCAAAACCCAAAGGTTTTCACAAAGCAATGTATTCTGGAAACAGCATACATTTCAACATTCATCACTTTCGATAACTATCCAACCATAGCTAATCTAATATGATCTAGCTCAGGGGTGGCCAACTAGTCTGAGGTTAAGAGCCACATTTGTTCTATGTTACTGCAAAGAGCCACATCAAACACACAGTCACTGATACCGCTTGTTTCAGTTTTTTGTTTTCTGGAGACAAGATTTCAACCACGTCACTGATGCATTTTTGTGACATTGGGATATATATTTTTTAAATCCTCTGGAGCAGAGAGAGGAGCTGTGGATTATTGTTATTGATTAATGCATCAGTGTTTCTTACGGTACGTCTACACTACAGGCATCAAAAAATGCTTTCAACGCTTCGCCCATTCACTTGAATGGGGTGACGTAGAAGATTTTAAATCTTCGCCGAACTGCATTGTGGGGAGCATGGCATGGCTTTGCAAGCATCACGAGCATCTATCGGCATCAAAAGTTGAACAATGTTCAACTTTTGAGGCTCGATGCTTGGCATCAGCCAATCAAATTCCGTTTATGCAAATCCCGCCAGTGCAAGCTCAGCCAATCAAACCGCGTGCAAGCTGGGAGAGCCAGACCGCAGTTCATTTCCTCATATTCCAAACGAGATATTACGGTAGCAAATCACCCGGTTCTTTACGACCGGAACTATTTACCGGGATACAAACCGGAGGAACCAGGCATGGAGGGAGGTGGCAGAGACAGTGGGTGAAACTGATGACTGTTTTTTCGCCTGTTTGGAGAGTTTATATCCAGTTTACTTCGTTTTAACATTGCTATTGCTTTGTATGTCGGGGGCGGGAGATTCATGTGATTGGTTGCTCGCAAAAAATCGCCAAGCTTCAGACACGCCCAGCTTCAAGATTTTTTCATGCCTGTAGTGTAGACGGGCCGTTAGGGTCAAAAACACTAAACTCACAACTTAAAATGAAAGCGTTTAGTTTATTTAATAAAAGAGCACATGTTCAATGTGAAAAGTGACAGTAGTTATAGATTATTTGCAATTTGGTGCTATATATATAAAAAAATATATATATTATATATATATATATATATTCTTTTTTAATTTCAGGGGGGGCGCGGGGCTCTGTTGGCGCCCCTCCAAGACAATGGTAGGGGAAACACTGGATAATGTTTAATCAACGATAGGTTCCCCCCCCCTCAAAGGTGATTGGTTCTCTGCATCCCAGTATTATTGTGATTGGCTCTTGGGCCACATCAAAATTAGACGCGCTGTCATCCTCTCATACTGACACCTGACACCACACATACACACGTATGGAGAGCCGGGACGAAAGTAACACGGGACGAAAGTAACACGGGACGAAAGTAACGGAGCGATTTTATCCGAGCCCAAACAACTTTGACCGGCCAAATTACGTCAGAATGGTCAGCACTCAATACTCAACAGACCTACTAAATATCAGGTTTAACTGTCAGGAGTAGTGTTGCCATGATACCAACATTTTGGTTTCGATACCGATACCAAGTCAAGAATTACGATTCCGATTATTTTTCGATACTTTTCTTAAAAAAATGGAAACAGTCTTAAATGTAATTAGTGTGCTTTATTTCACACCAGAACCATAACCATAACACACACTTTTAAACAATGAGAAAAATAAATAAAATAAATGACAAGAATTCGTATTAAATAAAATGTATACATTTCTTACAGACAGGCCTCGTGTAGTTCGTAGGCTTGCCCTCACTGTCAGAGATATAGCTAAAATACATCAAAATTTCGCTTCTGGCGTCTTTTTTGTCAACAAACCGAGGCGCAGCGGCAGTTGCACTCCCACTTGCAGCCATGCTTTTCGTTTTCTCACAGGCTCTGGCAGCTAGCGCGTGCACGACAGAGGGGAGGTACTTGAGCGTGCTTGAGAGGGGCGGGACTGTAAGGCACGGCTGCAGTGCAGGGATTGGAAGCAGAGCGCTGAACACACACGGCTCTTATTAAAACGGCCCTTTCTCACCGGAGTACTTTCCCCCGTCATTCTTAAAGTACCGATAGTAATGAAACGGAGGAATCGTAACGTTTTTAACGGCAGGGTATCGCGGTATACCTTTTCAAGTATCGGTACACCGTGCAACACTAGTCAGGAGTCAGTGTCTCTCCCCCAAACTCACACATATACAACTCGATATGAACTGAAGAGCCGCATGAAACTAGGCAAAGAGCCGCGGGTTGGCCACCCCTGATCTAGCTAATAGTAAATTGCATTCAACAAACACACTAACCCTTCTTTGTTCTCCCCCAGGGCTGAGATTTATGATCCTTACGATCCCGTCTCGTCAGACTCTGAGCAGGAGATGCTACAAGCCCAAAACCGTAACCATTCACCCCCGGATCAGGACAACCAACTAGAACATCAGCATTTGTCTCCAGGTCAAGACTGCCTGAAAAAACGCCGCTTTGCCTCAACCTTCATTGAGTCAGTGGGCATCAACATGCAGGACTTGAGCCCTGACACTGGACCCAGCGAGGGTCGAGATCTCAGTCCAGATCATAGACTACCTGACCATAGGCTGCCTGAACAACAGGCTTATAGCCCCAGCACTGAATCACATGACATTTCAGGTTATGACTCCATGAGAAGACATCTGGACCACAGAGTGGACAGCCCTGACCGGCTCATTCAAGACTCCTCCACCCAACACTTTCCTCCATCCTATGGAGAACAGCGGACCAACGGGGAGGAGAGGATCACAGTCCCAGAATACATGAGAGAGGTATCAATAATAAAACTGAACAACCTGCAATGTTTGTTTTCTGAAGATTGATATTTGTGCAGTTTGTGTTCCGTGGCTTTAGGCCCATCTACTTTTGTCACGCAATAAATATTGTCCCAGTAATAATTGCAAGAAATTATATAATTGTCAATGTTTTATGGCACTAATGTAATGATTATATAATTGTCCATTCAAGAGCAATTCACTTTTTATTATTATTATAATTTATTTATACACTGGAATTGGAATGTGACTCTAAATATATTAACAACTTACTTGCTATAAATGATATCCAACAATAGCACTGCTTTATCATTTGGCTTAAACTGAAGATGTTCCAACATCGTAGTTGTGGACAATAAATCATTTTTGTGTCAGGTCCAGTTGTAGACTTAAACAGCATGATGTTTGATGTGCTTTTCTATTATTTTGCATGGTACTGTGGTACCCATAACAGCTCATTCTCTCCTGTGTAGATGACCAAAGTCAGATTATCCCCCCCCAGGCTACAGAGGGACTATTCACTTCCGTTGGAATCCAGGGGAACAGGTACATTTGTCATATGACTCACCATTTTAAGTAAATGTAGGAGAAGTCAATACAGACGAACCAATTAAATTGCATGAATCAGCTTATGGGGTGTTTTGTTTGGAAACCAATTTGAATAAGGAAAACAGTACTTCATTATCGTGTTGTGTGCATGTTTTTCCTCTGTAACCTCATAATTGTTCTGTTTCTAAGGTTCTACTGGATTGGACCACGTTCCACCTTCATCTGATGTGCCAAGAATCAGGAAGTTGAGAATGATAATGGACACGTAAGAACTAAGGATACTGATGCACGATTGTTTAAATATGCTACACGTAGAGTATTTACATCACACTCACTGCAACAGCAGCATCAAGAAATCACATGGTTATATATTTTTCAATTTGTTTTATATTGTCATCTGCCATAGTTTGGCTAAAATAGTGCACACATGTAGAGCCTTTCAACCAACATAAAAATATGGCAGTGCAGCGTCAGCTTTTGCTGTATTAGGAGTAACATAAGAGGAGGAAATGCACACAACTTAATTCCTACGCTGATAGGATAGTTGTTTTTGGCTGTCATCAGCTAAAGTTAGGGCTGGGCAATGTATACAAATATACACAACTACATATATACACAACTTGCTCTAGGTATGATGTTTTAAATGAATATAGCGCAAACATCTAGTACAAATTGTCTTGTCATTTTTTAAGCTGGCATGAGCTTTGGCCTCTGCTTTCGCTTTTTCCCATGGCTGTCTCTCATAGACACACAAAAAACACTCATCATAGCCTAAAAGTATGATGGTATTTGTTAGGTCATTTATCCAAGCCCTAGCTAAAAATTCAATGTAATTGCCAAAAAATGTCTTGTTCAGAACTCCTTAAATAACTAAGTGTATTCTATCTCAAATGTGTCACCATTGTTATAGGGTATACACTCTGGGTAAATGACCAAGTTGACAGAACATTACCATTACCACTTTTAATTCCAATTGCTTTAAAACTTTTTGACTTTTTGCTTTGGTACTTTGAATGTTAGCCACTGTAGTTGCAAAGCTTTATCCTAAACTGCCATTGAGCATGACTTATTATGATGCGAGAGCTGTGTTGAACTGATCTACGACTGACAGTTCTTTAGGGACAATCTCTTTGATTGTTTTGGAAACGGCTTTAA
Source organism: Notothenia rossii (assembly GCF_949606895.1). Classification (NCBI taxonomy): domain Eukaryota; kingdom Metazoa; phylum Chordata; class Actinopteri; order Perciformes; family Nototheniidae; genus Notothenia; species Notothenia rossii. The sequence goes on along the minus strand of NC_136907.1, from coordinate 48,932,099 downwards.
AACCTGATATGGAGGTTTTAACATGTGACTTAAATGTTAGAATGTTTTGGTTGTTAGTTTGGTATACATGGTTGTCACTTTAAGCTTGTATAAGATTATTTACATGTGTATTTTGTGCTGTTAAAGGTCTGTTTTTTAGCAATACTAAATGTCATTATATTTTTATTTTAGTATCCCCTGTGACATCTCCTGTGACCTTTGTGACGTTGAGTTTATCAATGGCTTGGAGCTGGAGGATCACTTGGAGAGCAAGAGTCATTGGGACATCCTGGAGTACATCCAGCAGCACAATAACTATGATGATGTGACCATAGCCTTCATACAGGTAAATAATACATAGTATGGCTAAATACATCCTATTGCCTATACCCAATGTTGGTGAATATCATTATTTTGTCTTCTTGGTGATGGAAGGTTTTTTTATGCCCGTAGGAAGTCATGCTGCATAAAAGCCATCAGTGCACCCGAACCATAGAGAGTAGTGCACTTCAAGGTAAATCTCTTCCAAACAACTTCGAATGACACACGATCTCTTATCAAAGTATTTTCCATTCCAGACAATTCAAGTCTAAATACAATCCGTTCTTTGTTTTGTCAGCTCTGCAGGAAAACGACCACATGACAAAGATTGAAATGTTCCACTGTGCAGCTTGCAGCGTCTTCCTATCCACAGCTGCTTCCTCAGTGCACGCTCACATCACCTCTCAGGAGCACCTCGTCAACACCAAGGTAGCACTGCTGTACGTAGCACTGCTGTACGGTAGCACTGCTGTACGGTAGCACTGCTGTACGGTAGCACTGCTGTACGGTAGCACTGCTGTACGTAGCACTGCGGTACGGTAGCAGTGCTGTACGGTAGCACTGCTGTACGGTAGCAATGCTGTACGTAGCACTGCTGTATGGTAGCACTGCTGTACGGTAGCACTGCTGTACGTAGCACTGCTGTACGGTAGCACTGCTGTATTGTAGCACTGCTGTATGGTAGCACTGCTGTACGGTAGCACTGCGGTACGGTAGCACTGCTGTACAGTAGCATAACTTTTAAAGCTGGTATAGGCAGTGTATTTTAGGCATCATCAGGAAAGCATTTAAACTTTGGAGGATATTTATTTATTTAAATGGTCAGGGAGAAAACTAAATTCCTGAATCTTCTCTTTACTCGGTCTTCACGCTTTAGAAAATCTAGCCTGAAATCCACGAAAGATGTTTGCGACTCACAGGTCATTTTGGTTAGAAATGCATGTGCACGTCCTTTCAGATTGCGAGAGACTGGTGCAACCACTGCCTACATTAAAAAGCAAACCCTTAAAAGGAAGACAGATTTTTTTTATCAAAAAGAGAAATAAACAATATTTGCGAAATCATTTTACAGAAAGAAGAACATTTTGCTCACAATTTAGTTTAAGGCTCATCATACCCAAGGATTCCAGATAAGCTACAGTTGGCAGAACTGCTACAGTTAGCAAAAAGCTAAAATATTAGCAATGTTTTTTCTTAATCTTAACACTTTGCTCACATGCATTTTCAAGCATTTGGACTACCTATGTTGTAAATGTATTATAACATCTATTGCACGTCTGTCCGTCCTGGGAGAGGGATCCCTCCTCTGTTTCTCTCCTTAAGGTGTCTTCCATTTTCCCCCATTAACTGGGGGGGGTACCCTTTTCGAAGTTTTTCCTTGTCCGATGTGGAGGTCCAAGGACAGAGGGTGTCATATTCATATTCTGTACAAACTGTAAAGTCCACTGAGACAAATGTATATTTGTGATATTGGGCTATATAAATAAACTTTAATTGATTTTAGCTAGCGAAGGCCTCGCTACGCAGGTTCTGTCATCTCAAAGGTTACAGACCAACACATTTGCAAAAGAAAACGGACAGTAACATAACTATTGTTTTGGAGATGAATGACTGTGAATAAACATGCTTGTGTGGCGGGAGGGGCTTAGGACTGAAGGAAAAACTGCAGGATGAGGGCTGTATCTTTAAATTCTTGCATCAAATCAAATCAAAGTTTATTTATAAAGCACATTTAAAAGCGATTTTTGGTCGGGCCAAAGTGCTGTACATGTAATAAATACTACAATCACATAAAAACACATTACTACAATCACAATAAAAGACAATAAATTACAACAGATATATAAACAACACAGGGAATAGTCAGGAGTCGTGCTCCGTTCTGACTAGAAGGCCAGGGAGAAGAAGTGTGTTTTGAGAGTAGATTTAAAAACCCCTAGGGTCTGGGTCGACCTCACATGGAGGGGCAGAGTGTTCCAGAGCCTAGGGCCAGCTGCTGGTCAGCAGACCTTAAAGCTCTGGCTGGGGTGTAGCGCTGGAGGAGTTCAGCTATATAGGCCGGAGCCAGCCCATTTAGTGCTTTAAAAACAAATAAAAATAGTTTAAAATCAATTCTGAACCGAATTGGAAGCCAGTACAGGCATACCATGTGACATGGTAAAACTAGGACTACACTATGCTCGAAAGTTATTATGGGCTTTTTAGCCGATGATGCTAACGATAAACTGCCTACCCCAGCTTTGACAATTCTTTTTGTCTAAAATCTCTTTGTCTTTTGTCAAGTTTAAGTGATGATTATAATTCTGATCGGATTTCTTTTTTTACTGAAGGATTTTCAGTTGGAGCGGAGACTTTCCTGCCTTGACAAAGCAGAAATCATTATGAAGAAGCTGAAACATCAGTTTGAACACTTCCTGGAGGTATTTTGCAAGACACAACATTTCAAAACTATTCCAACTCAGCCAATGGCATCATGGAGAAATGTGTGAAGAAGTAAGAAATGAGGCCAGAAATGCAGGGAACACATTGTTGATAAATATCTCCTTCTCGTCTTTGCATTCTTATTTTGTTTCTTCAATTAAGTAGATCATTCTAATATTTTATAAATTACAGAAATAATCCCCTAAAGTTAAAAGCATGAACACTCACCTTCCATTTTGTATACATGACATGTCACTAGAGACTGCTGGGATACTCTTAAGATTTGTTTAGATTTTGGACCAAGAGACATGGACATACTTAACAATTTTAATCTTAACAAACATGCTAACAATATCGCTATGTTTAACATCATTTTAGGTTTTCAATGTGGTATTATGTTGGCACAAGCAATATATTCATATTGACCAAGTCAGTAATCTGCTATTGAGTCCAAAAGAAACCGGTTATCAACTGGCTCTGTTTACTAATGCAAATAACAAGCTATTCTAAAGAGGGGTTTACAGCCTGTGGCCAGTCAGATGCTATATTACCTGATCAGATTATCTATTTTATACCAGCCACGTAAAAGATGCATCGCAACAAAAGAACACTTTTCGTCGTAAAATGATATCATAATAGCTTGGTTCTGAAAAACATGTAAGTTATTATGTAGCTGATCCTTGTGTGGGTAAAGGTACATCTGAGGCCTGTACTACGAAGCCGGATTTTCGCTTAGCGAGCTAACTTCAGGGAAAACTCTGGGTTTCCGGTCCTACGAAGCTGGTTCACTTCTTAGCGGGCTGGATCTCCATGGTAACTTATGCTGAACGGCTATCCTGGTCCGGAGCAGGTTAGGTTCCAGGATAAGAGATCAACTCAGTGAAAGCACCGCCTGCTGACCAATCAGGGCTCAGTGTGCGGAGTTTAAAGCTTTCATATTACAGGAGAAAGGAAATACAGTTTAGACTGCCGTTGCAGGAAAGATGGCCAGCAAAAATCACCAACTGTGTGAACGTGAAAATTAATAGAATATCACCCCCCATCTTCAGAGCAATCTGACTATTATAACATTAGTGTTAAGAAAGCTTACTTAAATATCTGCCACAACATAAGTAACCGGATCAAAGTAACATTACGTACAGCCCGCGGCACTGTGAGTGCAGGCGTTGATATGTCCCATTATCATTCATATCACATCATAATGTATCATATATTTCCTTATCTGAGTCAGCTGAGCCGTATCTGGCTGTGCAACACTCACAGTGTCACATACTGTATGCAGAAGTATTATTTTAAGCAACACATTAAGTTGACGAAACACTCGAGTCTAATGTAATTTAAGTCAGATCCACTCGGCAGTTATATCATAAACCTGTTAATGTACACATTCAAACACTTTTTCTTTTACCAGCTGCATTCACCTTGTAGGTGAATACAGTTTATATAGATATACAGTGGGGCAAAACAGTATTTAGTCAGCCAGCAATTGTGCAAGTTCTCCCACTTAAAAAGATGAGAGAGGCCTGTAATTTTCTTTTTTTATATTTATTTTTTATTTGCACAAAAAAAATTAACAGTTACAGACCATCTTACATTTTTTGAAATAATACAAAGCAAATAATGTGAATCACGCATACAGACAAACGAACTTGAAAAGACAGAGACACAAAAAAAAACAAATAAATAAAAAATAAAAACAATTGTGTGTGGCAGAGAACCAGGGGGTTACATTACAAATTGAGTTTTTAGTTGAAGTCTGATCTATACGGGTTGACAAACTCGATCCATCCCTTCCAATACTTTTCAAATGTGTCTGTCTTGAGTCTTAGAGCAAATGTTAATTTTTCCATAACAAAAATGTCATGCATCAGCATCACATTAAACCAGTCTGCTAGACTAGGTGGTACTTGGCTTAACAATTGTTTCGTTATGGCTTTTTTACTGTTGAGAAGCCAAGAAGCTGTTGTGGCATCTTACCCAGGTACAGTACTTGAAAGCAGAGATCAATCTCAATTTTTAAAGCTCTTTCCATTCCATCTTTTATTGATTCCCAATAGTGAACCATCCCAGGGCATTCCCAAAACACATGATGGTGATTGGCCCTCACAGATCCACATCCTCTCCAGCACACCATCTGCCCCGTCCTTGACTGCACTGGCGTTATAAAGTATCTGACCAGATTTTTCCAGTTAAATTATCTCCATGTTAGTGAGTTGGTTGATTTCCATTGCCTTTCAATTAAGTTGTCCCACTCTTCTATTGATAAGACAAAGTTTCCTTCACGTTCCCACTTTTCCTTTATGTAGGACGTGTTCAACCCACTTAGCTCCTGGAGGCCCTTATACAGCTTAGAAATAGTCTTCTGACCTTGGTCAGCTCTGTATGCCGAAATAAAGACACTTAATATACCAGTTCCAGATAATGATTTTAACATATCTTCTTTACTAATCAGTTTGTTCACATGATGTCTGAGCTGCAAAAATCGGAAGAGGTCCTGGCTGGCCAAGCCGTATTGATCCCTTAGATTTTGGAAGCTTTTAAGTGTGTTTCTTTCAAATAAATCCAAATAAATATTCAGGCCCTGAACCTGCCATTTTTTTAAATTTGCAACAAGCCTGTTTGGAATAAAACCTGGATCCCAGGCCACCCAACTGATCAGTGAGTAAGGCTCCACGGTCCCAAATATCTTAGCTACTTTAAACCAAATGTTCAGTTACAGATCTAGACATGGTTTGGGTTGTTCCCCCAGGTGGTGTCTCAATTCACTGTCACCAATAACTGCCTGTAGTTGTACCTTGGTTGAGTATTGACACTCAATTGATTTCCATATTGCTGAATAGGCAGGGTTACATATATTTATCAAAGGTTTAATTTGAGCTGCTTGGTAGTATGTTTTAAGACAGGGGAGGGCTAGGCCCCCCTTGTCTCTGGGAACCTGTAGGGTTTTGTACCTAACTCTTGGTTTCTTTCCCTGCCATAGGAATCTCGAAATCCACTTGTCTGGGATATTCACTGGCAGTGACTAGAGCAGCCTCGGAAGAGTATTCATTTTAATTATTTCAACACGTTGGATCAAGCCCAGAAAGAGCAGCAGGCCCCACCGAGCCAGATCTTTCCTAATGTTAGAAAGCAGTGGGTCATAATTTTCGGAGGTTAGGTTTGTTAGATCCCTTGGAATCTGCACACCCAGGTATTTCAGACTGTCGACCTCCCTAATGGCATATTTGTCTTTGAATTGCTGGCTGGTCCTGTAATTACATGTTAAGAGCTGGGATTTATGAGAATTCAATTTTGTAACCTGATACTGCTCCAAACTCTGACAGTGTTTGCAGCAAAACAGGAAGACAGCGAGCCGGGCGCGTCATATAGACAAGGACGTCGTCCGCAAACATCGCTATTTTGTTTTCTCCTGCCAGCGAGACTCCATGTATTTGGTCATTTTACCTTATAATTTGGCTCAGAGGCTCTATAAAGAGCGCAAACAGGAGAGGGCTTATAGGGCACCCCTGGCGGCAACCACGCTCCAATTCGATGGGTCCTGAAAGGGAGCCATTTATTTTTATTCTCGCCGTTGGTTTGTTATAGAGAGCCTTGATTGTCTGTATGACATTTTTATTAAACTGAAATTTGTACAGAGTTTTGTACAGAAATGACCATTTAACTGAGTCAAATGCTTTTTCTGCATCCAGTCCCATTATAACTGCTTCAATTTGCTCCTGGTTTATCTTGTGAACCATGTGTAGAGTACGCCTGATGTTGTCCTGAGTTTGCCGATTTTTAATGAAGCCTGTCTGGTCTAAGTGAATGGTTTAAGGCAGGATTTTCTCAAGTCTTTTAGCTAATGTTGAAGCAAAAATCTTGTAATCTTGGTTCAAGAGGCTCACAGGTCGGTAATTTGAACAATCTAGCCCATCTCCTCCCTGCTTGGGGATAACAGTTATTACCGCTTCTCTTCAGGAGGGGGGGGTCTCCCCTGTCTGGAGCACCCAATTAAAGGACCTAAGCAGTATTGGAATTAGAGGCTCTTTGAACGCCTTGTACCATTCAGCTGTGTATCCATCTGGCCCAGGGCTTTTGTTGATTTTGAGCCCAGAAATAGCCCTACTCAATTCCTCACCTGTAATTGCTGCCTTTAAAGGCTTATTTTGGCTATCTGGCCTGTAATTTTCATCCTAGGTATACCTCAACTATGAGAGACAAAATGAGAAAAAAAATCCAGAAAATCACATTGTCTGATTTTTAAAGAATTTATTTGCAAATTATGGTGGAAAATAAGTATTTGGTCAATAACAAAAGTTCATCTCAATACTTTGTCGTTGCCAACAAAGGGTATATAACAGAGGTCAAACGTTTTCTGTAAGTCTTCACAATGTTTTCACACACTGTTGCTGGTATTTTGGCCCATTCCTCCATGTAGATCTCCTCTAGAGCAGTGATGTTTTGGGGCTGTCGCTGGGCAACACGGACTTTCAACTCCCTCCAAAGATTTTCTATGGGGTTGAGATCTGGAGAGTGGCTAGGCCACTCCAGGACCTTGAAATGCTTCTTACGAAGCCACTCCTTCGTTGCCCGGGCGGTGTGTTTGGGATCATTGTCATGCTGAAAGACCCAGCCACGTTTCATCTTCAATGCCCTTGCTGATGGAAGGAGGTTGTCACTCAAAATCTACATGGCCCCATTCATTCTTTCCTTTACACAGATCAGTCGTCCTGGTCCCTTTGCAGAAAAACAGCCCCAAAGCATGATGTTTCCACCCCCATGTTTCACAGTAGGTATGGTGTTCTTTGGATGCAACTCAGCATTCTTTCTCCTCCAAACACGTCTAGTTGAGTTTTTACCAAAAAGTTCTATTTTGGTTTCATCTGACCATATGACATTCTCCCAATCCTCTTCTGGATCATCTAAATGCTCTGTAGCAAACTTCAGACGGGCCTGGACATGTACTGGCTTAAGCAGGGGGACACGTCTGGCACTGCAGGATTTGAGTCCCTGGCGGCGTAGTGTGTTACTGATGGTAGCCTTTGTTACTTTGGTCCCAGCTCTCTGCAGGTCATTGGCTAGGTCCCCCCCGTGTGGTTCTGGGATTTTTGCTCACCGTTCTTGTGATCATTTTGACCCCACAGGGTGAGATCTTGCGTGGAACCCCAGATCGAGGGAGATTATCAGTGGTCTTGTATGTCTTCCATTTTATAATAATTGCTCCCACAGTTGATTTCTTCACACCAACCTGCTTACCTATTGCAGATTCAGTCTTCACAGCCTGGTGCAGGTCTACAATTTTGTTTCTGGTGTCCTTTGACAGCTCTTTGGCCTTAGCCATAGTGGAGTTGAGTGTGACTGTTTGAGGTTGTGGACAGGTGTCTTTTATACTGATAACGAGTTCATGCCATTAATACAGTTAACAAGTGGAGGACAGAGGAGGCTCTTAAAGAAGAAGTTACAGGTCTGTGAGAGCCAGAAATCTTGTTTGTTTGTAGGTGACCAAATACTTATTTTCCACCATAATTTGCAAATAAATTCTTTAAAAATCAGACAATGTGATTTTCTGGATTTTTTTTTTTTCTCATTTTGTCTCTCATAGTTGAGTTATACCTAGGATGAACATTACAGGCCTCTTTCATCTTTTTAAGTGGGAGAACTTGCACAATTGGTGGCTGACTAAATACTTTTTTTCCCCGCTGACTTGCATATTTACATTTAGTATACATACTCTATGTTGCTCTTATCCTGGATAAAGTGTTTAAGTCATGGATGTTTAAAGTTTAACGTCTTCATATTTGTCTAATATTATAGTTGACTTTTCATTCAGGAAGTATGACGCGCTGAACTGTCAGTATGCTTGTCCATGTTTGTGATTGGTCGAATGCTCCAAATAACACCCCTTTCAGCTGAACGCGCACCCAACTAGATAGGGCAAAGCTGGCTTGAGCGATCGAGTTGATAGCCAGCGTCGTAGGACAGCTTAGCGAGAACGCGTTTGTTTTGGATTATGTAAACCGGGTAACTCAAACATATCCAGGTTAGGTTAAACCGGCTTCGTAGTACAGGCCTCTGGTGTTTGAGATATTGTTTCTTTAAATATACAAACTACTGTAGAAAGTAAAAATAGTAGCACATTACAACATGTTAAAAAAACACTGTGCATGTAAGATAAGGTGAGATTGCGCTTCTTTTTTTATTTATGTCGATATGGCATTCAAATATATAAGGGACAGTAAACCAAATCTTTCCAAGTAAAACAAAATAAATGTACACATCTTACATTATAACACTAGGCAATAGTACCAACGAAGGGCTACTAATAAAGCTGCTGATACCAATATCTTAAATGGGATTTTTTAGTATCCTTTGCTCGTCCTTACTGGTGCAAGAAGTACATAAATATTTTTGTTATCTAAAAGTAGCAATACAAAATTGTAAAAAGTACTCCGTTACCAGTAAAAGTCTTGATATGAATTCAAAATCTAAAGTACTTGTTAATGCCCCATTTCAGGATCACACATTTCTTTGATGAAATTGTGTCTATAACAGCTCGTAAAGTTGCAATTTTTTTCTCCAGGGTGACAGCCCATTTGAATGATGTGAACCAATGGAAGTCTCCAAAAGACAACTGATGAAGAACCCTGGAGTTAAACCGCTATCACCACCCGTAAATGCTGCATTTGAGTGGTGTATTGCAGAGTCGTTCAGGATTTGTCTGAATAAAGAGTCTCATCTTGTATCAAGGTTTGTTCACATCATATGGATTTGTCCCTTTGTCACTCATTATCTGTCACATTTGGTTAATGTTATCTACAGGACCCAAATCACCATTTGAGCCTTTCACGAGGACAAAGTGGTAGTATTATTCATTTACAAATGTAATGTTTTTTTATATTTTGTGTGAAAAAAAAAAAAGATTGAAAAAGACAACTTGTTTCTTGTTTTCTTTTATTTAGAACAACACAAATGTTTTAAGCATTGTATCTGAGTGATATAGTACATTTAAAATAAAATTATTTTCAAAACAGTATATTCAAACATTAAATATAGGTGACATGTATGAAGGGCGTCGTCAGCACCAGCTGTGCTTTTAAGTCTTTTTTTTCTTAACCACCTTCAGTTTTAATTTTGTATTTGTAATAAAAACAATGCAGTTAACTGAAATACTAATTTTTTTTAAAACCACTTTCTATGCATTACAAGTTTGTAGACATTTTCTTTTTGTTCTTGTAGAGAAACTCATCTTTCCACTCGGGATTTGTGGAAAAGTGAGCTTTCAGATGTCGTCATTTTCAGTGGGAATATTCATCTCACTCACGCTGTGGCCTGGAAACAGAGACTGTGGGCTTGGACATGTTGCAATACAACAAACATGATTTTAAGCATCTTTTAAAGAGTGAAATTGATACAGAAGAGAGGTGCTCCCAAATTTTGACAAAAACGGAAACCATGAAAAATCTGAGGTAAAGGTTGTCTTGGATTCCACACTACATTACTGCATAAAACAAAATAGTGTGTCCGTTTGGAAGTTTATTTCCAAAAAATGAACCATGTAAAAACAACAAAAGGTAACAATATCCAAATAATTAAAAAAATCTTCTGTCCAAACATGTACAATATCTCTCCATCATTGACCAATGATTTACTTTTAGCCAGTATTTTGACTAAAAGATAAAAGAAAAGTGAAAACATCCAATGTACATACACAGTCTAGTGAAATCTAAAAAGGTCCCCGTTGGCTTCATGAGGCAGCGTGTTTGGCTGTCAGAGAGCTGTCTTGGTCAGTCTTGAAAGTTGAGGGGTCCCTGGGCAGCGAGGTGACCTCCACCATGCCCAGCCCAGTGTGAGGGACACTAGTGTTCATAATGTGTCTCTGTAAGTGTTTAATCCAGTCCTCCTGCACCGACAAGGGACCCTGGAAGACGAGGTCACAGAACCTGCAGAGATCAAACATTGATAAAAAGATCATTAGATATTACACAGCTTAGATGAACACTGAATTCTGATCTGGTCCTTTTGGAAATTCTGCGGTCAAATCTTTCTCGATAGTAGACCGCTGGTAAGGATAGCAGAATGTTGCTAAGGACGCTCTGTTCAAGGGACAATGTGCCACAGAAAGATGTCCAGACAATTTTACACCGGTAAACAAACACATTAGTTTCCCGTTTATGGATATTAATTTTGTATCCATATTGGCTAAACTGTCACCAGTCCAAAAAAAAAAAAAAAGGAACAATAAAAATGGGACTTAGATAGTTACAGAAAACCTTGACCAGTACTGCCGTTATTTCAAGTTGCATTGCTGTCGCCACAGTTCCAGCCGTTGCTTCACTGAAGAATTACTATTTTTTCTTAGCTGAAGCAATACAATAATCTAATACGATCAATAAACCGACAGGATAATGTAAAACCCCTCTTTGGAGTACATTCTTCACAATAATTGTTTTAGAACTGAAAGGTCTCCTATTATACTATTTTTAGGCATATATTATGGGTCTCAGATATAAAAAAATATATAAAAAACATGTCTATGATGTGTTTTGCTCAAAAATACCAAACAGATCATGCATTTTAGACATCCCTCATATCCCTCTGTTTCAGCCCTGTTAGAGAACTGCTGATTCGAGGAGGGGGAGTTAATGCCTGCTCAGAATTCTACGGAGATACAGCTAAATGCTCCCGTGATTAAACACCATCATGTTCCAAACCACATCAAAGATTATTTCTGAAACAGTATGGAGCTCAAATGCTTTTGTTCTTGCGAGTTTACCACAAGGTGAGTTAATTTTTTTATTTCCTGCTTTTTAACACATACTGGCCGTTTCTCAATGTCCAGTATACCTGCTGCAGAGCCACTATTTCAAGTATACTACGTCATAGAGTGGCGCCGAATGCTGGGCATTTAACGTGCATTTAAACAGTCCTTCAGCGCCACTCGATGACGTAGTATACTTGAAATAGTGGCTCTGCAGCAGGTTTACTCGACATTGAGAAACGGCCACAGTCTCCAGTACAGGTTAGCTCTGAGTGTTAGCAATGCTTGCTAATGTAAACAAAGACCATATTACGTCACACATATTTATGTATAAAAGACATCAAAAAGTGCATTTTGCAGGATAGGTCCCCTTTAAAGAAAATGGCTGGCAACAGAAGCAAACAGACCACAAAAATATTTTGACAGCGGTCCAACCCACTGTTGGATTGCAAACACGATGATGTACGCTATTAAAACATAATATCCAATATTATAAACTATATACAAAAATTACCTGCAGGTGAGTCTGTACATTTCCTCTGGAGTTTGTGGTAAGGGCATTAGCTTCTTCTTTGAGCCAGGCCTTGAGCGGTACCTCCTTGCTTTACAGTCAAATGCTGGGAGACAGAACAAACTTTATTAATGATCAGCACTAGCCTTGCAAATTCAATACCCAGATTGGATGTGTGGACATCATTAGCTCTATCTTTATTCATCATTAATATTCTGGCTCTGTGTCTCAACAGTATTGGCCAATCCAGTGTCGCTAGGACCAAAAGCCTAGCATATAAGTGTAAATATCTGTGCCTGCAGGAAAAGTAGGCCCTGATGGCTTTCTGCCTCAAAAAGGTTGTTCCTCCAATGGATGCACCCATGAAGCTCCACAATTAAAATCGTTGCAATATTTTACTTGCTGATGCCATTCTGGATCTTTATCTTGGGGAGGACACAAATAACCACCGGTACACTCATTACAACTATGATGTGGTCCTCATAACCTTTGTGGTATCCGGCACTACAGACAGTTTTGGCTTCATCTGCTGAGAGTTTGAGTTATCTGTCTGAGATGTCAACTGACATAACAATACAGTAAAGGTGAATAGATTTCATTGTCAGGTTACATTGAACACATTTCTGCCAGTGGATCCTTGCTCTTTCACTTATTGACATTTGGTGTTAGAGTAAAAAGAAGACTGCTAGCTAGACAATATGGTTAGAAACACTAAAAAAATGTAACATTTTAGAAAATAGTTTTAAGAGGAAGGATTAGGTTTAAACGATAGAAATGATGTGCTTTGCTGAGAAAAAGTTCATGTTAGCATAACTGTTTGTTTAACTAAAATCTCAACAGGTTATCATTAAAAAAGTTGATCTAATGTAGCATTCTACGATCTCAAATGACTAACTTGTGCTCTAAAAATGGCTGTTCATTATGTCTTCAACTTAAACTGTTGCTGATGGCACTTACCGGTTCCGTCAAGTACGGCATTCCTTTTTCGTTTTGCATATGCCCGCAGGTGATTAGACAAGCTAACACCACTGTGGAAAGTTGCATTGCAATGGACACACATCTTCCTATTGAATTCACCTTTCTCTGTAAAAAGACAAAAAATACAAAGACAAACAAATAAGTTGAAGTATAACATGGTCATGCTGATTTGTTAGATGTATTGAATCTAAATCCAATCATGTAAGGTTCATAAAATGTATAAAAGCTATCCTATCCTATTGTTAAAAACCCTGCATGCATAATTACTGCTATTAAAGTTTTGATACAGAAATAATGAGATTATTTTACATTATTATATGCAGAATGCTCCTCAGTTTTGGCCACAAAATCAGAAGGACTTTTGGCAATGTCATTTTAAGCCTTTATGCTGATGACACCACACTTTAACAACGCTTTCAATAATTTGTTTCTCATATATTTGCATTAAACAACTGCAAACTTCATTTGAAATGGGTCAATTTGCATTTGATTTGCCTCTAACAAGCCATCAAAAGCCAAGACAGGATTCTTTTTCCAATAGGTTACTTATTTCTCTTAAATGTACAAGTGAGGTTATACTTTTAATTAATTGAACTTTACTTGATATTATCATATCAGAGATATTGATATATAAATAGGATTACAGGATTATAGACAATTCTAAATTAATCAAAAAACATCAATGCCCCAGTATATAACCTACTGGTTAGTAATTTAAGGAAGTGACTTACCGCATATTGAATTTGGCAATGAAGATGCAACTCTTGATCCTGGACAGTGCTCACTGTTTGAAGAAAGTAACACGTTTCTTGCCATCTGAAGGGACCCCTTTATTTTGCCGTCCTCCTGACACTTCCTCTTTTTCAGAATTCCTATCAAAGCAGTTGTGCCGGAGAGTGAATTTTTAACATCCAACTTAGTCTCTGATTGCCCTTGTTCCGATTCTATTCCCGCCAAAGAAAGCGGGGATATCAATGGTGTGGAATCAGTGCAAACGCCGGGGCATCCAATGGGCGGTGGCGTGAAACGGTCAAAACTGGAAAGCTTTGGGGAAGCACTGTATTGAAAATGGTTCCTTTTCTTTCCCACAATTTGGAGGGCCCGCTGGAACTCCTTCTTGTCCCGCATCAACTCGCGGAGTAAACATAACGGGGATTTGTTCTTTGTTGCAAAGCTTTTACCAAGCTTTTTGAGGTGGCCTCTTATGTGGTTGGACTGACCAGTCCTGTTATCAAATGAGTCCCCACATAAAGGACAGGAATGAATGCTCTTCACAGTCTCAGATTCAGACTCCTGTTGCTGTAACGCTGAAAAAAGATAAAAGAAAAATCAGAAACATAAACATTTTGTAATAAAATTACAAAAAGAAACAGTTTCCAACGTAAAATAGAAAACCAAAGTTTAAACCTAGTTTAAAACTGAGGTTTTACTTTGGTTGGCCAGCTTATTGATTCTATCAGTTGCGAGAACTGAAATCTTGGACGTGCCAAGGTGGCTTAAAGGTTTTCCAATGGGGGAACACAACCAGGCTGATAAAAAACAGTTTTTTTCCAGAATAGTTCAAACCAAAGAAGACTGCCAAATAATGTCTCTAATAATCTTTAATTTCAATGAACAACCAAAGTGTGCACGACTATGCTTACAACGATGCATGCTACTCTGTAAGGTTGTTCCACAAATTCGCAAGATTGACATAAAGTAATAATTAGGGGTGCACCGAATGGGAAATTCTTGGCCGAAACCGATACCGAAAATAGGAAACAGTTGGCCGAAAACCGAATGCCGAAAGGCCGAAAATGATTAATAGAAATATATAAATATATATATAGATATATATATATAGAAATATATATAGATATAGAAATATATATAGAAATATATATATATAGAAATATATATATATATATATAGAAATATAGAAATATATATATATAATGTATACATTTTTTACCAATGTTGTTCAGCTACCTGATTATGGAAAAAGACATGATTATGGCAAAACTTAACTTAAATAATAATCACTATTATGGGTCCATAAAACATTTATTCAGCACTTTTGAATGCATACAGTACATTAATTCCAAGTCAAGTGCATTTTCTTTTCTCTGTAGGATAACTACAACAGATTGCATTCAGAACAAAGCCAAGGTGCTTTAAAACTGCATAAACATCCAAGCCAGTAGGCCTACAACAAAATAGTGTAAATAAAGACTGTAACAGCCAGGCCTTCAACAACAACAAATGCACCTATAAGTTTGGTAACCTAACGTGTTGTTGTGATGACGTAATCAAAACGCGGCGACAAGCGCGGCGTGCGACCATGCTCGCGGCTGGCTCACAGCCAACATGTCTGCCGCTTGGAGATATTTAAAAATATCAGAGAGAGAGGCGCGGATTGCGATTTGTAAAACGTGTTCAACTGACATTTCTCGAGGGGGTGCAACTGCAAAGACTTTCACCACTTCGGGATTACTCCACCACTTGAAATCAAAACACCCGGACAAATATGCGGAGTATGATCAACGTAACCCTGTTCTCTGACATTCGGTGATATTTTTTCGGTGATAAGCCGAAAGGGCCTTTTTAACCATTTTCGGCCAATAATTTTCGGTGGCCGAATATTCGGTGCATCCCTAGTAATAATCGTACTAGTGTTATATAATAACAAATAGCACCAATGGCCAAAGTCCCAAAAATATAAGCAAAGTTCAAATAGAAGAACATGCAATAAGTGCATAGTTACCTTTTTTCAGTCTCTGGTATGCTGACATCTTCCGTCGAATTCTTGGCCTCCTGTCGTGAGTAACTACTTGCTCAGGAGGAACCACATGGCGTGCATTGTAGCTCAGTCCAACCCTATGAAGATGCCCTCGGACATGATTGGACAATCCAACGCCCGACTCAAAGATTGCAGGACAGTATGGACATTTCTTCCGTTCTGAATCCAACTCTGACAAATCCTCTGTGAAGTCTTCACACAATGGTATTTGGTTGGAGTCTATGGTTTCTTGAAATACTTCTGTTTCAATGCATTCTTCTTTGATTTCAGGGTCAGTCTGCTCTTGCTCTTCAGTTTTTATTTTTTCAAACAGCCTTTTAGACGCCTGCAGAGCACCCCTCATTGACATTCTTCTGCTATAGGTATAAATTATGTTTTGCTTTTCTTTCTTTATACCACTGTCAAAAAAGTCAGTATCTGCATCTGAATCGGTAAACTGGAAAATGTCTTTTTTGTCATAGTCTGACAGTTCTTCTTCTTCTTCCTCTTCTTCTTCTTTTTCTTCTTGGTTTATATTCTGTGGAGTTGGCAGAGTTTTTGGTAAGATGAAGCATGAGTCTTGGTCAGAGGTGTTGCGATATGGGGTGGACATCTTCCTTTTGGACGGTGACTTTCTGAGTGTTGACTGATCTCTTTCTGCTGAACTATGACCATTTGGGGATAAAGCTGCATCTTCAACTTTGACTGTCAAGGATCCAGGCAATTGATCAGAGACATCTTTGTCAAATTTGGAATCCAGAACCGATGTGCTGCGATTATTGCTTTCCCCCTTCGGTTCTGCAATTTTTTTTCCATTTCTTTGTCGGGACAGGAGAACATTAATGGATTTGTCGAGCTTTGATTCCGTTAGTTGAGACTTGAGACCTCTCTTGATCTTGCTATTTTTGAATAAGTCTGAAATATCATTGGACTCAGTCGGTGAACAAGCTCTTTTAGACAAGATCTGTTTTTTTATAGAGATTTTAGATGTAAACTCTGCATCTTCTACAGGAGATTTACTATTAGGTGTGTGCTCCTCCTTCGATTTTTGTGCATTTTCTTCTCTTAAATGTTCTGCTTCGTATTCCTCAAAGGTTTGTTGATGACGTCGCAGAAGGTGATTCCTAAAAACATTTTTGCTAAAAGCTCTATAAGAACAAATGTTACAGGAGTAGATTTCAGAGTCTTCGTTCTGGATCTGATTTCTTACAGTAATAACAGTATGCTGCATAATGTTATGTCTCCTAAGATCAGTTTCACTCATAGTCCTGTAGCTACATTTGTCACATCTAAACTTTCTCTTGTCCTTCTCGTGTGTTTTGGCATGTTGAACAAACTTGTTTGGGCAGTTTGTACCAAATGGGCACTGAGGGCAGAAAAGATTATTTTTATCCTCTTTCTTCTTATCATTCATGCGTTTGATCTCCTTAGCGAGTCTTGCCGTTTTCTCCTTGTGCTTGGACATGTGCTCAATAAGCAAACCACTTTGTTTGAAGGACAGTCCACATTCTCGGCATATAAAAAGCTTTGGCGAAATATTCGGCGCGTCAACGTGACACTTCATGTGTCGATGTAAATGATGTTCTTTCTTGAATACAAGCTTACATTTTGAGCACGGGTAGCATAATGGCTTTTCGTCAGAATGAGAATTGATGGTAAGTCTTCCCTTCAATGGTAAAAGCCCATGACCTATACTGTTCTCATTGGAATTTCTGGCAGGTGGATTGTAAAGAATGTCCTTGATGGACTTGACTGTTCCATTAGGATACTTTGTAACTTTACTTGATAGAGATGACTCTGACTGGGGAAGGTTCCTTGACTTTCTGAATTTTCTGAATGGAATGGAATCTACGTGATCTTCAGCATCAGACAATTCCTCAGGTGACTTGTGGCTCAGATTGGGGTAAAGGTCCTCTGAGGGATCCACCATGACAACCATGTCCATTTTCCGTCTCCTTGTCTTTTGGCTGTTGGAAGGAGGGTCTTCATCTTTATGCTCCTCACCAGGGGAATCCCCATGGTTCTCCCACAGAAACTGCATGAACTCTTTGTGAGGGTCCCAATGAAGGTCACTGGCATTACTAAAATCCTCCAATGAGTTCTCCGGAGAGTCTTCATCAAAACCCCAAATTCCTGCAGTGTCAATTTCCTGCACCGTTTTTAATGGGGTGATGCTCTTTGTCTCCTCCTTCTCAATAGAGATGCTGTTGAGTTCATGGGCTTCTGTAGCCTGGTGCGAAGGTGGTCCATTTCCCAGGCCACCCGGAGACAGCATATCTGTGTTCGACAAAACATCTAGGACGCTGTTTTGTTTCGAAGAAGGCTTGCCGTAAGAATTGGTGCAAGATGCGGATTCTTGGGCCATTCTCACTGGTTCTTGCAAGAGTGTGAGGGCGTTGATTTCATGATCTGCATCTTTGTCGTCTTCATCAACATCGGTCCGACATGACATTTCAGCTGCCATGACCTGAAAAAATAAAAGTAAAGCCTTCTTATATATTCCTTAACCAAAAGTAACTACAAAATCCAGTTATCACTGTAGCTTCTCAAAGGTTACATACAAACCTTCATCACCTTTGGTGGCTTCTCTGGCCCTGCACAATAACAAATAACTGATCTTAGTAGGGTTGTTGCCTTTGAATCTTTTGTACGTATTCTGAAGTTTAAAATGTTCCTCTGTAATGTCCTTGGGAGATTTTGACTTGATAGCTTTAAACTGTTAAAATGTGTGGTGAGGTATTGTGCATTTGTATGAATGTACTGTGTTATTAGGCATTGAGAACAAAAAACACAGACAGCTCTGTGTAAAATCAGCCTTTTGGGGGGTATGAGTAGTTTAGTACCGGTAAACAATAAAATACAAGGAAGTCCAGTTCCAAAAAAATATTAATGCGTTTAATGGCTTATCAAATGCCAAAAGCCTGCAAATAGTTTGTAGTACTCACAGAGAAGATTTTACAACTCTGACATTTTAGAAACCATGTTGTATATTTTATACGGATTTGGAGGTCAACAGTAAGGGTTTGTGCTAGCAAGAAATCAAATAGAAATGTGGGCTTGCACCCTGCATTGGTAGAGGGACAGGCTCCATTCAAACTAATAAAAGTGCTCTAGTTAATGCGAACATGAAACGACGATAGGCGCGTTTTGTTCACTGGAAAGTGAATGTGTTCACAGTAAGTCTCGAAAATAAACTAAAGCTAAGCTTAATTAATCTAGCAATGCTGGGCTGCTGCGTGAAAATGTGGCCTATAGTTCTGGTAATTTTTTGGGCCTGAATAGATGAGCAGTTTAAAATGTGTTTTACACCAGCCCAGCTCTACACAGTTTAATAGTCAAATAAAATGTGTGTATATTTATTCAAACAGTTTTTGTCATCATTACCATCTGAAAAAGAATGCAAACATTACGTGAAAAAGAGATGTTGATTATTTCTGGAATAAGGTATATTTTTCATAATAAAGCATTAACCAATCACGTTGTACCAAATTGACATAACCAATGGTTTTCCCGGGGGGAAATCAAGTTCACAAGCATTTTGCTTAAAGTTAAGAGCTTGAGCTAAGCTGTTGAAAACTTTTATTGAACCATTGACGCAACGTTTGCTAATTTGTTTGAATGTAAACGATTAAAAAGGAGAATATTTAGCAATTTCTTGTTGTTTATTTGTCCCTCCCTGGTGTGTAAAAGCCTTTAACCTTGTTAATTTGAACCTGAAATATTAAAATATGCATTTTTACATTTATTTTGTAATTAATCAAAGTGCCCAATTAAAAAGGGTTTGCTTTGGTCATTGTTTCAGCACATCGCATGGCCTAACATTAACAAATAGCAGTCACCATGTAGTTTATATTGCACTTTAGCGCAAGCAGACACTCACTGCAGAGGAAGTAATCCGGATTTAGTATAAGGGAAAAACAAATAGTCTATAGAAGGAGTCATTTTTTTCTCTCGAGTGTAATGAGCATCGCAGCCACTAGAAACTGCTAGAATGGCAACAAAAAGTTGTTGTTTAAGTTTAAGTTTTAAAAAGAAAATGGGGATGGTTGGATAGGGAGAGACGATTAGTTTTTATTTTGCAACTATTTCAAAATAGTAATCCCAGCTAGCTGTTTTTTTGTGTAGCCTATTGTGATAGTAAACCTTAGATTAAAGAAATGGTAAGGTTTTTTTTCACTGTTCACATTTTAGCATCCAAGAGGTAAAGCATAAAATGGCAGATTTGTCAAAATGTAACATAGTCATAAACTGTAGTTCTTAATACAATCGTAAATCAGTGATGGTTAAGATGTTTAATCATCTAACTAAGATTATAAGACATTTAAAACGTTTAGAATGCTGTGGTGAACAACAGTGAGATTTATGTTTCAAGTCCAATATTGGAATGCTTTATAAAGCTACAATAGGTCGTTTTTGAATTGATTAGAATGAGTCTGTTTGATGTAAAAAGTAAACCATTTAGTTATTTGCATTGTCATCAGAGTTAGATTATTTACTCAACCAGCAATCATTGACTACAATATCAATATATCTAATTAAAATATACTTGACACTTGCTCTGATAATTAATCGTTGCCATTTATAATGCTACAAGGTCGTGGTAGTGAGAGGTCTTGCATTTGAAGGGCAATAAAAGTGTCATACCAAGTGAATGCTCCTGTGTGAGATTTGTTTCTAACAACACAGCAGCACTGAAAATGCAAAGAGATGGACCTCGGAAATGGCTTATAATAAGCGGTTGTGGATATTGTACAGAGCTAAAACTTTCAACACAGTAGTTCAGTTATATGCCAACCTACAATAGTTGGAGTATGTTTCCAATGCTATCTTAATAGAGGGCAAATTGTATCATTTATACCAAGTCCCATAAGGGTATCGTTGCATTTATTTGACGTTTATATCACGCTGTGTTGTTGGATGCTGCTTATGGGAGCTGCAGACCATTCCATTAAGGCTGTTCCACACCAAAACCTATTCTTCAAGCTAAACTATAGCTATTGACAACCGTTTCACGCTATTTACGCAACAGACATGAATAACATGACGAAAAACAAACAAACGTTACCTCCGAGCGGTGCAGATGCAGACAGGGCGCAATTTAAACGATGCATTGAATAATTTCTTACTTTCGTCTTCCATCTATTTCACAGTCGCCATTTTCCGTGGTGGTCTGGTGTGGGACAGATCATTTATTTTGTAAGGGTAACCATACATACAGTTGTCTCCACAGTAACAAAACAAATACATGCTTCACATATTGCGTTAGTAGTGGAACTATTTTATAAAATAGTAATAGTAAGGAAGTTATGCAAGTTATGGTCTTGTATATTTTCGTCATGTAATGTTACGAGTCGGCGCTATGTCCCCCCGAAAGATTTGTAATGGTTCAGTCCAGATAGGAGGAATAAAAAACCTGAGTTAATGACCATCTCCTTTGAGTATCAGATTTTGTTGTAGGTGACGGCGGTGTAATCGTCGTTGTAATTGATAAAATGAATTGAAATCTCACTTAATAATTGTTTTTTGGTTTTTTTAAATAACATATTTTTGTTTGCTATGTGAACTTGTCCTTCACACACAGACAATACTTGTTTGCCAACACAGGAGAGATGTTACACTATCCCCCAATGGTTGTATTCTTATCACCGGTCTTTGTTGCTTTCGCGGCCGGTTAAGTTATTCACAGTGACGTGTGTTTTAAACAGAAAATACACCTTCAACATAGAAAAAAATTAATTTCAAAGTAGCATTTGTTCTAGTTTGGCAACTTATATTTTAATGAGAACAACAAGCTACAGCTGATATTTTTCATTTGAAAAAACAGCATTGTTTATATTAATATACTACTTAATATTGTTGTTATTGAACGCAACATGGTATTCGGCGCTGTCTAAAATGTCAAATGTGGCTAGTGAGGTCAATGTTTAACAACTGATTTGTAATGTCCCTGGAATACATTTAGACATTGACACAGGTAAGTTCACTGCTAGAAAATAGTAAAGATAACTTTCATATAGGTAATTAGTTAAACTGATAGCCTTTGTTTAAATGTCTTCATATTTTAATATTGCTAGCTGGTTGTTCAGGAGCTAAGGCCTTAGCTTAAGCTAGCAAAGCCACATTTGTTTCACTCTTTTAGCCTGAAAATGTAGTTACTTAGTATTTTTACTGAGATACTAACTACATTAGTCATAATGGAATGTACATTGTTCATATGTCTTGGTTCAGTAGGTGGTCTTCTTATATAGCATTCAGGTATGTCAGATGTTAGTGGAGTAGAAGTACATAGTAACATAAAATGAAAATGCTCAACTAAAGTACAAGTACCTCAAAATTGTAATACAGTACAAAAACACAGTATTTGAGTAAATGTACTTAGTTACTTACCACCACGGTATTTGTAAGTAGCTATACTAAATGCTTAAGTTCACATTAAATCAGCTGTAAGATTGCTTACAGTATTTTTATGAAAGCCATACATTTATTAATACTCTTTTGTGTGTCGAAACATATCATGTATAAACTCATTTGTAAAATTAATATAAATATTAGAAGAGCGCTTTGTTGTGTTAATTCAGACAACTACAAACGTTTAAAAGCCTCCAAGGTTGCAGCAACTATGGTGTTTTCCTCTCATTCGACCTTTAAATAAATCTCAGCCACAGAAGTAATATTGTAAAGAAATAGCTTCTCATTTATTGCTTTGGTATTGCATCTATAAAAGTATGTTTGGTTTGTTTCCTTGTTCAACCATATATCACCATTTACCCATAGTGATTGATTGGCATTGCCCAGCTTTGCGTTCACATGTGTGCAGGCCTCTGGGACCTGATGAGATGTTGGACTCCGATGACTGCACCTTGTCCCTGGACAATCTGTTTTTTGAGAAACCCATTGTCCACAAAGTGTGAGTACAAATAGATGCCCCATTTTATCAGCATCTTTCCTCTCACAGCTGAAGCATTTTTCTTCTTTCTGGATTGTATTTGACAGAAAGCCACTGCACCAGGAGGTCAGCCCATGGCACCTGGACATGCCTCCGTCTCTCTCTCAGGTCCCAGCCACTCAGGATATGCAGAAGGAGGCAGAGTCTCTCTCTTCTCTATACAGTATGTTGTGCTCTGGATTAGAGTGAATTCCTTTTCACTTGACTTGAGTAAACTGCGCAGTATCTGGTCTACTAAATTTAACTGTATGACTCACTGACGCAAAAGCTTAAAAAGGTTTGATAGCTTTCCCAATTTTCCATGGTTTGCATAAACAAACCGGGTTCTGAGTCTTATGATATATTCTCATAATCGAATGTGTAACTGAGTTACAAAACAGAGCTAGCCAGCTAACCAATCAGAGCAGACTGGGCTCTGGTTTCAGACAGAGGGTGAAAAGAGGTGCTGCAGCACAGGCAGTATGAGGAAAATAAAGAGCTTTTTGAACATTAAAGCATGTGGACATGTCACAGTAGAGGCACTAAATACAAAGATGAACCTGAACAATGAGCATAATACATCCTCATTAAAGATGTCACCAAATGATATCTACCTCCTACTTTGTAACAGTATATATAACTATGTTTTCCTTCTTTAAAATGACTCTCAGGTTTCCCACAAATATCCAAGCCTTCTTTTAAAGGATCAGCTGGCTTCAAGGCTTTACCAGCAAAAATCAACAGTCCATACAATTATAACATTGATGAGAAAGAGAAGGATCAAACTCAGGATGGCAGAAATATCAGCACCAGAAGTGATGGCCTTTGGGGAGGTGAAGGCTTCTGGGATTATTATCAGGATGTCTGCCATAGCGCCAGAAGTGGGGATGAAACCCCGCAGGAGCCTGGTCATGCAGCCATAAGCAGGAGGTGTTTGTCTCTTGACGGCAGCAAAAGCCCACCTCTACGGAGAAGGCAAGTGTCAGTTATCAAGACTATATTGTTTATGGATAGTCTCCCTTTTGTACATATTTTTGAAAGATGTGATGAAATCTGCACCTTGAGGCAGTAAAGGTTTATTATTTAAATGTTTTAACTGCCAATTATTTATACATGGCCTTGAGGCTGTAAGAAAGCAGGCCAAAAAGGATTTTGCGTCTTGGAGGCAGATGCAAAACATACATTTAATAAATGCTTAAATTAGCATGATTTCATATAATTAACTTTAATCAAATATACTTTAGGGAGAATCAAGTTGTTTTGCCAGACACGTTTAAACATACAAGGAATTTGCTTTCGTGCATAAGAAAATAAGTTGTAAGAGAAGGTCAAAAATATAACGAAACAAAAAAAAAAGACAATACTTTACACCAAATGTAAATATAAAAATATATTTATAAAAAAATGTAGTACAATGAATAAATGACAATATGTGACAAACTGAAAAATAGTTCTAAACATTTTCAATAAAAGCAATGCATCCATTTTTGCTTTTTCTGAAGTGGGGACACTTTGAATCCATTAAATGGTTGAAACCCATGATATGCTTAGTGAAAATGAATGTAAAGCACATCATGAAGAGATTCGCTTTTTCAAATCAGTGGACAATTCTTAAAGATAATGAAAATATGCTAAATTGTCCCCCATAAACTCCAACGCAGCCTCAAAACTGGCAGTGCTCTCATTCTTCCTCCCTCTATCAATTCTTCATTCCCTCGCAAAACAGCTTGTTCAAGGTCCAGGTGTGGAACAGCGGAGGTGACTCGTCAAACAAACATGACCTCGGAAACAGCGGCAGCCAGACATCATCCAGACCTCAAACTTTTCTCAGGCCGGTTACCATGACGACAGCGCCTCTTCCTCCTCTTCATCTGCCAGGAGCGACAGTTAGGCAGGCGGCTCCTCCTTTCTCCCCAAACACCCACTTCCCTCCCCCTCCTCTGGTTTTCTCTGCAGTGAGCGGCCGCCCCCCGCAGCAGGCGGCACACACTGAGGCGCAGGACAAGGGCACAAAGAGAGCCTTCGTTCCTCCCATGATGCCTCAGCCGCTTCACATACAAGGTGCAAACGCTGCGCCAACACAGTCAAAGACACTGTGTTCCTTACTGGTTCACCAACAATCACGTGTACAGCTTCTGTAAAGTGCTGCAGCTAATGAGCATGCCCAGGTCGAGCCGCGGCAGCAGCTGCCACATTGTGTTTGTGTGTGATGAGGTGAAATGAGGTGAACTCCCCTCAGTGACCGCTCCATTGTAATGCAACATACTAGGCACTAGGTGGTGGGTTGAAAAACAGTAGAAGCTGTACAGAGTAACAGTAGTGCCTTTGTAAACACATACACTATCCAGCGTGTTTCCTTTTATTTTCAGTAATATCATATTATTTATTTATGTACCATAGACACATTTTAACTAAGTACATTTACTCAAGTACAGTACTTAAGTAACATTTTGAGGTACGTACTTGTACTTAACTGGAGTATTTCAATGTTTTGATACTTTGTATTTCCACCCCACTACAATTCAGAGGTAAATCATGTACTTTGACTCCACTAAATGTATTGAATACCTTTAGTTACTTCACAGATCTGGATGAATGAAGTGAAATATAATCAAGTGTTAAATCAGACTTTAGTTCCACCTGGAGTAAATCCACAAGCTACCCTGCAGTATACAAAGTCATTCAAACTAGCTGCACCTTTACCAGCTTTGAGAACACTTTCATGATCAATCATTATAAAACATATCATATATATTATTCTGAACGGACCAATCTGCACAATGACTACTTTTACTTTTGGTACTTTGAGTATATTTTGATGCCAATACTTTTGTACTTTTACTTGAGTAACGTTTTGATTACAGGGCTTATAGTATTCCTGGTAGTTCTAATTTTACTAAATTACAAGATCTGAGTACTTCTTCCACCTCTGGACATGTTGACTGCAGGGGATGGGGATTAAACCGCTGACCCTCTGATTGGTAGATGCCCATTTTCCCCCTGAGCCACAGCAGCCCCATATTTGCATAAAAACACAGGAATAGTCGACATAAAAATATATTAAATGAACCACTAAGATAAGTAAGAAAACACTAATTACTAAACAATTTCTGTCATTAAAAAGTACAAAAAGATTTCTGCAGTTTTACTCAAGATTCACCAGGAAAAAAAAACTATCCATTTTAAACCCTGCAAAAATGTTAACATTTCCTATTTCCATCTTGACGGAATTAGCTAAATCTGTGAGATTTGACTGAAAATTAACGTGTGTAATGTTTTGTATTTTAGGGTCCTGTGGGTCTGGAGTTTTGAGACCAGTTTCTGAAATCCGTATCCTTTTTGTGGTTGGCAAAACAATATCAAATTGTTAAACTGTACCTGAATGCTTCTCCAATTTTGCAAGAAATGTGTTTTGAATCTCTCAATTTTCTGAACCATGCTAACACAGCAGCAAAGTTCAGATCCGTCTTCAAAGAGTTCCCCTTTTTCAACTACGTTCAGTCCAAAGCATTAGATGATGTAAGCATTATTTGAAAACCTCTATAAACACTAATCTGAGGATTATGAATAACATAACATGTATTTCTTGTTTGCTGTGTTCACAGGTTCTTTACACGGGTAACAACTTTGTGGCATGTGCCCCTACTGGATCTGGCAAAACGGTTCTGTTTGAGCTGGCCATCATCCGTCTGTTAATGGAGACCTCAGAGCCCTGGAATAACGTCAAAGCTGTCTATAGTGAGGATAATATTGTGTAAACCCATTAAATACATCATCAAAGCTCAAGTCAGAGTAAATTTGGCTTAGAGTAAGGATTTATTGTCACAATATTTTTTGTTTCCAGCCTTAGAATTGGAAGAAACAATTTCCGACTAAGAAAGTTTAGAAGAATTCCTGAAAAAGTGTTATATTTTCCTAACTCCAAAGAATATAGAACTTGGTATATGTACTGTATATGTTTGTCTTACTTTATAACTGATTGAAAATATAAAACACAGATTTACCTTCCTATTCTATATAAACGTTGCCAATATGAACAAAGCATCTGTGTCAAAATTCTAGCATGTGGAAGAAATCCTATACTATGAAATACAGCCTTAAAGGTCCCATGTCATAGCCATTTCTACTGATCATAATTCCATTGTTGAGGTATACTACAATAGATTTGTATTGTGCAATTTTCCAAACTCACATTGGTTTCTCATACAGCATCTCTGTATAGTATGTGTATTCACTCTCTGTCCTAAACGGCTTGTTGGAGCTCCTGTTGTGACTCTGCAGACCGTCTACATGCAGAAAAACCTTCATAACACACAAGGTACGGGTATTAACCGGAAAACCATGACATGGGACCTTTAACAAAGTTAGTGAAGATCAACAGTGTTTCAACCCACACTCCTGATTAAATCATTCACTGGGGCTTTGAACATTTTTCTTCTGATTTGCTTTACTTTGAGTGTTTTGATTTTGGATTCAGTTCTAGATGTATGTGTTTCTGAGGAGCAGAGAAGTGTTTTGTAATAACACTCCCTGTGTGTTCTTGTCAGTGGCCCCCATCAAAGCGCTGTGCAGTCAGTGCTTTGAGAGCTGGAAGAAGAAGTTTGGGCCTCTCGGGCTGAACTGTAAGGAGCTGACGGGCGACACGGAGATCGATGACTTCTTCGAGATCCAAGACTCCCATATCATCCTGACCACGCCTGTGTGTGACACTACACTGCGTCGTAATCTAACAAATGCAACAATAAAATGTGATAAGAACTTACTTTTGAGTATTTCATGTTCTATTTCACTTTATTTTGACAGGAAAAGTGGGACAGCATGACCAGAAAATGGAAGGACAACTGCCTGCTGCAG
Source organism: Notothenia rossii (assembly GCF_949606895.1). Taxonomy (NCBI): domain Eukaryota; kingdom Metazoa; phylum Chordata; class Actinopteri; order Perciformes; family Nototheniidae; genus Notothenia; species Notothenia rossii. Next base: position 48,904,615 of record NC_136907.1, on the reverse strand, counting down.
CTGGTCAGGCTCTTCCTTATCGATGAGGTCAGATACTTTGTTTGCAGAGCCTGCAGCATCCAATAATGTTATACAGGGTTCCTTTAAAAGTCTTAAAAGGCTTTGAATTCATAAATGTATCATAAGGCATTAACTGCTATTGAAATAATATCAATATTTCTAAAGTCTTAGAGTAAGAGAATCCTTAATTAGTTCACCTGCAGTGTTACAGAAAGTAGATATTTCAATTGCCATTATTATATAGTAATACTATAATGAAAAGCTTAGACATGGTCAGTCAAATCTTCAAATAATTGTTAATATCTATGTTTTAAATCTTCTTACTAATCTCTGTAGGAACCCTGTAATAACTTTTCCAAAAATGCAATAACACCTGAACATGTTGATATATTTAAACCTGACCTGATCAAAAATCTCATTAAATGTCCTGAATGATATTGGAACAATGTGTTTACCAATCATTTAATATCCAATTGTGTTCTCATAGATAATGTACCTTCAGATGGCTCTATTTTCAAAACTCATGATGTTATTAATGTTTTAGAAATGTGACTGTACCGTTCTTAACACAAACTGATGCTAGCTTTGCCTTATTAGAAAATAAATTAACAGGGGGATAAAAGATGCCCAAAATGTTACTTTAAAAAGAAAAATCCCTTATGGCAATTTAATAAAAGCAAATGTTCTTCTTATGTACAACCTAAGATCATTTCTAGTCTAATGGACCATCCTTTAACAACGAGCAATCAGCATGGCTATGGGCGGGTTCATTTTCTATTTCCAGGGATTTGACTTTTATCTCTTCCTGATAACAATGCAGCTGTTGTGAATTCCAAATTCTACGTAAAGCCTCAAGCTTACATTTCTAAACAAGAACATTCCAGTGGACATTTTCACACATACATTATAACATTATCCTTCAAAATGATGACATCAGTTCTGAAAAAAGACCCACCTGGCAGGTATCACAATCTTTCAGGATTACATTTTGGTCACATCATGACATTATTGGGTCACTTTTATTTAGACTTCCAGTATATGATTACATCAGGCACTTATTTCCTGCACAGAGGTGGATGCTCACTGTGCACCAGAAGATTCACTGTCTACAGTGTGTTTTATTATGCCGCAGTGTGTGATGCCACATAATTACCCTCTGCCCTCAGCACTTCATTTCACTTGAGGTTAGTCATTAAAATGATAGTACATCATGTCCTGGGACTGTGTATTATGAGAATGCATAGGACCTGAAATACACCTTCTGATGTTAATAATGGAATACTGTGCTAAAAGATAGCTTTATTTGATTCGACCTACATACCGACTTCCCTGTGTTGAGCCTTTAAGGCAGGGGTGTCAAACTCAAGGCCCGTGGGCCATATCCGGCTCGTGACTTCATTTTCTGTGGCCCCACAAGATCTTGCAAAGAATATAATATGTTTATTATACGGTTACAATCCGATTTACAGAAGCACGTTCCCCATAAACTACATCTCCCACAATCCATCTCATATATATTTTTTCAAAATGTTTTTTTTTTTTTGTGACATTCTCACTGAAGACACTTGCAATTATTTGCTCTAGACTTCTACTTTCAGATGTAGTTAATTATGAAGTTATTACCTTATCCAATAATAATCCAATGAAGAAGCAATAATGTAATATAATACATTATTTGATATATATTAAATATTTATTTATGTATTTTTATATAGTCTTAAAGCTACAACCGGCCCTTTGAGTGCAACCATAATGTTAATGTGGCCCGTGATGAAATTGAGTTTGACACCCCTACTTTAAGGGGTCTTCCTAAGCCACCTGTGTAACGGCACATTATTCCTCCAGGTGCATGTGGTGAAGGATGAGACCCGCGGTGCCACGCTGGAGGTAGTGGTGAGCAGGATGAAGGCGGTGCATGCCTACAGAACAGCACAGAATACAGAGACAGGCCTCTCCATGAGGTTTGTGGCGGTATCAGCCACCATCCCCAACGTCTCGGATGTAAGTGGCTGAGAAATGTATTTATGGCAAAAATAATTCAGCAGCAGGCAGCTTTCAAAGTGACATCAAATCTCTCATAATGACCAGGGTGTGATAGTAACCAGGATGCCAGGTTTCAATTAGCACATTTTCTTTAGAAATAGGCAACCAATTCTTTATCTTTGCCTTTTAACATACAACAAAAACAAATATATTAAAATATATTTTGCATTTCTGATCTTAAATATTGCTCTTACAATCAGGACCAGACAACTTGGCATGTGCGTTCGTGTGTCAACATCACAAAGGAATGTGCACATTGATTCAACTGACAAAGAACCAGATAAACCCAAAACTTAAAAACCAAAATGATATCTTGAAGTTTTGGGAGGCAAAGTATCCCGACATCTTTGACATGACGTTTTTTTGGGTTACCGTAATGAAGATTTAATTATTTGATGTCACTTTTTTATTATTAAAATGACATAAATGCAAAGTATCTTGATATATAAATTGACTAGCAATGGCAACAATAGTTTCAGTTTTGCCAACCAAGTGTTGATGCAATGCAACCACTTTTTAAAAGATATTGTTGAGTCCTGATGGTATACTTGACATAAGTAAGATTCGCATCTTAAGCAAGAATAAAAAAAAGTAGCAACTCAAAACTAAGTATCAACAGTTAAGAAAGCCGCATCTCTGAAGTACTGTACTTTAATTGATGGAAACAATTGTGTGTCTTTACTGTATTCCCATTGTAAATCAGCTGCTCTGCTCATTGTTTTGGCTCTAATGTTGTGTTGATAGATTGCAGACTGGTTGTCTGATGAGAGCGGTCCGGCCACATATCTGGAAATGGATGAGAGCCACCGTCCAGTGAAGCTGAGGAAGGTGGTGCTGGGATTCCCCTCCAGTCCCAACCAATCAGAGTTCAAGTTCGACCTGTCGCTCAACTACAAGATGGCCAACATCATACAGACGTACTCTGACCAGAAGCCCACACTCGTGGTGGGAAAATCAAGCCAAATATTGTTTTTATTGGATAATATTATAATGTTATTATTGAAAATGGTGTAATTATATTTCTTCATAATCTAAAAAGGATGGTATTCTGTAGTTTTGCTCTACAAGGAAAGGAGTCCAGCAGGCAGCTGCAGTTCTGGCCAAGGATGCTCGGTTCATTATGAGCATTGAGCACAAGCAGAGGTACGTTTCTGACTTATCTATGACATGTTTTCATCTATTCATCAAACATTTGAGTTCAGTTTAATATAAAGCTTTAGCTGAACTTGCTTGACTTTGTATCTGTTAAGGCTGATGAAGTATGCAAACTCTATTCTGGATTCAAAACTAAGAGGTGAGTGCTCTTTTGGAACCATGTCAAGAGCCAGTATATCAGAACATGATTGTGGCCTTCTTTTGAACTGTTGAACATTATTCTGAGGTCTATATTCCAGATCTAGTGATGTTTGGAGTGGGATACCACCATGCAGGAGTTGACCTGTGTGATAGGAAGTTGATAGAAGAGGCCTTCACTGTGTCAGACCTGCCCGTCCTCTGTGAGTCCTTTTATCTTGTGCTGTATATAGAAGTCTGACTATATAAGTGTGCAGCACGATTATGTCACAATCTGTCTGTTTTATTTTGAAAAGTGTCCAGCCCCTGTGTTATGTCTGTTTTCACTTTCTGTGTGTTGTCCCTCCTGTTTGATTACCTGATTCTGTTCAACTGGTGCCTCTGTGTGTTGCCTTCCCTCCCCAGCTGTGTCTTGTCCTTGTGATTAGTCTTGCATGAGTTGAAGTTCTGGTTTTCTGTTTGTTGTTGTCGGGTCCTTGATATTTTATGTTAACGAGACAGAGTTCTGTTTCGTTTTTCTTTGCCTACCCAGCTCTGTTTATTCCTGGACAACTGGCTATAAAGGACTTTTCTTTTAAAGTTTTTTGGTGTCCTGCACTTGGGTCCTCCCTGCTCTTCTCTCCAGCATGACAGTTTACTTTCTGTTACGCTGCATACACAAACAGGAAAGACAAGTGCCACGGGTTACAACATCTGAATGGACTTCACCCATATCATGTTTATACTTTGCATGGCATTATTCCAAGCTTTGTTACTATAGGTTTGTGTCAAAAATGCCTGTTCAATTGCAGAGAATACAACTTAAAATGATCTATGCTGGTATGTTGTTCTACCCTTATTGACTGATATGCACCAGTTGTGGGAATCTAAGTACAAACAAGTAAGAGTTTAAAACATGTATTCTATGTTATTCTCCTTAATTCAGACCTACAATAAAGATTCAAACAAAGTATTTCCATTGGTTAATAAAGAAGGCCATATTATGCTCCCTTTCCTGTAGTGTGTTCTATAGGTTTTCATGTAAATGGTCTGGAAAGGCAAAAATCCCTAGCCTCATCCCAATACCCCTCCTCCACTCCTCCTTTCCCTCACTCGCTTCCCTTCCTTGCGTCTTAGCTCCGCCTCCGTAAGATGCGAGCGAGAGACACGAGGAGGTGACGCGAGGACAGAGGAGTCCTCAGGTATTAATTGGGATGTCCTCGTTCACTCAAACGTCACTTTTAAACGACGTCTGTTAATGATGACATGCACACAGCTGTATCCCCTCTCATCGGGCTGAACTGAATAACCCTTTAGAACCGGCCCATTTCTGGTTAAATATTTATTTAAATAAATGAATCTTTCTCTTGTTAGTCAAGGAATTCAATGTATGATGCTGGTCCTGCTTTTGTGTTCCGTTTTGGTGTAAAATGTAGCCTACATTTAAATAAAAATATAATTATAGTAATATGAAAGCCTTTTAGAAATGAATTGCACATAATAATTCTCACGGAGCTGTGAGCACTTATACATTTATGGGACGCTTTTCCACTCATCTTCCAGTTGTTGGTTTTCCTCTGTTGAAATCGACCAGCTGTGAAGGTGGGGGCGGGGCTTTTATACGCGAATGGTGAAAACACTTCAGCTCAGTCTGCTCGCGTTTATCCTCCCTTTCGTCTGGTTATGGCTAGAAAGGATCCGTCTAGTGTAAATATGACATCACGTTCTCGTTGTAACTCTCGTTGTAATCGGAGCGGCTCGGAAACACATCTACAGCAGTAACATCATGCAACATAGACATTAATGCTGCAGCAATATTAATAGAGAAACATCAGACATAATAGTAAAACACTGAAAGGGAACATTTTATTACACCAGGAGCTATCTTGGAACTTTTACTGCGACAACGTTGACTTGCCTGTGAATAAAAAATAAACCATAGTGTCACACTCCCTGTAAATGACATTAAGTTAGTTTAGCTTCTCACCATCATTTGCTGTGGTCCACTGATGTTAACGATCGTAACTGAAAGGCTGCCTGCCAAAAGTAAACATTCAGCCATGTGACTTGCAATCTCTCGCTAGCGTTTTACACAAGACGGATCCTTTCTAGCCATAACCCTTTCGTCTCCTCCCGCACCCCTCCTCCCTCACCCCCCCTCGACTCCTCCGTGTGCATTTCAGCTATTGGGACGTCCTTCAAAAATGGCGTGTCTTGATCGATTTCCGGGTCAAGTCCCAATCACAACAGAGCTAGCTAACCAATCAGAGCAGACTGGGACTGGGTGAAAAGATTTTTGAACGTTAGAGCATGGAGACGTGTCCCAGTAGAGACACACTAAATACGAATATGAACCTGGAAATTTAGCAGAATAGGTCCTCTTCATTTTGTTTCAAACCTTTATTTAATTAGGTGAATCCCATTGAGATCATCAATCTCTTTTTCAAGGGAGACCTGCTGCAAGTAGGTTCCACATGAAGACAAAAAAACAGAAAACAACAGAAAAACAAAAAGGACCTCATACAGCAAAGATACAGGGATTTACAATGTACATACCTAACGACATTTACAGGTACCAACAGTATCAGATTGCTCTTGAGGGTAAAATGCGGTAAGTATCTCATATACGCTTTGGCAGTGATCATTTTTTAAAGCCGATAACCACTAATAATAATCATATGCCAACTATATCAAAAAGATAGCATAATATTTCACATAACTTTGGTACAGTTTGACATCATCAAATTCATTGTATTTTCATGAGCACTGAATGTATGCTATTTTCTTTTATAATACACCAGTTACCACCAGGACTCTGGCCATGGGCGTGAACCTGCCTGCTCATCTGGTGGTTATCAAGTCGACCATGCAGTATGTGTCCGGCTCCTGTGAGGAGTACAGCGAGGCTGACATGCTGCAGATGATAGGCCGAGCAGGAAGACCACAAGTAATGGCAGAATAACAATGGAATAATGCATTCTTTTTAATTATCTCCCTTAGTATGAGGAAATAAGGTCTGGTGCACCACAACAAAACAAAGTGTAGATATGTGTCTTTGTTTCACTGGCACTGTACACTTTTATATGTTCCTCTACATTTACATATTAAAGGTGTACCTTTGGTGGTATCTGAAGCCGTTATGGAAATAGCTGTAACTGTCTAAACACATTAAACTGATTCATAAAGATAGCAACAGCTTGAGTATGAGGCACAAACTAAATACCAACTTCTGTCTTACATCCTGTAGTTTGACACAACAGCGACTGCAGTGATTATGACCAAGATGCAAACCAGAGACAAATACATCAATCGTTTGAATGGAGCGGAAATCATTGAGAGCAGGTATTACAGCTCCGTCACTTGACATTCTTCCTCTTTCCTCTCAGCCTGAGCAGGGTTGGGTAGGAATGGCATTACATCAGACTATTATAACATAAGTATCTATAATCAACACTGATTCATAAGGTCACCAAGGAGATTTAGTTACATTGTCAAGGATTTCTTGGTTACATTTTTGATAATTAAAGTTAATTAAAATAGCAAAACCCCTATGTGGGCTATAATTAGAAAACAGCTGCAAAAAAGATGTACAATGACCCGCATGGGGTAAAATACATACATTATATCTGAAGTGCTGTTTCTGTAGGACTCTTGAGTTACCAATTGCAAATGATGAATATGCGAAATTTGACATGTATTTAAATGTTAAAGGTCCCATGTCATGCTTTTCTGGTTATTACCCGTCCCCTTGTGTGTTATGTAGCTTTTTATGCACGTAAACGGTCTGCAGAGTCACAAACCCTCAAAGTACACCCTGTAGCGAGTAAAACTCTAACACAGAAAAGACCTGTCTATGCTGCCCCAGAACGCCTCGTTGGAGATTTCTCTTTTTCCATTGTTTACTTCCTGGGTATAGTGACGTATTTCGGGTATAGTGAGGTAACGTGGAACAATCTGCGGAGCCGTTACGTTTGGACCAATCCGCGGACTTCCTCACACACACACACTCGGCGGGACGTTGCGAGGCTCGATGCTGCGAGGAGCGGGACACTGTGAGCTGGCTCACTGGTGTGGGGTCTGCGAGATAGCAAGACACAGCGGAACTCAGCCTGAGCACACACACAAACTCCCAGCCAGGCTGCAGGTGTGTGTGTGTGTTCGGGCTGAGTTCCGCGGTTTCTTGCTGTCTCGCAGACGGCCACTGGGCTCACGGGGGGGGGGGGGGGGCAGGAGCTCCAACAAGCCGTTTAGGACAGAGAGTGAATACACATACTATACAGAGATGCTGTATGAGAAACCAATGTGATTTTGGAACATTGCACAATATAAATCTATTCTAGTAGACCTCAACAATGGAATTATGATTAGTAGAAATGGCCATGACATGGGACCGTTAAGAGATGTTTCAAGAGAAAAAAGAATATAAATACTTTACAAATATGTGTGAGTGTCTAAAATGTTCAATGTTTACATTTGAAGTAATCCAAATGTATTCAGTTTAGATTAATTTTTCTCTCCAGATGATGTTATTTATTTCCAACGCTGCCATTTCATTTGTACTTCAGCAATGAATGCATTTCAAAGTAACATGACCCGACCCTGCACATGAGGTAACAGTACACCCTCCTCCCCCAGCTTACACACCCACCTGGTGGAGCATCTGAATGCTGAAATTGTTCTCCAAACCATCAGCGATGTCAACATGGCTCTGGACTGGATCCGCTCCACCCTCCTCTACATCAGAGCCCTCAAGAACCCCACACACTACGGTAGGAGTTCAAAACACACAACCCTATCAAAATGAATGTTCTTCTTCTTTGTCATAACTGTATTTAAAAAACTGATTTGACTCTAATTTCAGGTTTTTCCGCCGACTTGGACAGATATGGGATTGAGGCAAAATTGCAAGGTGAGCGACCATTTTTTTAATTCCCTATTTCCCATCAGTAAGGTAGCATTCTGTTATCAGAATAATACTGTAATAAACTATTTCAACCACTATTGAAGCCAGCTATCATCCAAGCTGTTCTTCTGTCTGTAATCTGACTTTTTGGGTCAATTGTCCACATTACTTAAACTACTGTAGTTCAGGGTGGTTGTTGTGTCCCCTCTCATAGAGCTTTGTCTGAAGAACCTCAACTCTCTGTCCTCCATCGACCTGATCCACATGGATGAGGATATCAACATCAAACCAACAGGTAGAGAGGAAATGAGTTTGAATGGTTGGCAAAATGCTCAATGTGCGCCTACTGAGTTCCTTCTTCATTTTAATTTATGTTCAAAGTGAGGATTACATTTAGTCTTCTTTTTCACTGGGGTTTAAAAGTAAGAGTTGGGAAATACATAAATAATGAATGTGAGGGTAGAGCTTCTCAAGACTATGAATCGATTCACAACTTACAAAGATGTATTTTTTAAAAGATTTGTTTTTACATAAAAGTATATTTATTGCAACTGATGTTTAGGAACCTGTGATGCAGGTTATTCATCACACTCAACTGCACTGTAGTTGTGTATATGACATTTGACCTTTTTGATTGACAGTAATCATACACACAATGTCGTAGTTGTATCAAGCATCATTGTGTGATTTGATGATAAATCATACAAAAGACCAATTGTACAGTGTTATTATTTGTACAATACATGTTATATTTGAAACATCTGAGAAACAAAAAGGCAGCTAGCCTAAGCTGACCGATTTTATTTATGTAACAGGCAGAATGTTTTCTTTTTGTACAACTTGGAAGTTGCTTTTCATTAAGGCACTGACAACGTTTTTAGTAATTTGTGACATTTTACAATAAATAAATGATGCTTTTTGTTTTGGGTTTGCCATTGTATATTTACAATATTGCAATCAGTTGATAAAACCGACAGATATAAAAACTCAATAATCCAGATTCATACACCATTTACTCAGCTTTCATGCTGCCACAACACTTTGAACAGCAAACTGGAGTAAAACTGATGTGTTCTAAATTGAGAATCCATTTTGAGATTAATCATGAGAAACATTCAGATTCACACGGCGGGTGATAAAGACTAGAGAATTTTAAACCTTCCCTAAATGATTGCTTACAATACTATTGTACACTATCAACAGATGTTAGAAAGTGAAAAGCGTGAAGTAGTCCTGTCTTGTGTTCCCCATAGAGAGCGGCAGGTTGATGGCTCGGTTCTGTGTCGCCTTTGAAACCATGAAACAGTTCAGCCAAGTGTCTGGCACGGAGAGCCTGTCCGACCTGGTACGTTCCTGAGAACACTGCACAGCAATGCTTTTGATTCAAATGAACATATAGTAACTTTCTCTATTGTTAGGCTGGCTTCCTGCAAAAGGAAATTATTTTCATTATTATAATGGTAAGACAAGGCTAAGAAAATAGTGTTCAGATCAAACGTGGCTGTGTGTGCAGATTGAGATGGTGTCCAAGAGCAGAGAGTTCAGCGACATTCAGCTGAGAATGAATGAGAAGAGGCTCCTGAACACTCTGAACAGAGACAAGAACAGGATCACCATCAGGTCACACACTGATACGGTTAACAATAACATAAATCATTACCCCTATTTTTAAATGTATACTCATGAATTACATTTATCTGCATTTTTCCAGGTTTCCAATCGAAGGAAAGATCAGATCCAGTGAGATGAAAGTGAACTGGTAGGTTTATTCATGCAGTGTTTGAATAATAAGTAATACTGGTTTATGGTTTTATTGCAGAATATATTTTATAAATTGCTATTCAACTGTCCATTAGACGTATTTTGTGTTTAGTGCCTTGTCTGTGGATTTTCTGAGTATAAATGATATTACTGTGAAAGTAAATAAATACAATTAAATTAACCTGTTAAGCCCCAAGGTCCCCCTGTTTTTTTTTTTCAGGACACTGTGTCTCAGGGGATCTTAATATTTAAGAACCTATTAATGTGTTATAATAATCTCAGCTAACTGACGATATAAACAATTTTTACCAAAACAAAACACAAGTCTCATAAGAAGCATCTAAATGACCCCTTAGCGAAAAATGCTAAAGGACATTGGCACAGAACTCAAGATAAAAGTACCCTTATTACTAATCGTAGCTGCACATACAAGATCTCCGATTAAAGCTGAGGTTCCACAGATTATTTAGGTATATAGTATCATCACTGAGTGATCCGAACTTGCGACAGGGGAAGCAAAGACAGACATCACAACACGTACCTTTACGTAGCTTCTAGAGAGATCGTCTCACCGTAGCTGTTAATCTGATCAAAAGACGTGTTCAATGGCATTAAAATGAGAAAAAACGCGGCTGAATCGGTTAATCCATAGGTTTATAAAGTTTCTAGGCAATAATTGGAATTATTTATAATCCATAATTCCATTTTTATGTAAAAATCGCAGAGCAAAAGTTAGCTGCTAATGGTAGCCACCAGATTGGCTGCTGCTTCCGGTCTTGGCTATGCGGCAGTATAATACACACACATGACCAAATAAGGACTATGTGGGAGTTCCCCTCGATTCCATTGGCTCTGACGGTTAGAAAGAGATGTCACATGTCAAAATCCAGCAGGGGGAGCCAGAGATATGAAAAATCCACCCAAATGGCCCCAGAAGAGGGTTTTTTTTGCAAAAAATGTCTAAAAATGTCAAATATCACTTGTTTTGCATCAATCTTGATACAGGGTACTTATTATATGTAGTACTTTGGATTCCTAAAGCTTATAGTCTACTAGCCCATCATCCAAGGTTAGTTTTCACAATAAGTACAAAATATTTTTTGGACAGACACTATAATTTACAGTTTTTTACCATGTTCAATCTGAATTTTCTTTAAAATAAAAAACATCTATATTGAATCTGACTTTTCTACATCCAACTGACAGGTTTATCATTACTTTGAGAAAAAAGATTATTAATTTAACCCTTTTAGAAGGGAAGATATGGTCATTTGTTCTGGGAATGTCATTTTCGAGCCTGAAACCTGAAAAACAGGCTCTGGGTTTAACAGGTTAAATAGCAATGACATTTCATACAAATTGCATTGAATTCAAGTACCAAAGAAAATTAATAATAGTTACTTTGGCAAAACTAGGAAATATGTATAAACAGTAAACCACAAAAAATGATGATTATATTTATTGAGCTGAATATCGTGACAAATTGAGCCCTATTTTCAGTTATCTGTCATGTCCGCTGTATTGAAAGCTAATGGAATGGAATTGGTTTGTGCATTTATATTATGAAATGCCTTTGGACTGTCTGCTATATATATATGTTGTGTTCCTCGTCTTGTCTGTAGCTTGATTCAGGCTCAGTTGGGCTCCATTTCGATCCAAGAGTTTGGACTTACACAGGACACAGTGAGGATCTTCAAGAATGGGATGCGCATCAGCAAATGTACGTTGCTAAAATCAGGGATAACAAACAAACAATGTACACTCTGTTTGAATTGATATTTGTCTAAACTCTGATTGTATTTTGATGCTGAACAGGCCTGACAGAGTTTCTGAGTCACCGATCCAAGAAAGGTTTCTCTGCTGTGCTCCACTCCCTGATGCTGGCTAAGTGCTTCAGAGCTAAACTGTGGGAAAACTCGCCCTACGTCTCCAAACAGCTGGAGAAGATAGGTGCATCCACATAACATATTATAAGATCTTAAATCGAGGGCTTTTCACATGCATTTTCAAACCAAATCTTAACATTTGATAATAATTCACTGTGTTTTTCAGGCCAGACACTGTCAACTGCCATGGTGAATGCTGGACTCACCACTTTCAGCAAAATAGAGCAAAGCAACCCCAGAGAGCTGGAGCTGGTCAGTTTCCCTCCCACTGCTTTTATCCTTTTCCATCCCTAGTCGTTCCTCTGTGAGGGTAGTGATGTTTGGCTCCTAGGGTTATACTATAGTTCAATGTATCATTCCTAATGTTGAGAAATGAACAATACACCTTCTCTTCCCTTCTCCCTGTCCTAGTCTCAGTCCTCAGTGCAAAAGTCCAAATCCTTTCCAAAATTCTAAAATGTTTTTATCCTACAAAATATTTTTACTTCAGCCCTCCTGTTGTCTTCGGGTCAAATCTGACCGATTTACTACTTTCGTCAATCTTAACTTTTTTGTTTTACATTCGATTGAATTAAGGCTTTATGATATCCTTCACAGTAGACATTGGAACATAGAAAATTGCTGATCACCACTTTCATTGAATTTTGGATGATTTATTCAACTTTGTAACACCCATGGTGTTCCCGGTCAAAAATGACCGCCATAAAGAAAAGGAATTAGTAACCATCTGGATCAGATAAAACACACACACGAAAACACACACACACACACACACACACACACACACACACACACACACACACACACACACACACACACACACACACACACACACACACACACAAACACACACACACACATACTCTAGATGTGTTCCCCCCCCTTATGTGCCCATCCCCCCATGTGGATCACACCTGGCACACGCAATACATGTTCAGTGTCTATTCTTTGTTTATTTACAGTTGTTCATGTATACCAGTAGTAGTTGATACAATATTTACAGTTTGAAAGGGTGTTAAATTAAATGTGGTGATGATTAATGGTTTTTGTGTTAATGTAATAGCAGTTAAAACAGGACCGGTCAAATTTGACCGCGAACACCAAAGTAAGGGGGGGAACACGAAGACAATAGGAAGGTTAATACATATTTGTTGACGTCTAGCCTTTTCAAAGAATACATGTTCTGTACAGTTTAACAACAGTTGTCTCTGTGTCAGAAGGTGACATGCACCTTTATTCATGGACATTTGAGGCTTCATAAAAAAAAACTCCATTAATCTGATACAGACCATGTGTTACCATCCAAGCCACAGGATTGGATCCCCATGATTGAACACTGGGTTATTTTCAGTTAGTTTCAGTGCACATGAAGACGGACAGCTTTCGGACATCACCTTTAACAATTGTTTGAGCTGGATCAGTGACAATTACTTCAACTGTGATCCTGATATGTCTCCATATATGTGTATAATTTTAAAGGTGACCTATCATGCAAAATGCACTTTTGTGCGTCTTTTATACATGAATATGTGTCCCCGGTGTTCCAGGGAACTCACCAAGTGTCAGAAAACACAACCCTCTCTATTTTCCACCATACCCAAATCTCTTAAAAAGGGGCTGCAACGGATCTGATACAGATTGATCCAGATTTGAACACTTCTCTGACGTCACAGAGGTGGCGCTACGGCTATTGGGCCAACTCCACCAATCATGAGGAGACAGCCACGGACATTGCCGTTCGAAAGCGCTGGAGACGCTGTAGTACATATGCCAGGCCTGTAGATGGTGCTGTTCTCACAGAATCAGCCCATGAAAAGACAGTGTTAAATTGAGCGAAATGAGGAATGGCTAAAATGCATGATCTGTTTGATATTTTGAAAAATAAAAAGTATAAATATGCCTTATATAGGTATGATCCTACACTATATTATTCAAATATAGCATGATAGGTCCACTTTAAATTCTCAAATAATTATTCTATAAAGTATTTGGTTGTGATTTCTAACTTTATCTCTATTGTATTTAGATCGTCAATAGACATCCACCATTTGGCAACCAAATCAAAGAGTCTGTTATGAATCTCCCAACGTACGAAGTGACTTTGGACCAGGTAAAGCACAATGCAGGGTTTTACAGTATATTAAAGGCATGCATATGTTATATTACATCATGTCATTGAGTTTTTTTACCATTTGTTGGTGACACTTGAGCTTATCCTATTAAAAGTGAGGCTACTTAACTCTGATTATTCTTAACATTATTTTTTAAAGTTGTTGCTTTTTCGCAGCTTCCAAGGTATAGCTGTGCTACGGCGGAGATCGTGGTGAAGGTGATCCTAAAAAACCAAGCACAGCTGCTGTCTAGGAACAAGGCTCCAGACCAGAACTATGTCTCACTGATTATTGGAAACTCTGACAACACGGTGGTCTTCCAACAGAAACTCACGTGAGGAAATAAAACCGTTTTCTTGTCTTTGTTTTCTTTCACATACCCTCTCTTTCTCTGACTCTATCACTATTTTAGAACCCAGACCTTTCACCATTATGTGCAAAAAGACAGAAACTAGTTTGGAATTTATTATGGATTTTCAGCAGGCATCATCTTTTTTTTCAGGGACTTGGCACTGCTGAAGTCTGGTAGCTGGACGAAGAAGATTGAAGTGGGGAAGGCCTCAACAGGAGACGGGATCAGCGTCAATCTCATCAGCTCACAATACGGTAAACCAGTTAAATATTTTTGAATTTTACATAGAAATATATCTACAATATGTATCACAGTTTGTCAACCGCAACGTGAAATTTTTTCTATTATTTTGCTGTATTTTATACATAATTTTTGCTACACACCATTGGAAAAAAAGTAGCATTGTGTTGAATATTACAAAAGGCTTTTTTATCTATACAATGTTATTTTTCCCTCCTCAAAACAAGTTCACCCCCCAACTCTGTAGAAATAAAATAATGGTAATGTAGTAAAAAAAAACTGTTAAAGTTCATACATAAAATAGAATTAAATGAAATAGCAATAACATTTGGTAAAAACCGAGTTATCAAGTACTGCTGTAAATAATATTAAGAAAAACTAAAGAAAATAGCGGGGGAAACGAAATGGGAAATATGTTAAAATAGTCGTTGTTTCAGATGTTTTGAAAGCAAATCAAAATCCAACTGTATATTTTGTTGTTGCACACCCTGGCCCGGGTACAAACTCTTTAACTGGACTGCCAGTGCAAGGATGCAGTCACTGAGCATGTTGGCCTTTTTTCTGTCCTGCAGTGGGCCTGGACATCCAACAGAAGTTTAACGTCTACTTTTCTGGAGCCAGGAAGTTTGAAACTGATAATCCACACCACTCTCTGCATGACCCGAGTGGACAGAGAGCGCACGCTGCACCAAATCCTCTGTCTGCAAAACCGGCTGCAACTCAATCTGTTTCTGCTACGGACCAAGGCACTACACTTTGTTACTGATAATTTGGTTAATGCTGAAGTATGGAACTGTGTGTATGGATATATAGTATGTTTTCAAAGGCTAGCAGAGGTGGGAGAAGTATTCAGATCTTGTACTTGAGTAAAATTAGAAGTACTAGAGTGAAGGAATACTCAGTTACAAGTGAAAGTCCTGCACTCAAAATGTTACTAAAGTAGAAGTACAAAGGTATTAGCATCAAAATATACTTAAAGTACCAAAAGCAAAAGTAGTCATTATGCAGATTATGCATTATTTCAGAATAATAGATATGATATGTTTTATAATGATTGATCATGAAAGTGTTCTCAAAGCTGGTAAAGGTGCAGCTAGTTTGAATGACTTTGTATACTGCAGGGTAGCTTATGGATTTACTCCAGGTGGAACTAAAGTCTGATTTAACACTTGATTATATTTACCATCATTCATCCAGATCTTTAAAGTAACTGAAGGTATTAAATACATGTAGTGGAGTGAAAGTACACCATTTACCTCTGAATAATAGTGGAGTAGAAGTACAAAGTAGCATAAAATGTAAATACCATAATTTTCGGACTATAAGGCGCACCTGAATATAAGCCGCAGCAGCGGCATACCACTCTCGGTTCCACTTTTACTTTTGCGCGCTACCTGTCTCACTCTTTTCCGGCCTCCTGCTTTTCCTGCTGGAACCCGCCGCTTAAAGGTGGGGGTCCGCCACCGGCCATAGAGCCCATAGAGTTAAAGGTGTTGGCCGTTATCTGTAAAAATCCATAGATTAGCCGCACCGTTATATAAGCCGCAGCGTCGAAAAATAGGGAAAAAGGCGCGGCTTATAGTCCGAAAATTACGGTACTCAAGTAAAGTACTTAGTTACTTCAAACCTCTGAAGGCAAGTTGATATTTGTGATGACTTTCTCTCTTCAGATTCAGGCAATAAAAGACAGTGCAACCACTTCTGCAGGAATAAGGATCTCTGTGGCCACGAATGCTGTGAGTGCAATCTTTCGTGTTTCACTGTGTGCGTATTTGATTGTATTGACTGGCTGTCATGATCATTGAGGTCTTCTCTCCACCCTCAAGGTAAAGTAGGTGTCACTGTGGCCCGGAAGAGGTTATCCGATCCAGAATCCAGTTTCTCCTCCTATCTGCAAGACCTGAGGTGCAGGAGTGACACACTCGGACAGACTCCTGTCAAACGGCTCAAGGTGAAGGAGAAAACCAGTAGGACTTTATGGAGTCTGTCCAAGCCTGAATAATATGCTCTTTGAAATAATAACCATCGCACAAAAAAGTCTGTGTATTGAATTGAATAAACACTATTCAATGTGTGGTAAATGAATATTAGATACGAACCTTTTTTCTAAAAATACACTTTTTATTGAGTCATCTATTCAAATAAAAAACAAGAAATAAGCCAGCCACAATGAAACAGCCCCGTATTTGTAACATCGTAATGCATGAACAGATATTATACAGGATTAAACTATGAGGATAATATTATAATGGTAAAAAAGACGTAGTACAGGTTGGTTGAAATATGGAATATGTTAATCCTTGATTATTTTCATCGTAGGAATTGCTTTTTCTAAATAACATTTCTTAATATAATCCGCCATGGTGGCAGTTGACTATACATTTGAATCCTTTTTAATAAGATAGCTTAACTTTGACAAACAATACATTTCTCTTCTTATTTGCTCATAAGTTAATCTAAAAAGTGTTTTATTACTGATCTTTATACATCTTGTGTTTTCTATACTGACTTTTTTATAATTTCTTTAAAATACATGCTGCTATGTGGAGTGCATTGAAGTGGAAGAAATGTCTTGTGTTTAAACGCAATGATAATAAAACATCTTATTGTGTTTCCTCAGATGAAAATGGGCGAGCAGGCTGTGTGTGCCAACATGCAGGAGTTTGCTTACCAACCCAGAGAGAGGCTACCTACTGCCTCCTGGTATTCAGAGTCACACTGACGTCTAACACCCTGATTCATAAGTGCTCATACCAGAACAAGTCTATTAACAGCTGCAAATGACATTCTGAAAAAGTGTGACAATAAAATAAGTTTCATTTCAATGACATCTGAAGAACTGATGCTAAATGATATCCATGACCTGTTTTATGGGATGAAGGTACGAAGGAAATCAGTATGCAGCTTCAGTTAGACCTCACACTGAGACGGTGGATCTGACGGGGGAAGACTTCACTCAGCTACCAGACAGAGTTCCACTGGACCACATTGATGGTGGGAAACATGACTTGAACAACTCAGTATTGCATTTGCATTTTGCTCACCCCTTTATCTTTAATTGTATGTCTCTGTCCCTCAGATTACGATGACTATGTGGAGGAGGCTGTCCCGACACCTGCTGTGTCCCACACTTACCACCATGGTATTGTTAAACAGCTTAACTCATCACGAGACAGAAACTGGTGGTTTAACATGATTTAACAGATTTTTACAAAACTCAAAAAATGTACACACAGCCAGTTTCACCCATTGTCCTGAGCTCATTAAACCCCTTTGGAGCGTGGTATGTGCATTTGTACGTTTTATAAGGATACGGTTAACATGCTTTATGAAAATCTGTTTTCTTTGTCCACTTTTAGATGGAGCATCCATAAAAGCACCAACAAAGAGAGTGTTTCAGTTGTCCCTTAAAATATCAAACAATATCTTATTTACTTCGATGTCTTTGTTGTAAAAGTATATTACTGTAAAGGGGAAGTAAAACTTAGCAAGATAGGACTAAACATAATTCACAATAGACCAAATCTTTAGTCAGTGACATTTGTAGACACACATTTTTTTGGACAGAACTTAATAGAGAGGCAAAGTCCCGCCCATCTACTTCCGACCCATGGGACCTTATTTCGGAAAAAGCATGTATTGAAGTCAATGGGGAGAGAAATATTATCTTTCGATCCCGTTTGAATTGTGCCATGAATTACACATATGATGTTTGTCAATCTTAAAAAATCCTTTCCATGTCAAAAGAGTCACAGTTTGTCGTAAAACTGTTGAAATATAAGACTATGAAAAATACGCAACTAGAAAGACTACAAATCCCAGAATCCCGGTCCCGCATGCTGGCTCTTACGGAACCGACTATCTCCCCTTGTGTGTATGTACAGCTCTCAACATGCCCAGACTTGTAGTGATTTTCACGTCTTTTAATACTTTTCACCTCATTCTGAAAGAAAGAAGTCAAATGTGCTAACGTGACTGGTTACTCATATGTGTAATTCGTGGCACAATTCAAACGGGATCGAAAGATAATCTTTCTCTCTCCATTGACTTCAATACATACTTTTTCCGAAATAAGGTCCCATGGAGGTCTACCGGAAGGGGAGGGACTTCGCCTCTCTATGGACTTTTGTACTGGATATCACAGAAGCATAGTAAGAGCAGAAGGTGAAGAAAGAAAAATTTACTTGGTAGGGACCAAATTGGAATGTTTTTTTGTGTTATTTCAGCAATCACGGAAAAAAGTTGGTCATTCTATATTATTTGGCTAAGATTATCGTCTATGCCTTTGGAGCACTTGCTTGCTGCGAATGGTAAAAACCTGTGATACCACAAATTATGGTCTTCAAAAGGGGGATACTATTTTTTTATTGAATAAAACAAAACCTAAAGTGCAGAACCATTTCACGGTGTATTCATCCTTTTTATTTATTTATCCGTGTTTAGGTTCCTCAACGTGGAGCAACACAGGAAACAGTGTTGGAGTGAAGCACAAACCTCTAGAAAACCAGACCAATAAAAGCTCAGCTTACAGCAACATGTCCTCTGCTGTGCCAAACCTGAGCGCTCACCGCGACAACGCTTCATCCTCACACATCCCCACTGTCTGCTTCGACCTGGGAGATGAATGGGACGACTGGGGAGACTTTGATGATGAGAACTTGGTGAATGCCAGCGAGATGTCGTATCAAACCAATACTGTACCTACAGTCCAGCAGTCTGTTAACTACAGTGTGACAGGTAGAGTAATACCTTACTTCAGGTGTGATCATAATGGATTATGACCCAACTGTTGTAATGATTTTGATAAGAATCCAGATGTTTCATGTGTAGGCTTTGCTGCAGAATCTGCATCAGTACTCCTCAATCGCTCACAAGTCAAACCCCGGATCACCAGAACACCACTGAGGTAAGGGCAGACAAATGTCCACAAAAGATCTCCAATTAAGGTGTGGCTGTAACACAAGAAAAACAAATAATGTGTGAAATATGTCAAATATCATCCCAGAAAATAACACAATCATTCATTTTGGTTTTATATTGTAGCTAAGGTAGTAAAACATTTGTCGTATTTTTGTCTTTTAGGTCAATTTCACCAACTGTAAGTCCTGGATTCAGACATCCACAATCCTCATTGGTCACAGTCAAACCACAAAACAGACTCACACTCGACTGGAATATAAAGGTGCGTGTGTGCATGTGTGTGTGCGTGCGTGTGTGCGTGTGCATGCAGAGATCTACATGGATAATATTATTTTAGATACAGACCTGTTTCTAATTTGTTTAACCAAAAATCCTACTGTGGTCATAAGAGACACAATGGAGCCTTATTAACATCTACTACTGTTATTGTGTCTGCATGGCTACATTTAGATGTCAACAACAAATATGGCAAAAAGCAACATTTTTTATCAAGGTTGCTGTTTTGCTGATGGGATTTTGGGTCCTACACGGTACTTACTCCTAGGTTAAGATAAGTCAACTGAACTTCAAAACGCTGGCCCTTATGGCACATGCCTGTCTTCCTCCGTTTGCAGAGACCAATCATATTCCAAGAAGGGATGAGAGTGACGACCCCAGAAATTCTCCCAAACGTGGCCCCCACTACCAGAGGGTTTGATTTCTTCTCACACAGCCTCCCATCCAACAGCAGCTCATCTGTCAACAGAAGGTAGAGGAAACTATTATAACAAGGCTTTTTTGACTTATTACAGTGTTCTTTTTTCTCCATTAAAGCATTTTGACTAAAGTACACTTTTTTCACCCTCTTTTTATATTTAGCACAAACTGCAAAGAAGAGGAAGCTTTCCTAGGGATATTTGATGGTTTATTTTAGAAGTTTTGTATGTATAACTGTTATATGAATATGTTGTTAACATAATATGTTTTAATATGTTTGTGTTCGCTAACATGAGATTTGCATGAAGAGTTGTTGACTGTTCTATAGGCTATTAAACATTATAATAGTTAAAGTGCATTATATGTTCATATTGTAAATTAAACACATTTTTTCTAATGTCTTATTGTTACTTATGTTATTTATTTATGTATTAAAATAAAGTATGTGTTGACTGGAGGACTCATTGCATTCTTTGGGGTATTTCAACATTTACTACATCCACAGGTCATTTGGAGATGGCTATACAATCACCTTTATTTATTTAATTTAGCTATTATTACATGTACATTTAGAACTATCAGGATGACACTATTTACTATTTACTATGTCCTAAAGTTTGTATTAAGAATATACCATCGGTGGTTACAAGGCTAAAATGACATGGCGTGCACACTGTTGTACAGTAGGGGGCGGTATGCAGCAGTCTGCCAATAAACCGAGAGAAGAAGAAGAATGTGCTGATGCTGCGCGAGAAGCAGGAGATGCGACGTCACTTTTAGCGGGGAGTTTGTTGTTCGCGGAAAGCTTCAGAGCCTGAAAGTCCACTAACTATTGTATTCATCCGCCGACAGATAATTATATGTTATGTATAGGTTTTTGCCTATGAAACATACGCCTATCACAGTATGGTGTGTTCAGGCAATGTTCATATGAAGAAAGAGTTGTACTGAACGACAAACTAACGCGGTGAGTTTATTTTTGTCTGACGCAAGACGCTGTGGTTAGCTATAGCTTGACAGACTAGCTAACAATAGCTGCTAGATTTGGTGTAAAGACGAACACAAACGGAGCTAAGCTTAACATTAGCTGTGCATGTTCTGACCACCTGCCAATAACAGGATAGTTTGCCAATAACTTTAGCAAGGAAATACAGTTTTCCATACACTGTCCAACTTAACATTACTTCCATAAGTTAATATGACATATTGTAACCTAAATATTGGTGGAAGAAGCACTCATACCTTTTATTTTAGTAAAAGTAGCAATACCATAATATAATTATATTATTATGTAAAAGCCTGCATTTAAAGTTGTACATAAGTAGCAGTATAAAAGTATTGGCATCAACAACAAAACAATTACAAAATATATTGTACATGCAGATCAGAACGACCCATTTTGGCATTATATATTATTTTACACATTAATGACGCACTTATTAATGTATCACTTAAATGTTGCAGCTGGTAAAAGTGGGGCTTTTTAAAATATGTATATACAGTGGGGCGAAAAAGTATTTAGTCAGCCACCAATTGTGCAAGTTCTCCCACTTAAAAAGATGTGAGAGGCCTGTAATTTTCATCCTAGGTACACTTCAACTATGAGAGACAGAATGGGGGGAAAGAATCCAGGAAATCACATTGTAGGGTTTTTAATGAATTAATTGGTAAATTCCTCTGTAAAATAAGTATTTGGTCGCCTACAAACAAACAAGATTTCTGGCTCTCACAGACCTGTAACTTCTTCTTTAAGAGCCTCCTCTGTCCTCCACTTGTTAACTGTATTAATGGCACCTGTTTGAACTCGTTATCAGTATAAAAGACACCTGTCCACAACCTCAAACAGTCACACTCCAAACTCCACTATGGCCAAGACCAAAGAGCTGTCAAAGGACACCAGAAACAAAATTGTAGACCTGCACCAGGCTGGGAAGACTGAATATGCAATAGGTAAGCAGCTTGGTGTGAAGAAATCAACTGTGGGAGCAATTATTAGAAAATGGAAGACATACAAGACCACTGATAATCTCCCTCGATCTGGGGCTCCACGCAAGATCTCACCCCGTGGGGTCAAAATGATCACAAGAACGGTGAGCAAAAATCCCAGAACCACACGGGGGGACCTAGTCAATGACCTGCAGAGAGCTGGGACCAAAGTAACAAAGGCTACCATCAGTAACACACCACGCCGCCAGGGACTCAAATCCTGCAGTGCCAGACGTGTCCCCCTGCTTAAGCCAGTACATGTCCAGGCCCGTCTGAAGTTTGCTAGAGAGCATTTAGATGATCCAGAAGAGGATTGGGAGAATGTCATATGGTCAGATGAAACCAAAATAGAACTCTTTGGTAAAAATTCAACTAGACGTGTTTGGAGGAGAAAGAATGCTGAGTTGCATCCAAAGAACACCGTACCTACTGTGAAACATGGGGGTGGAAACATCATGCTTTGGGGCTGTTTTTCTGCAAAGGGACCAGAACGACTGATCCGTGTAAAGGAAAGAATGAATGGGGCCATGTAGATTTTGAGTGACAACCTCCTTCCATCAGCAAGGGCATTGAAGATGAAAAGTGGCTGGGTCTTTCAGCATGACAATGATCCCAAACACACCGCCCGGGCAACGAAGGAGTGGCTTCGTAAGAAGCATTTCAAGGTCCTGGAGTGGCCTAGCCACTCTCCAGATCTCAACCCCATAGAAAATCTTTGGAGGGAGTTGAAAGTCCGTGTTGCCCAGCGACAGCCCCAAAACATCACTGCTCTAGAGGAGATCTGCATGGAGGAATGGGCCAAAATACCAGCAACAGTGTGTGAAAACCTTGTGAAGACTTACAGAAAACGTTTGACCTCTGTCATTGCCAACAAAGGGTATATAACAAAGTATTGAGATGAACTTTTGTTATTGACCAAATACTTATTTTCCACGATCATTTGCAAATAAATTCTTTAAAAATCAGACAATGTGATTTTCTGGATTTTTTTTTTCTTCTCATTTTGTCTCTCATAGTTGAGGTATACCTAGGATGAAAATTACAGGCCTCTCATCTTTTTAAGTGGGAGAATTTGCACAATTGGTGGCTGACTGAATACTTTTTTGCCCCACTGTACATACACTGCAGAGTAGCTTGTGAATTTTACCAATGGATCAATAAAGTATTATCTTAATCTATAATAATAATTACTATTACAGGAAAGTACCTCAAACTTGTACTTAAGTACAGTAGTACTAGAGCTAATGTATTTACCTTTCCACCCCTAATTTAGATATGTCTATGTCCTAACGGTATGTGATCAACTATATTAACATATCAATAAAGTATTGAATCTCCTTACCCTAAATCCTTTCTTATTCAAATGTTTCAGTTAGCAGCTCTTTGAAGTGTGTCCTTTCTGACTGTCTTTGTCTCAGATGGAGTTGTCTCCTGTCTGCACTGACAGCATCAGCACAGAGGGATGTGTTATTAAACATGACGGAGGGGGGAGGAGAAGCAAAGTCTCAAGTAAGTTGCTTCATGACTTGAAAACAAACACTTTTATTTATTAATGTTCTGTAATGTCTTATATTCCATCCTGTAACACATTATTTGAGTGAGTATGTTAAAATGTTATTGGATTTAAAAATCTTGTTCGTTTATGAGTGCGTATTTCTTGTCATGTTTTCTTCCAGGAGATGTGGACATCGAAATTGAGAATCTTTACAAAGCTATCCCCCAGCTGGCCAAGGTTTTCCGCATCACTGACAAAATCGGAGAAGGTACATACATTTGAAGCGTTTGTTAAGGTTAATAAAGTAGGCACTCGTACACATCATTGGATTGTTGAAGCAGAAGAGTGTGTTTATGAGATGTGTGTCTGTATACCAGGTACATTCAGCTCTGTGTTTCTGGGTGAGGCCCAGATGCATGATGGGGGGAGAGCGATGTTTGCCTTGAAGCACCTCATCCCAACCAGCCACCCTACACGCATCGCTGCTGAGCTTCAGTGTCTCACTGTCGCTGGGTGAGTCCAACACTGATGTGTGATTACAAATGACTTTACATCTCCAGACTTTCAGAACGCTTCTTTAACAACTGAAAAGCTCATTCTTCTTATATTTTTGAGTTGTCTATTCAAATGAGTGTTTAGACTTTAGATGCATGATCTGGAAAGAATAATGATCAATAACCACATCATTATTCTCATTATCATGAAAACATTGAAATAAATGATCATGGTGGGATGATCTGTACCAAACCAATATAGATGGATACATGATGGATATATACTTTACACTCAAATTGTGAAATTGTTTTGTCACAGAAGCAACTATAACAGTCATTACACATGAGTTCAAAATATATATATTTTAAATATAATAAAATACATTCAAATACAATAAAAGCATTGACATCAAATATATACATTTCCACAGTAGAAAATACATATATCAAAATAGTAGGATTAATTATACAAAATGTATAGCATTCCTCTATAATGGACCAATCAACTACAAACACAGTAACATATAGACATAGGGTACTACATACGTTATAAATTGTGCAAAGTGGCTGTTTTTTTTATTTGATTTAAGTGTGGATATCTTTGTCTTTGTATATCACAGTACTTTTCTAAAGAGGTATTCTTACACATATTTAGCCTTTAGCCAATATGTGTGCCTTGTCCTATTAGAATATTGCGCTGGTCCATATTGCAATACCCATAAAAGTAGGATTCATTGTGCAGCCCCATTATACTTTCAGTGATCGTTAATGCTTTTGTCATTTTGATTTTTAGTCTGAGTTCGTTTGAACTCCTGATTTTTGGTTTCTATCACCTTTTTTATAAATGTTTAGTTCTTTTTACTTTTGCAATATTACATAATTACTATAGACATCATATAGTGTTACTAATAGCCTAGTTTGAAATGAGTTCATTGTGCAGTAATTCCTTTTGATCTGCTAGGTATTATTGTTTGTATGTTATGTTGCCCTTGGAAACGTATGGTACTGCAGTTAGAGATGTGAGACACAGTGTCTAGTCAAATGCTCAATGAAACCACTCTTGTATCATTTTGTTTCATCTCTTTCTTTTAAGGTTTTATGTTATGCTTTAGCAAATTGAGCTCGTTTGCAAATGCACTCATTTGAATATATGAAGGTGCATTTATGTTAAATCTGTGTTTTTATTGTTATTATATACAAATATTTATGTCCTTTTTCTTTTCACTTTGCAGAGGCAAAGAGAGTGTGATAGGGGCAACATATTGTTTCAGGAAGGAGGACCATGTAGTGATTGTCATGCCTTATATGGAGCATCAAGCTATCGTGGTTTGTACTTTTTCTTTTAAAAACATGTGGCTACAGCTTTTCAGTTGTAACTGTTATTAAACACGATAACCTCTTGATTCTTGTTCCTATAAAAGTTCTGATCCTATCTCCATGTATTCATCAGGACATCATTGGCTCGTTGACTTTTGAAGAGGTCCGTCTGTACATCTATCACCTGATGAAGGCTCTGAGACACGTCCACCAGTTTGGAATCATCCACAGAGACATTAAACCAAACAACTTCCTGTACAACAGGAAGAGCAACACGTGAGTACTCGTATCTCTCTGTAAGGAATGCAGCTGCATGACTACGTCTGATGGGGTTTCATTTCTTCTTCTTTTTTTATAGGTTAGTGCCAATGATTTTGTGAGCAATTATGTAACAACTTTATACTCTCTAGTAGTTCAATGACTACTTTTATATAGAAAAAGAGCATTTGTATATTCATTTCTTAGCCTGTGTGACCTTGTCCACACGAAGTGTGATAGAATTGGAATATCATTTTTTCGAGCAATAATACTGGAAAGCAGAAAAAAAGCTCCTGGAAGCTGGAACCAATGTCCTACTGAAGTTACTCCGCTATCAGTTCCCCCACACTCTCCTCAGGTCTGCATGTAGAACTGATTATCAGACTGGCCATTACTAGAATGTGCCTCTAGTCAAACATGTCAAGAATCCAAAAAACAGAGGTCACACTCCTATCTACCTGATGTGTCCTAAGACCTACTTTAATGATTCCTAATATGAAAATGATGTCCTCTTTAAAAGTGAGCATAGAAGTGCCGAATGTGTCATGTAACTGATGAACAAATGAGTACATAACATCAAGTATTTCCTTGTTTGAAAATGTGTGTAGGTATGCGCTGGTGGACTTCGGCCTGGCTCAGGGAACAGCGGACACACAGATCGAGCTCCTGAAGGTGGTGAGGCAGAGGGCCGCACTAAAAGGTGGAGGGTCCATGGGGAAACAAGACTCCACACAGAGGAGCAAAGCACCACCTAGGCCCCCTCCCAAAACCACCACCACAGCCTCCACCTCACTACCTCCACGGCCATCAACAGCCTTACCTCATTCCTCCTCCTCTTCCTCCTCCTCCTCAGCCACTCGGAAAGCTCTGGTTAAAAAAGCACGTTGTGTCTCCACCACTGTCCCCACCTCCGCCTCTCGTACCAACAACACAAAGGTGTCTGCACTCATATTTTTCTGTCTGCTTTTTTGGGCACACTCGCCTGAATTTGGGTTAGGAATTTCCTGTATAGATTTTTAGAAAAAATGTGTTTGTCTATGCATTTGTTTCCTTCCAATGTTTTGCCTTTAACTCAATTATGTCACCGTCTTTTTTTCTGTAGGATCTGTCCGGTCTGCGCAAACAGCCTCGGCCGGTGTTTGGAGAGAGGAACCTGAACAGCTGCACTCCAGCTGCAGCCATCACCAAACCAGCTGCCATTAAAGCAGAGGTGAGCACAGTGGAAAGTAACTTTTTAGTATAGGACATGTATTCTCTGTTAATTGTATCTGAAAAGTCAAGAGTCCTTTTCATTTGGTTTAAATGAAGACCCTCTTAAAGGATATCATCAGTGTTTATTTCTTACTCACTGTATTCTTCTCATCATAAAGTCTCTCATTCTGCTGGTAAAGTCCAGTAAAACAGAGGACCCGGCCAACAGAAGGTACTGTGCGGCCGGCCGGGGCCCGCTGCCTCTCAGGACCCAGAGCAGCGGTCAGAAGCCTCAGAGGGCCGTCCATCCGGGCCTCACCTGCAGCTGCTACCAGAGCGACCGCGTCTGCAACATCTGCTTGTCCAGGTAACAGCCGACAGAGAGGAGATTTCTGTTCTTGAAACAAATCATTAAGAGCCACTTTCACTCACCATTCAGAAAAGAGTTCCTTAAATACATTTAAACCTAGAGATTTGAAAGACAACTCATCCGTCCAATGCCTTTGGTGTGTTCCTCCTTTAAACCCCCTGCCCCATGTTGTTCCTTCAATAAAGGAAACCTCAGGTGGCTCCCAGGGCTGGCACTCCGGGCTTCAGAGCACCAGAAGTCCTCACAAAGTGTCCCAACCAGGGAACAGGTTGGTACTTTACAGCACGGCTTCTTAAGGATCAGATAGAACGCTTGCTGCAGGTTGAAATGTGAGGCACGCCAAACTGCCTTTTTGTCGAGCGCTAATGTTAGCTTAACACAAACCATGAAGTCTAGGCTACCTGATAGTTAATACTTAAGTAAGACTCGTTTGCTGCTCCTTTCTGCTCAGATCATGGAAACCACAGTTAGAAAAGTCCAATAGCTGTGTCAAGCCATCTTCATACAAACATTCAGATGTAAATTATAAAAAAACATACCACCTCTTGCCGTTTGGCCAACATTATAGATGTTCTTTGTTTGCAATGTTACAAGTTCAATTCACCTACATTTTAACTTAACGTTTAAGTTTTCACACACTAACTTTGCAATGAGTCCTCTCCAAATCATCTTTCAATGAATCATGGTGTTCATATATCAACAATCTTTGGACAAGAAGGATAAAACCTGGTTAGGAACGGTCCTTTTTCCGACCTGAGGCCCAAATGCAAGGGCTCAGTAACATAAAAGCAGCATGCAAACTGTTTCTCTCATTGCTAACAATGAGGTGGCCTCACAGGAGGCGCTGCATCTGATTGGCCACTTCCCTCTGTAGTTGTCACTACTGTTGCCCTCTGCCCTGCAGCTATAGACGTGTGGTCAGCTGGTGTGATCCTGCTCTCGCTGCTCAGCGGACGCTACCCGTTCTTTAAAGCCAGCGACGACCTGATCGCCCTCACTCAGATCATGACCATACGAGGCTCCAGAGAAACCATCCAGGCAGCCAAGGCTTTTGGTTTGTATTCTTATTCTCACCAGATTCCTTTGCTTTCCTAATAATTCCCCTGAAGTGCACGGCAGAGCCACACAGGAAGTCAATAGACTGCAGCTGAGCCCAAACTATAACACTTTCAACTGTGCAAATTCATATCTTATGAATACTAATATAACACTGTTAATATTGTAACAAACATGTTATATATTGTAGTATAATGTGCACATTTTAACCACATTTTATATACATATTTGTATTCTATTTTTGACTGTATCTTTTATTGGGCATTTACTTCAGATATATATTTATCTTTATTGTATATTTGTAATGGACCACTCTTACTTGATACATTTTTATAAATATTTGTATTCAATTCTTCTTTTTTTTGTCATTTTAAAATGGAGCAACTGTCCCGAAATCTTATTTATGAGACAAATAAAGTATTCTGATAATATACCTTTCTTTAAAAAGAATACAGTCATTTCAGAAAAACAGTTTATGACCAAGGGTGTGAATGTGAGTGAATCCAACGTCACCGTATAATCAACCTGTTTTGTTTCACTTGTTGCAGGTAAGGCGGTGGCGTGCAGCAGGGAGCTGCCTCGGCAGGACCTCAGGACGCTGTGTGAGACCCTCAGAAGGCGGAGGCCGTCCCCAGATGAAGTCACACCTCTCCCCGAAGCTAACAGAGACTCCACCTCCACCCGCCTTCACAACATCCAAGATGCTATGCCCACACATCGTCCTGCTGAACAGCACCAAGACGGAGCAGGAGAGAACCCTTCGTCTCTCTCTTCTGCTCTCCCTAACCAGCAGGAAGTCAGGAACTCAGAAACAGACTGTAAGGTGGAGCTGGATGAGCGGGGCTGGGACAGAGTTCCTGGCGAGGCCTACCACCTGCTGGACCGGCTTCTGGACCTGAACCCTGGAACCAGGATCACGGCGGCTCAGGCCCTGCAGCACCCCCTCTTCAAAGACCTGTGAAAGACTTCCTGCTCTTTGGTTCAGGTTCCATGAACCAGATGATGCCAAGACAATAGTTAAGCTTATTAAAGCAGCAGCAGAGTCAATCTGTCACCTTTTTATACTAAATTATTCTGCAGAAAAGTGTGCATCTTTGGAGAAACTACCTGACCAAGCTGATACATTTCAAACATCAAAGATGGAGTTCTCCAAATGTTTCATAGATTTTAATATAGCACCCTTTCAGGCAGGCTCCTTATTAAAAGGCCTGCAGTCCATGGCAGCTATGTTACAAAGGACAACAATACTTAAAAGGGCTTTAAGCGTGCACTGTATAACCCAAATATAGTGCACGTGACAAGATAGGAGGAGGGTTGACTTGAGGCATTATATTGCTCATTATTGGCTTTTACAGTTTTACAATTGAAGGACCCTGATACCCTCTGTACTTTTTTACTTGGAAGACTAAAAAAGAACAATACGAAACTTAAGGAGTCTTTGGAGATGGGGGAGGTGTCACTTAGCTGTTTGTGTAAACTTAGCAAGAGGGAATTCTGTATGTTTACTATCGTCACTATATTACAGCAATATAAGATGACTGTTTCCAATGTAATAAATGGCTTTTAATTTAAAGGTGCATATAAGTTCCATCTGTATTTTATGAATTGAAGTATAAATATTGCTGTATAAAAATGTCATTTATGACACTGAAAGTGTATTGCTGCCTCATTCTAATTAGATTTTCTAATACAGGGAAAGTCAAGGCAATTGGCTGCCATTTACAGTAGGTAACATATTGAGCATACTGAGTGTACTGAAAGTTCAAATAATCATTGCAGTTACTCACACAGTTCAGACTTGTCAGTTTTCAGGTTTTGCTTTTTCCTGAAGTAATATCACAAGTCCTAGAGGGAACTTCTTGAAATGTCGCACAAATGTCAGCTAGGGTCCATTTCTTTCCGCTTGAACATAATCATTCCGAGACTAATTAAGACAATATCTCTCAAATGTCCAGAACACGCACCGAACTGCAGCTCTAATATAACCGTTAATTTTTGTCAACTAATAGCAATGTAGTTAATCCTTTGGTTGGATTTCACACATTTCTTTACAAACTTGAAAGGTGGGGTATGTAATTTTGGAGAAACCAGCTCGAGTGCGCTAGAATTTGAAAATACACAGCTGGAAAAAAATCTGCCACTTCCTTCCAGAGCCCCTCCTCCAACACACACAAGATAAGTTTGTGCATAGATGGAAGGCTGACAGGCAGGTAGGCAGGCAGGTATCCAGTTATTTTAGCCGGGCCGGCTAAAATTATTGGTCGTGCTTTTTACAGTACCACAGCTTCCACAATGACATTTTTTTATGGATTTATTTTCAAAGCATGCAATATATTCATTGCTATCGGGATGTTAAGAGCATTCCATGGAATATAAGAAATAAATTAAATTACACCATCCCCACCTTTAACTGACATTGTATGTGCAATTTTTCTGGATGCACATTTCAGATATGCAGCATTAACCAACCACAACTGAATTGTGCTTTGCCACAGAATAAACCACACTTCATAATAGAAACATTCCACCTTGTTTAACTCGTGTGTACAAGAGTTTGAACATTTATTACAGAAGCAATACAAATGTTCCATCATTTGAATCTTTGTATAAACACAATGCAAATTTGAAAGCACCTGCTGAAATACCAAAAGAAAAAGACATGAAACACTTGAAAATAATGTTTTACAGACTTCTGTTGCTTTTCTTAAACAGAATAAATCAACAGAACATTGAAGGCTTTTGTTGGCTCGCCCCTGAGACGATGAGGAACAAAACTCGTCGGCTCGGCTTAAAGATTATCCTTCACCTCGGTGAGCTCCTCTATCCGCACCAACACACTCTCGATCATGTCGAAGGTGTGCAAGGCCGAGTGCAGAGCCTGGGGGAACACATTCAAATTCAATCAGTACATTTCTATCAGCACAGTATGAAAACAATCACGATTTGTATAAGAGAATCACTGACCTGGATCTGAGACTCTGAGGTCATGTTGGGCAGCTTCTCTTTGCCAACGGACACAGAAAGCATGGACTCCGCTGCGGATACGTAAACATGTATATTAAATACTTTATCACATTTTTACAGGCTTTTGTATAAAAAGGTGTTATTCTGCAAAAGCTTTTGATTGGATAATAATTGTGAAACTGAATTAGTCGTGCAATAATGACGGATTTGTTACGGAAGTTAGCATCGCAAGGGCTCCCTCAAAAAAGCTAACGGGACTTTCCAAAGGATTTCTGAATACAGCAGGAAATAAGCTCTGTGGGAACCACATGTCTATGATACTTAGATGTTCAGCAGGTTAATCTTCACATACTTACACCAGTTTATGATTTTTGAAGCGTAATTGCCTGAAGTAAAAGGGTGGGGGGGGGGGGGGGGGGGCGGTTCCAACAAGCCGTTTAGGACAGAGAGTGAATACACATACTATACAGAGATGCTGTATGAGAAACCAATGTGAGTTTGGAAAATTACACAATATAAATCTATTTTAGTATACCTCAACAATGGAAATATGATCAGTAGAAATGGCCATGACATGGGACCTTAAACACGTAAAAGCTTCAGACATTCACCAGCGGGGTATTTACTGATCCATTTTCAAAAAGTTCAGGTTATAAAGTTCAAATCTCTTCAGTTTGTGTTAACCACATAACTCATTTTACGCATCTTCCCACAAACCTTTTTTGAGACGAGGGAACCATAAGTGCTAAAATGTAACTAATATTTTTTAGGACTCATTCCTGCACCTCTCTAAAGACATAAGTGTGTTGGTCTGACCTTTGACCTTGCCCCTCTTGGTCGCCAGGGTGTCGTGGAGCTCCCTCTCGTAGTGAGCTCTCGACATGTTTACTCCGACACGCAGCGGCTTCAGGAACGTATCTTCTATCTTATACAGCTCCGTCCAGATCCCCGTCTGCAAGAACAGCAGCGGAAACATACGATGAGTTGAATTCACTGATGCACCATGGGAATCAGAAACAAGAATGGATGTTTGTAAAATCATCCAACTAGCATTCACTCAGGTACAACCCTCACCTGGTTCTCTGTCACTTTGTCTCTGATAACGAGGTAACGCAGCAGGTTCAGAGACTCCATGATTCTGTTTAAAACGACACAAACAATCAGGTTCACCCACTCACTTTTGTATGAACATAATCATGTAATAATGACATGGTAGCACTACAACAGCATATAGAGGTCAAGGAAGGATCCAAGTATTGGCCTGTATCGAGCAAAGAAAACAACTAAGGAGATTGCTAAAATTAATAACATCAGGTTAAGAACTCTCCAACGCATTATTAAAACCTTGAAGGATAGTGGTGAACCATCATCTTCGAGAAGTGAGGCGGATTAAGTGATGTACTGTAACTTCACAACCCCTCCCCACTGCTGGCTACATAAAAAACTGTTCACCTATAAATGGCCCTGATACAGTGTTACATGTGACATAGTTGAGTCATTTGTTATCCTATACTTCAATTAGTGTCACTCTAAACTAAACTTTCATATTTTATTCATTTGACAATGGGGACAAAAGTACATTTGAGTCTATGTAAAACTGATGTACTCATGCCTGGAAGCACACTAATGCTTGATAGAATAAATAATTGTTAACATTGGCTTTATCTATAAAAACATACTTTAGTGATTAATAAAGCAATACACAATAACCTCAAATCATACAGTCAGGAGAAAAAGCTCACTGACTATTTTCTTAATTGTGTAGTTCAGTGGTCCCCAAACTTTTTCAGTCGGGACCCCCTTGGGTATTGGAAATATTTTCGGGACCCCCTAACCCGGTTCCCTTCTATATTGGTAGGATTAATTGTATATTGTTGTAAAAACATTACATTTTCTTTGCTAATAATAATAATAAGATACAAAGATCCAAATATCATTTTATATTTTATTATGGATTACACATGAACAAAAGTGAAAAATAGATTTAAAGAAAATATATGAATGAACACTGAACTACTATTTCTACTGCAGGTTGCAAACGATCACATCACTATACAATTCCTATTCCACACATAGCCTATCAATGGCAAGATCGTTCCCCTCCTCCTCCAAGAAGATTCTGATCTCATCTTTAAGCGCCAGCACCCTGGACAGCACTTTTTCCCCGAGAGAGCCATCGGGACTCGCTGTGAAAAAGAACAGCTGTGTACTCGGAGCCCATCCCCTCGCACAATACGGAGAAAAGGCAAGCTTTCAGTGGTCTTGTTTTGATGTAATTGACGGTGGTTATAACATCGGACAAAACGACATTAAGCTCCGGACTCAGCTGCTTTGACGGCCGTGTTAAAAACATCTCCATTTTATAGATTTATTTTCGAGCAGTGTTTGTTTACAATTTCTTCCCGCGCCCCCCCCTGCATAACCTCCACACAGTTTGAAAACCACTGGTGTAGTTGCTATGAACTCTCGCCCTAATGCATGCTGGGAAATGTTCCAATGAGCTGGGGCATATAAAATGGATGCAGTGTTGAGTGTGCTGACCTGTCCAGGTATTGCAGCAGGTCGGTCTCCGGCCCGTCGGGCAGAACCAGAACCTTCCTCAGCAGAGGCAGCAGCTGCGCCCCCTCAAACCACAAGTTACTGTTCCCCGGCTAAGGAAGGAAGGAAGGAAGGAAGGAAAGGAAGGAAGGAAGGAAGGAAAGAAAGATGCTTTGTAAAAGACATTTTGGACTACAGTACACAACCATAATGTAGCTCTTAGTTCAGCATCAGACCTGTAGCGCAGCGTCGATCTGATTCTTTATGTTTTTGATGACGTAGCCTTCCACTCCTGAGTGACTGCTGGTTTTCAGCATGTACCTGAAACAAAGGTAGAGTTGAGAGTCAGTCTGCTGCAGGGTGGGACAGGAGGAGATGTTTATGGAAGACAAGTGGAACTTACTGGAAAAAGTTGTACTTGGCTTCAGTGTTGAGCTTATCGATGCTCAGCTGCAGCACCTTCAGACCTCTGGTTCTCTGTGGGCACAGAAGGAAATATTAAAAGAATATCTATTATACAAAAATACTCTAGAAAATAATAGATACAAATGAAGTGGGACCTAATTTAAATCTAAGCCATCGTTAAAGGGACATTTCAAATCAAATCAATGTGTTCCTCTTACCTACAGTGCTTCCTACTGTCTCTAAATTGTCTTAGTGTGAGTTGCAGAGTGTTAGAGTTGCCTTCCTCCCCCTCAAAGAAGAAACTAAATGGCACTCAGCATGTGGCGCTCAGAGCACCCAAAAGATTTTTTGAAAAACTTAATAGCAATGTCTCTTTTCAGAAATCTTGACCCAGTTACTGAAGAGAATCTACAGAGCTTGTTGAGAACAGTTTCATACTGAATGACTTTGTAGATGAAAGCATGCCACACCCCCAGAGGTTCTCCTGAGCTAGCTGATGTACAGTCTGCAGAGGGGAAGACCATGTACATTAACCTTTATATCACTAAATAAATATTTTAAAAGAAAGCATGCGAGATTGGGGATGACTCTCCGAGAGCACTTCTAGTTACATGTGAAATAGCATTTTGATTCAAATTCACATGGAAAAAGCACATTTTACATGTGAATTATAAACAATGGGCGAAAGGGTTTACAAAAGTGTACACCTCATCCCGGTGCAGATGAATGCTACCGTCTTCCTGTTGGTAAGGTCAACAAGAAGGTCGTTCCGTAAATGAAACCGCCCAAATCAAAGTCTTTGGATTATCTTAAGTATCCGGGTCATCATTGCCATACAATCTCGATAGATGAAAAACATTACAGTTAGGAGGAGAAATATATGTTTTAGATTTTAGGGTGAACTGTCCCTTTAATTCCATTATCTATTGCATTATTGTTCAGAATCAGAATCAAGTTTATTGCCAGGTACGTTACACATACAAGAAATTTGATATGGTGTCTGGTGGTGCAAACATAAACATTCTAAGAGAATAAGTTGCAATAGTAGGTACAAAATATAGGTCATAAAATAAGTATTTTTAAGAAACTATTTCGCATTAAAAAAATAACAAAGACAAGTATTTACACCAAATTGAAATTGAAATATACAAAGAACCTTAAAAGGTTAAAAACTAAAACACATAGGACAATGAATATATCGCAAACTACAGTATATTATATTGAATTACCGTATATATATTACACCTAATGTAGCCTTTGCACACGATTGCTAAATCATCTGCTAATGCGAAGACTTACCAAATCATGCCTCGTACATAACGTCATCACCTTCACCAAGTTCTGGAAACAAACAGGGAAATCAATCAGTGAGCATCATAACGCTGTGAGGGTCCCAGCAGAGCAACAGCTGATCCTGAATCACCTGAGGGACGGTGAGGAAGCTTCTGATCTCCAGCAGGTCTGCAGGCAGGCTGCCGTTCTCCACCCGCACCAGGCTCTTCTCATACAGCTCCTGAGATGGAGATCACACAGCGTTTAGGTTAGACTGTGGAAGCTTAGTAATAAGAATGGATATCTTAAGATCCAGTTCTCTATAACAGCTGGACGAGTATCAGAACATTTTCATCCTTTTTTCTCTTGAAGCTACAAATCACCTGGGTTATATTTGAACAGTAACCACAATACAAATCTCGAGCATGTTGCAAAAAACAAACAAATAATCTTGAAATGTATGTTTCAGTTGAACTCACCAGTCCTTTCTGAATCCTGGACTCCTCAGTTCTGTCAATAAAAAAAACAAGTTATGAGGGTTCAGCTCAAACACAGCACACACCAGACATTAACCTGAAGAAGTTTGCATTTCTGCAATATAATAGTAGTTATGCTGTGGAAGCACCCTGATTATTTTATCATGAATTTCATTAAGACTTTGTTTTTTATCAATCTCCTTCACATGGCTTTGTTCGGCTTGATGCTGTACATTTTTGACAAAGTACATCCTCATTTATGCTTTATACATTGTTTTATGAAAGCTAACTATCATGCACACTGCCAGCGGTAAAACTGAGCTAATGCTAATGAAATGATATTGGGTCTGTGTGTACTCACCTGGACAACAGCAGGTAGACGTGCTCCATGTTACACCGGAGAGCAAACACAGGACTGTGAACACAGAGGGTCAGGAGGGTTAACAATGCATCTTAATTCAGGATGTTATTTTAAAAGGGTACTTTATTTTATTTTAACCTGGACCCTATTTTCTTATGTCGTGGAATTTAAGAGGCTTTGCTGAGTTAGGTCCAGTATAGAGTGAAAGCGATGTGATGGCTCAGGAGAACATTTGCAACGTCAATTTAATCATTTCTTTAATAATATAAGTTTCACACAACACTGTCATTGTTTCATGTCACTTGTGGGCCAATGACAACTGTGGAATATGAGTGAGAGTTAAAGAGGGGCATATATCCAGTCTCTGATAGTGTTACGTTATTATGAGAGTGCTCTCATACTTGTTTGAAATCTGAAATTGTATATATTTATATATATGCGTGTGTGTGTTATGAACACATCTGTCCATCAGACAGAGGGCTGCTGTGCCTCCTGTCATCATTAATGGACGTCTATTTAAAATGACCGCTCAGAGGAGAGGAGTTCTCATTTCCCTAACCGCCTGCAGCTTCCCCTCCTCTCTCCTCGGTTCCCTTCCTCAGTCCTCCGCTCGCATCTCCTGTGGGCGGGACTAAGACACGAGGATAGGAGTCGAGGAGGGGAGTCGAGGAGGGGAATTAAAGAAATGAGAAAGGGCCTAGGTGTTGTCAGAGTTTGTTGTTGAAGCGTAGCTGAGTTTTATCCAAAATATATTTCCTGGCTAAATATTCATCCGATTCTGACAATGTGGTTGCAACGCAAGATTGCAGAACGAGCGAGACTTGGTTAGAAACAGACTGCATCAAGTTGAAAGCTAAAGCAAATGTTTTATTTCTCAGAAATACAGATATTCTGTATATAATCTGTCTATCTGAGCCTGTCAGAGGCAAGGACCTATTTAAATAACTGTTGTCACCATAAGACACTTGGACATAAAAAACTGAAGAAAAATGGGGTCCAGGTTGAAAGTCCCCCTTCTATTAGGTGTTTAAGCTGTACAAACGACCGTCAGTACTGTCCATTGTTCATATATATCCACTTTGGAGGAAGCTCCTACAGGGCATCAGAGCCCTGACACCTCTATGACAGCAGATATTGCTCTCTGGTACCTGAAGACACTGGGGAAAGCGTCAGCCGCCAGGTGGTGGACGAACAGCAGGTGGGCCAGGCAGGCCAGAGACTCTTTGGGGTACCGCACCTCCTCCTCCAGGAAGCCCGGGACCTGCCTCCTCTTCAGCAGGGGCTGGAACACCAGGCTGGGGAGGGACTCGCCCACAGCACTCAGGCTGGTCTGACACACACACCCACACACACACACACACACACACACACACACACACACACACACACACACACACACACACACACACACACACACACACACACACACACACACACACACACACACACACACACACACACACACACACACACAC
Source organism: Notothenia rossii (assembly GCF_949606895.1). NCBI lineage: Eukaryota > Metazoa > Chordata > Actinopteri > Perciformes > Nototheniidae > Notothenia > Notothenia rossii. Next base: position 48,866,773 of record NC_136907.1, on the reverse strand, counting down.
ACACACACACACACACACACACACACACACACACACACACACACACACACACACACACACACACACACACACACACACACACACACACACACACACACACACACACACACACACACACACACACACACACACACACACACACACACACAATTAACAAACCATCTGGCAGTGTCGACCAACCAAATGTGAGTCCTGTATCTGCTGATCAACATGTCGCCGTGTCATTGGACAGTACACCTCACCCAAAACTGCTCCTGTGGGTATTGTCCACAGTCTTGATGTATTACATGTCTAATATATGTAATATGTGATGTAAGGCGCTTTGAGCACTTGTAAAAGTGCTAAAATAAATGCCATGAATTATTAGTATTATTAGTATATATATATTTCAAATGTATGGTTGTTTACAAATATTTGAATACAAATGAGTTTTGGTTGATGTTTGGATCCTCCCTATAACCAAAAATAACCCGCTGTAAACAAAGAGGAGCTTGTCTGCTAAATAAAAATTAATAAAACATAAAACATATGCTATAAAATAAACCTCCAATCCAACAAAGTCAATAATTAGGTAGAACATACATTTCAAAATCATATAAATCTAGAACATTTAAAATATCAATATTGTATTATTTCAGACAGATTATGAAGTAAAGTTTCATTGCCTTATTGCTTTAGTAAGTACCCCGATTAGCAGGACCCATCCCAACCTTCATACTCCAGTCACTGGTCAGCATGCGCTTTTCACACAATATTAGTGATTTAATTTCCGTACCAAAATGTCTGTGGCGAAGTCCCTGAGGGGGGACTCTGGCAGAGTGTCGGGGTCTTTGAGCTGCGCCTCCAGCAGAGTGTGACTCAGCGTCTTCATACAGCTGCAGACAGGAACACAGAGTCAATGTTCAGCATGCTGCAGATATTTAATAAGCAATCATCTAAAACTTCCCACTCACAACTTCAGCAGTTCTGTCCCCAGCTCGTCCTCCTTGTCCCGGCCCAGCTCCCACCCCACCCTGTCTGTTCTCTGGATGTTCCCCTCTCTATTCTGGAGGTTCTGCCTGGCCTCCTGGACAAAGGGCTTGATGAAGTCTGTGATATCATTGCAGCAGCGACACAGGGAGAACACGTCGTCCTCCTCCTGCTCCTTGGTGTGAGGCAGAGGCAGTTTGGCCAGCTGATCCAGCACAGAGCACAGAGTCATGCCCAGAGACGAGGCCTTCCGGCTGCCCAGGCACAGCAGCACTGATAGGGAGACACGGAGGAGAGGTGATGCATCTGTCTGAGTCCACATGTGGAGCAAGTACATTCAGAACATAGTTCTAGTAAATCTGCAACAGAAAGTGGACTAATGCATCCCAGGAAGATGCAACGCCAAATATTTGGATTATTATTACAAAACATTTTTCATGCAAAAATGTCAGTAAATTATTTAACCTGTGGACGAAAATGACATTCCCAGAACAAATGACCATATCTTCCCTTCTAAAATGGGTACATTAATAATATTTTTTCTCAAAGCAATGATAAACCTGTGAGTTGGATGTAGAAGAGTCAGAATCAATATAGATTTTTTTTATTATAAAGTAAATTCAGATTGAACATAGTAAAAAAATGTAAATGATAGTGTCCATCCAAAAATAAACCATTACTTATAGTGAAAACCACCCTTGAATGATTGGTTAGTAGACTAAAAGCTTTAGGAATCCAATCGATAACATATAATAAGTACCCTGTATCAAGATTGATGGAAAAAAAGTGACATTTGACCTTTTTAAGAGAGGTTTAGCAACAAAAAAAACACTTCTGGGGTCATTTGTGTGGATTTTCCATATCTCCGGCCCCCCTCGGTCGATTTTGCTGATTGACATCTCTTTTTAACAGTCAGAGCCAGTGGCGACTGGTCATTAGGGGCAGGTGGGATAAAGCCCCACCTAGTGTCAGCAGAAAGTATGAAAAATAACGATTACAAAAAAATGCTAAAACATGAATTCTAAAATATATTTTAAGATCATGTTTAATCATCTGATTCGTCTGTAGATTGCTGTTTTAGTCTGTGTTCTTCTAATTAGTGTCTACAGTGTGCCTATTGAGCTGTCTTGAGCGACGTGGGTCAAGCCCCGATCTAGCCCCTCCCTCTCCCTCTCCCTGTCTAAGTGAACGGTGACTGTAAAAACTACACTGCGCATGCTTAGAGTATTTTCCTGTTTAATGTGTGTGTCAAAAGAATAATGACCATAGGGGCACTGAGCTGCCATCCCCACCATACGTCATCTCACATAATTCAGAGCTGATTTGCTGTAAGTACGTGTGCCGCGAAAAGTGTGGTGTGTGAAGAGCAGACGAGAGAGCTGCAGCGACGTGTCCTAAAACCCGGAAGTAAGCTGCGCATTGGTTCCCTCCACAAAAAAGCAATGATATTTCTCCATAGGATTTTAGAAAATAGCTCAAAATAAGATCTGTGGGAAACATACCTGTCAGATAAATGCACGTTTTGTTCAGCCGGATAATATCCACATGTCTACCCTACTTTTATCATTTTCTATTAAAATAAATCTATTGATTATGGATTAACCTTCAGCAGCGTTTTTCTCGTTTTAATGCCATTGAACACAACTTTTGATCAGAAACAGCAACAGGTAAGACATTTCTCCCGTTTTTGCTCCATAAAGCTCCGTGTCGTGATGTCTGTGTTTGCTTCCCATGTCGCGAGTTCTGATCGCTCAGTGATGATACTAACACCTCTATAATCTGTGGAATCTCAGCTTGCTAGCTTATAACTTGTTTGTGCAGATCCGATAAGTAATAAAGTATTTATACCTAGAGTTCTGTGCTAAGTGCGTTAGCATTTTTTCGCTCAGGGCTAATTTAGACGCTTCTTGTGAGACTTGTGTTTTGTTTCGGTAAAAATGGTTCGTATCATCAGTTAGCTGAGTTTCTTCCCGTTAAGTGAGTATGACACATTCATAGTTTATTAAATGTTAAGTAGCCCTGAGAGACAGTTTCGTGAAAAAAAAAAAGCTTAACAGAATATTTCATGCTTCTCTCCGTTCTGTATCACAATAAAATGAATATCTTTGGATGTACTTGGAGTTTTAAAAACCGGATGGAAATGTTTTTATATATTTGATAAATATACGTAATACATTCCTCTTTTATTATCATAGACATACATGTTCACAAAGTAAAACAAATATATCAAAATATATATCAACATATATAATTGAAATCTTTAATTTTACTCTCCTTTTTTTCACTGGCAACTAACAATTAACTACTCTCTCATCCTCTCTGGACTCTCTCTGTCCTCTCACATCGCGGCCGGCTCGTCAGTCCCCTCCTGCTCCCTGGCTAAATGACGCACTGCGTGCTAATAGAACCATCCTTCGGGCAGCAGAGCGGAAATGGTGGAAATCCAAACACCATGACGACCTCCTAACCTATCAGGCTCTCCTCTCCTCTTTCTCTGCTTCCATCTCTCAGGCAAAAAGCACTTTCTTTCAAGATAAGATCCAATCTTCCTATTCCAATCCCAAAAAACTATTTTCTATCTTCTCCACCCTCTTGGACCCTCCCAAAGCACCTCCCCCCTCCTCCCTTCTGTCAAGCGACTTTGTTAACCACTTTGAAAAAAAGGTTGATGATATTCGCTCTTCCTTTTCTGACTCACCTTTACTCACCGCTGGGTCACCAGACCCTCCCTTCACCCACACACTGACCTCCTTCTCCCCTCTCTCTCCAAGTGAGGTTCTTACCCTCGTTACCTCTGCCCGTCCTACCACCTGTTCTCTGGACCCTATCCCCTCAAACCTCCTTCAGACTATCGCTCCTGATATTCTACCATTTCTCACCCATTTCATCAACACTTCTCTAACTTCTGGTCACTTTCCAAACAGTCTCAAGGAGGCAAGAGTAAACCCTTTCCTTAAGAAACCCACTCTCAATCCGTCTGATGTTATTAACTACAGGCCCGTCTCTCTCCTCCCGTTCCTGTCTAAAACACTTGAACGCGCTGTCTTTAAACAACTCTCCTGTTATCTCCATCAGAACAACCTTCTGGATCCGCACCAGTCTGGTTTCAAGGCAGGTCACTCAACAGAAACTGCTCTCCTTGCTGTCTCTGATGAACTGCACACTGCTAAAGCAGCCTCCCTCTCCTCTGTCATCATCCTTCTGGACCTGTCTGCTGCATTCGACACAGTGAACCATCGGATCCTCCTTCGCACTCTCCAAGAACTTGGAGTTTCAGGCACTGCACTTTCCCTCCTCACCTCATACCTCAACGACCGCACCTACAGGGTTACTTGGAGAGGGTCCGAGTCCGACCCTTGTCAATTAACTACAGGGGTCCCTCAGGGCTCGGTTCTTGGTCCCCTCCTCTTCTCCCTGTACACAAACTCGCTCGGGTCTGTCATTAGCCCGCATGGTTTTTCATACCACTGCTACGCTGACGACACCCAACTAATTCTGTCCTTTCCCCGCTCAAAGACCCAGGTCGTCGCACGCATCTCTGCTTGCCTAGCAGACATCTCTCGGTGGATGTCTGCTCATCACCTCAAGCTCAACCTTGACAAGACTGAACTGCTCTTCCTTCCGGGAAAAGATTGTCCCACTCTTGACCTAACAATCAACATCGGCACCTCTGTTGTTTCCCCGACTCAGACTGCAAGGAATCTGGGTGTGGTCCTAGATAACAAATTGTCCTTCACTGCAAACATCGCTGCTACAACCCGCTGCTGCAGATACACGCTTTACAACATCAGGAGGATACGTCCCCAGCTGACCCAGACATCAGCGCAGATTCTGGTCCAGGCTCTCGTCATCTCACGCCTAGACTACTGCAACTCCCTCCTGGCTGGTCTACCTGCATGTGCCATCCGACCTCTGCAGCTCATCCAGAATGCAGCGGCTCGTCTGGTCTTCAACCTTCCCAAATTCTCCCACACCACACCGCTCCTCCGCTCCCTTCACTGGCTTCCAGTAACTGCTAGAATCCACTTCAAGACACTGGTACTTGCGTACCATGCTGTGAATGGATCTGGCCCTTCCTACATCCAGGACATGGTTAAACCGTACACCCCAGCACGTGCACTCCGCTCTGCATCAGCCAAACAGCTCGCTGCACCCGCACTGCGAGGGGGACCCAAGTTCCCGTCAGCAAAAACACGTGGGTTTGCTATCCTGGCTCCAAAATGGTGGAATGAGCTCCCCATTGAAATCAGGACAGCAGATAGATTACACATCTTCCGACGCAAACTGAAAACTCATCTCTTTAGACTCCACTTCGAGCGATAGAATTACTAACAAAGCACTTATATACTAATAAAGGGCTGGCTTTCTAAATGCCAGTTGAGTAGCACTTGAAATGTTTGGCTCTATGAAACCTGATGTACTTATATGATTCTGTTTTCTTAAAGGTTGTATCTTCCTGGTCGAATGCACTTATTGTAAGTCGCTTTGGATAAAAGCGTCAGCTAAATGCAATGTAATGTAATGTAATGTAATGTAACAAAGTAGTCCACAGTTTTGCTCGCCGGTTCCCATGTCCCCACAGAATGAGCTTTTCAGCCCCATAAGTAATACATAACCCATTATGAATAATCTTCAGCAGCAGCCCTGACAGTACAGTCTCTTCAGAGGCTTCAGCAGCAGGTGGAGGCTCTCTGCTATGGCCACGGGGTCGTCCTGCTCCAGCTGCTCCAGCAGGCCAATCAGAAGCTCTTTGGGTCTGCAGGTCTGAAAACAAAACAAACACTGGTCCATAATGCAATTTTGATACAAATTTAATTATTTCGGCAGCCCTCTGTAACATTGTTTTAAAAGTGCTATATCAATGAAAATTATACCTACTACGCATCTACACTGTGCTAGTTTGGATAGTGGATCTTATCAAATTATAACTTGTGTTTTATCCTATATATTTTATGAACAGACCTGTAGCAGGTGGTTGAAAATGGCTAGGCATTGAGAGAGCTTCTCGCTGTCTTTGTTCATCAGAATCTGGATCAGAGGAGGCAGCAGGTTCCAGCCCATACACCTCACTATCTCCTGCAGAGAGGGGGACAAGAGGAGAGTTTTAATGCAGTGTGCAACACACACGTGAACAAGTCTAAGTGCTGGAACAGGGCTCAGTCTCAGTACCTGGTTCTTCTCATCCAGGACAATGCTGAGGACCTGGGCGCTGTCTCCCTCCTCGATGCAGGTCCTTCCAGAGATGGTGAATACGTCATGGTCCTCTGAGGTGTAGCTGTCATCAGGGAGGGCTTGCTTGTATTAAAGAAAGACAGGTGAAGGATTAAAAAACAAACATGTAAAGACTTTTATTGTAGGACATGATAATAAATTCATTTTATATGGTCAAAATGCTTGTTTCCAACTGCTCAATTTGCTGCTTTTATTTGATTGTAAAGTGAATACATTTGATGGGCAGTATAGCACTAATATATCAATATTGTGCCATAGTACGAGATATCATCTTAGATTTCTGATATTGTCATATTGCATACGATGTGAGGGTCAGGGGGTGTCATACTGGTATTCTGTACAAACTGTGAAGTCCACTGAGACAAATGTAACATTTGTGATATTGGGCTATATAAATAAAGATTGATTGATTGATTGATTGATTGATTGATTGATTGATTGATTGCATCGTTTCTTAACTGGTTTTTAAAAATACATTATAGTAGAGATGTCATTTTCTGAACTTACTAGACTGTACGTTTATTTGCCTTTACCAACCCATTACATCCACATAACTCATTACAATTCATCAAAAATGTCCGTTTATTTTTTGAAAGCACCACAGTCCACTCTACAATATAGATATTGAAGTTATCCATAGTCCATGCAAAATATGTAAATATTTAATTGGAGAACCCAGACATGAATAGTTGTAAAGTGTATATGCATGTCAGGAGGTGGGTGTGGTGACTCACACATCTCTGGACCACATCACTGAGCTGCTCCAGAGCCATCCTCTCTGTCTTCAGGTTATCTTCACACAGAAACTCCTCCAACACAAACAGGATGCTTCCTGTCAAAAAGAATGCACACCATATAATAATCAAGTACAAATCTCTCCTAATCTAAGTGCATACTCCCACAGCTGCATGTGCAAACATTTTGATTGTGATTTGTTAAAGTCAGATAAACAACGTGCCTGCTGTAAAAATAGAAGTCTAAAATACCTCATTCACACCAACGGTGTTTCAGGGCCGGTTCAGAGCTGGAGCTTGAAAAGCACCGGGTTTTCCTCTTCACACCGCAGCGGAGCAGCCTCTGAATGAATGCTACTGAATACATCTGAATTAGCCTAGCCTTTAGGCATTACAACGTGTTATTGTTCTAGCCTAGCTATACAAACAGTTAAAACACCACTCCCTGTTTCCGAATATAAAAGTGAAAAACGGAACAAAATGAACAGAAATGTAGATCCCCACCTTAGCACACTACATGTCCAAACAGCCCGGTGACAATACCATGCTAACGCTACCGGATTAAAGCGCGAACGGCTGAATTGTCCGTTAGGCTTGCCGTAGAAGGAACTACGTCGTATGTCAGAGTTCAAGCTGTAGCAAACAGGAACAACATGGAGACGGGGGAGAGGAGAAGGAGCGAAGGCTCTGCTAAAACTACTAAAAATGGTAGGTTTTCACTAATAATATGTTCTTACTTATCCATATCAGGCTTTCCGAATATGTGTGTATCCTGGCATGAGTCAGAAAGAGTTAAAATATGTATACAAATGACTGGAACACAAGTTCAACAGGCCTTTAGTGTTTTCATCAGTGGAGGAAAGTAACGGAGTACTTGAGTATACTCAAGCACTGTACTTAAGTACACAATTAGGGTACTTCGGATTTATTTGAGTATTTTCTATCCAACAATAATATATATATAATAATATATATATATATATATATATATTATATATATATATATATATATGTATGTTGATTATAAAATAGTGAATGCAAATTGTTTTGGTATTTTTAATGTAAACACTTTTTTAAGTTCTAATCTAAAGCGTGAAAATGTTCTGCAGTTAATTTTCCTGATCATACTTACAGTGGGGCAAAAAAGTATTTAGTCAGCCACCAATTGTGAAAGTTCTCCCGCTTAAAAAGATGAGAGAGGCCTGTCATTTTCATCCTAGGTACACTTCAACTATGAGAGACAGAATGGGGGGGGAAAATCCAGGAAATCACATTTGTAGGATTTTTAATGAATTAATTGTTAAATTCCTCGGTAAAATAAGTATTTGGTCACCTACAAACAAACAAGATTTCTGGCTCTCACAGACCTATAACTTCTTCTTTAAGAGCCTCCTCTGTCCTCCACTTGTTAACTGTATTAATGGCACCTGTTTGAACTCGTTATCAGTATAAAAGACACCTGTCCACAACCTCAAACAGTCACACTCCAAACTCCACTATGGCCAAGACCAAAGAGCTGTCAAAGGAAACCAGAAACAAAATTCTAGACCTGCACCAGGCTGGGAAGACTGAACTGCAAAGGGACCAGGACGACTGATCCGTGTAAAGGAAAGAATGAATGGGGCCATGTAGATTTTGAGTGACAACCTCCTTCCATCAGCAAGGGCATTGAAGATGAAACGTGGCTGGGTCTTTCAGCATGACAATGATCCCAAACACACCGCCCGGGCAACGAAGGAGTGGCTTCGTAAGAAGCATTTGAAGGTCCTGGAGTGGCCTAGCCAGTCTCCAGATCTCAACCCCATAGAAAATCTTTGGAGGGAGTTGAAAGTCTGTGTTGCCCAGCGACAGCCCCAAAACGTCAATGCTCTAGAGGAGATCTGCATGGAGGAATCGGCCAAAATACCAGCAACAGTGTGTGAAAACCTTGTGAAGACTTACAGAAAACGTCTGACCTCTTTCATTGCCAACAAAGGGTATATAACAAAGTATTGAGATTAACTTTTGTTATTGACCAAATACTTATTTTCCACCATAATTTGCAAATAAATTCTTTAAAAATCAGACAATGTGATTTTCAGGATTTTTTTTTTCTCATAGTTGAGGTATACCTAGGATGAAAATTACAGGCCTCTCATCTTTTTAAGTGGGAGAACTTACACAATTGGTGGCTGACTAAATACTTTTTTGCCCCACTGTATATACTTTGACTTAAGTTCTGATCTCAATTGAGTACTCTTACTTGTAATTGAGTGTGTTTACAGTGTATTATTAGTACTTCTACCTAAGTAGAGGATCTGATCTCAATCTCTGATTTGAATAATGCTGGCAGAGCGGACAGGCGTCAGAGCAATGGCTGCCGAAGAAGAAGCAAGAAGGTGAGAAATAACATATTTTCATTTAAAGTCCCTGTTTGGAGGATGACAGATAGAGTTGAACGTAGTGTTCCTAGAGAGTGTACCTTCTCAGACACTTATCTTTAAGACTGTACTTTGATTTTTTTCTCTACCTCCACCACTAACCTCTTTTACAGCCAAAATGATAGTGAAACATGTCTTCAGTAAAAGCACTTCCTCTAACGTGTGAACTGTCCTCTGTCAGGAGAGAGTTGGTGAAGGACAAGTTACGGCAGCAGTATGATCTGGAGAAGAGAGCCCTGAAGATAGTGGAGCGTCTCCTGGAGGACAATGTGGCGGAAGACTTCCTGGTCGACTGTGTAAATATCAACTGAGTTCACTTTTGTACAAAATCAACAGAAACTCCAGCACACAGCTGACCCCTTAATATTCTAGTGTTAGTGAGACATCTACCGGACATGAGCTGCATCTCACTTCGGTTAAATGGATTCCTTGTTTCCCTCACTTGCGTCGTTTCCCTGCGTTTAGTCCCTCCCACCAGGGAAGCATAGAGAGATGCTCGGGCCCTGTCTCAGGTCGACTATTTTCATTTCCTCGCTCCTCGGTCCTCGGTCTCACCGGAAGTTGATTTGTCTGCACCATCTTGAGTATCGTCCCATGGCTCTTATTTCTGCCGGAGGACCGAGGAGCGAGGAGCGATAATGGAGGAGCAATAATCGAGGAACCACCAGTCCATCCTACGATGAAATCCTCAGATACTCACCCCGCCCCCTTACTGTGTATCGCTCACTGATTGGACGATGCAGTGCATGCACTGATCTCATGCTTCTTATTCTTGACATGAGAGCAGTACCCCAGCGGAGTTAAGAAAATAAATGAACCTCACGAGAGTCACTCCTCAGTTTATACCATATTTTGTTTCAATTCATGTATCATTTAGTTACAAATATGTGATATATCTGAACAACAAAGTGGTCAAAAATCATTTTATTAATTTTTTGGAAACATTTTCATGATCGCTTTTTTCGTTTTATATTTTCATTTACTGTCATTTCCATTCAGTCAGTCATTAAGTGCTATTAAAATGTTAATGTGCTACATATCCACACAAACAAACAAAGTGTGCAATCCAATGAACGTTAATCTAACTGGGTTTTGATAGATAATATATATTTTTCTTCTCTCAATTATTTTATTTCTATTGTGCACTCTAATCAATATTAATCAAACTATTTTTCGTTTATACATTTTAAGAATGGTGTTTATCTTTTTTGAGAATGAGTTCTTATTTGATTTTATTTATTGGGGTCTACAACAGATGATACAAATGTTTGTGTCAGTAAATGTGTGGCGGGGGTGTTTGTGAAAAATAACTGCTGCTGTAAGACGAACAGCTGTGCGGCGTCATCACAAACGGACGTCGCTTTCACGTGCCGCTCCGGAGGAAAGGACGTCCCATTGCTCTTAAAACTAATTTCCCTGCTTCTCGTGGTTTCCTTGCGTCCCTCCATGCTTCCCTGGAGGGAGGGACTAAACACAGGGAAACGACGCAAGTGAGGGAAGCAAGGATTTCATTTAACCGACCTGAGACGGGGCCAAGGAAACCACGAGTAGCAGGGAAATTAGTTTTAAGAGCAATGGGACGTCGTTTCCTCCGGAGCGTCACGTGAAGCGACGTCCGTTTGTGATGACGCCGCACAGCTGATCGTCTGACAGCAGCCAGATCAGTGCATGCGCTGCATCGTCCAATCAGTGAGCGATACACAGTAAGGGGGCGGGGTGAGTGTATGAGGATTCCACCGGAGGATGGTCTGGTAGTTCCTCGATTATCACTCCTCCGTTATCGCTCCTCGATCCTCCGGCACAAATAAGGCCACTGGGACGCTACTCAAGATGGCGCAGACAAATCAACTTCCGTTGATACCGAGTAAATGAGAAATAAGAGAAGTGAAACTGCCCAAGCTTTGAACAGTATTCCCTGCCATGTCTTGTGATGTTTCTTCCTGACATCACTATGACTCTTATATCACTGCACATCCACTTGAATGTTGATCTTTTCATGTTCTTTTCACATGGATTTCCATCTGGATGAAATGGGCCTTTTCCTTTGTTGATTATGACATTTCTTCTGTCAAAAAAACATCAACATTTTTAAATATGAACTATGATATAATTAAAAGTGAGGCTTAAACAATTGTGACATTAAAGATAATAGTGCATTGACATAACATTTTAAATGTAATCTCCTCTCAGCTTTGAGGCTTTCTTCCGATGCACAGTGAAGTAGTTCATTTTTTTCTGATTAAATGCTATCCTTTAGTCAAAGCCAAAGCCATTATTATGTTACATTACATTACATGTCACTTGTTAGACGCTCTTATCCAAAACGACTTACATACTCAATACTGTGGGCAATCCCCACAGGAGCAATTTGGGGTGAAGTGTCTCAGGGACACAACGACATGCTGACTGCAGTGGGGTTTGAACCTTGACCCCCTGATCCCAACACCAACGCAAGAGAAATCTGACTAAAGACACATATGAGCTATTCATGTCAAGGGGTTTTATACATTGAAGTGAAATTCAAATAAACATAGTATTGTTGTGTATATGGGCTGGCAACCAAATAATGAATTGACTTGTATTGACTCAGCAGGGATAACATTCAGAGACCCATAATGCTATATCATTCATTATATTTTTTAATGATCACCTGGTGCCTGAATTGTTTTATTTATTTACATAAATAAAGACATTTCAACCATCAATCAGGTGAATGTTAATGCTCTAAAAATGTCCAAACCCATCACTTCATGCTAAAAGGAAACCTACGCCCTCGGTTAAGACTGACTTTGTATTTGTGTTATGTATTATATTTCGTCAGTCTATGTTTAGCTCTCTCAATGACAGGCAATATGTCTGAAGTGGTGAAAGCAGTGGACTTTCTCTGTTTTGTATTGTTTTAAATAGTTATATTTGTTTTTATTGTCTCCTTTCTTCACAGGCAAAATTCATAACTCCTACTAATTACAAAGATGTCGTAGAGGAGAGGTTCATCGCTAAAATGTGTGCTTATCCAATATGTTCGATTAAACTGGGCAAGGTAAGAGCCTTTCACATCAGTCTTTACAATCCCACGAGCATTAAACGTCATTGTGTGTCGTGTTCCAAACTGACTCTGCTCATTTATAGATCCCAACTCAAAGGTATCAAATATCGACAAAGACCAATAAGGTGTACGACATCACAGAGCGTAAGGTAAGGGCTGCTTCATGGATTCAATATTCAAATATCCTAAACATTTCATTTGGAAAGGAACTGTTAAGAAACTGTTCTTTTTGCACCCCTCTCTTGTGATCAGTGTTATTGCAGTAACTTCTGCTACAAAGCCTCCAAAGAGTTTGAGCTACAGATATCCACTTCACCTCTGTGGCTCAGGCCGCACGAGACGTAAGTGTACTCTTCTATTCGTTGATGATTCATTATAATAATCATCTTGTACATACTAAAACATCATGACTGTTTTTAATCACTGACAGTCCTCCAGAAATTAAATTGATGAAGAAAGGAGATGGGTATGTATTTGATTAAATATACTATAGAATCAACTTATATTACATATTTCTTAAGGTGTATAATCCCACATCTTTCAAACAATGTTTAAACCTAAACAATTCTGTCATTTTATTACTATTAATATATTATATGAAGTATTTGATTTGATTTAAGCTGAGCAGATGTTTGCAGCAGCCAAACAATGTCAGGAAAACATAGATTTTTCATTTTAGACTTCTTTATTCAGCCTTATTCAACGTACTAAACATCTCCACCTTAAATAAGAGAGAAACAAGCTCAGCAAACATTTCTCATTAGCTCGCAGACCCTCCATCCTATATCCACCTACTGGTGATCAAAAAGCACAGCTTTTTTAATTGAATGAAGAACAAAATAATCCTTTCTGGGAGAAGCTGACTGAACTGAAAAACTCCCATGATGCTAAGCTATTTCACAACACCACCAAACTCTGTGTTTTTAGATTGAGCGACCAATATTGACAAAGAATGCAATATTATGCATTTTTAGTTTTTACATGAAAATATTTGAAACATATCTCAATAGTTTAGAGCAGATTCGACTAACTAATAGACACATTTTGTTTCATTTTCTGAATGTAATATAAGTCTAATCATTCATTCTTACCTATGTCTGTCCAGCGGGAGTTCTGGTGAGGAGGTGAGGCTGAAGGTAGAGCGTCTGACAGAGGAAGACATTGAAAATTCTGCCCCCCCTGAGGAGCCCCTCAGCTCTGAGCAGGGTCCTTCAGACGGCCTCCCCTACAGTGAGAGCAGCGACACCGAACAGGAGCAGGACTTTGTCTCCAGCGTGGTGTCCCAGAGGCAGGGAGCCAGGGTGCACTGGGGCGACCTGCCTAAACGCACAGATGAAGACCACAAAGAAGATGAAGAGAGGGAGAGGAGAAAGAAACGGGAGGGGAAAATAAAACAGGAATCACGAGCAGAAGTTGAAACTGATGGTAAAAAACAGCCGTCATCTTTACGCACAGACACACCTCATGTAGAGCAGGCACCAGAGGAAGTAGCCAGTGTGGAAGAGGCTATAGCTAAGCTGAATTTATACAACTTATCTGAGACTCACGCTGCTCCTCCACCTGTTCACTCAACAACGAAAGCACAACATACAAATCTTTTTGCTTCTCTACCTTGTGAAGACTCAAACAGCTCAACAGAAGGCAAACCCCTCCCCTTTTCCACCCTGATCAAGAGTAATCATGATGATACAGCATCGAACATCCAGCCAGGCCTCAACATCACCCAGGTGGGGATGAGCAAGAGAGGTGCTGCCGGGCTTCGAGACCTCTTTAAAAACCACGCTGCTAATGCTGCTGCTGCTGCTGCCCAACCCGACTCCATCAGGCTCAACCTGCTGGAGAGCCTGAGGAGAACGCTGAAGGAGTGGGGCACCGAGGAGACGCTGAAGTTCCTGTACGGCGCTGAACACTCACACAGCGCAACTTTCCATGGTGTAAAAGAAGTAGAAGAGGATAAAGAGGAGGAGCTGGACGAAGACGACCTTGAGGATGAGGATGATGATGGGGGGCAGGAGAGACCGTCTGCTGCAGCTCCAGACTACCAGGCGCTGAGGCAGGAGACCCAGCAGGCGGAGATCAGAGTCAGGGAGTTCTATAAAGGCAGCCGGACTCTACCTGAGAAGAAGGAGGAGCAGGAAGGAAACAAGGTGAGGGAAGGCGAGAGGAGGGGTGTTAATGAAGGGTGTTGTTGTGAGAGTCAGTGGCCACATGAAGGCACTGTATGAAACATCTTTGATACTGAAATCACTATGTAACACTTGCGCTTCTATTGGCTAGAGCAGGGGTTCCCAAATTTGTCAGCCCGCGACCCCCAAAATAACTGTGCCTCAGACTGGCGACCCCCCGCCACGTGAATTGTCAACGGGGGGAGACATTCTACAGATGGCCAGTCCGCCCCTGAAAAAGGTCTATGCACAAATTATTATTAATAATAGTAATACAAATAATAGTGTTTCCCATACATCGACATACAAACCCCACAGATCCTTAACGCGACCGGTGTGTCTCACTCATTAAGGCGAGAAACGGCAGGCAAAAACACAGTTTTTCATATTTTGTTCTATTTTGATTCCATAACATGTTTTCTTTCAGGCTTTTGGTAGGAACATGTACAAAATACACATTTAGGTGTTTATTTTACTAAAGTTTGTCTATTTGCGTCTGTAGATTTCTCCTAAATTCACCAAAAGTTAGCTTTCTAACGTAACATAAAGTACCGCGACCGCTGTTTGCACCATGTCATCAGAGGTATCGTTGGAAAGCTCAGTCTCTCCTGCACAAAATCTTATCCGATCCAAATATGGTAATTTCCTTTGTATCAGCAACCAATCGTGAAAGTACAAAGGGGTCTTAAACTAAAAAACTAAATCTCATTGGCTGGTCTCAATTTCTGACAATGTGATTCGGTTCAGATGCGTCACGTGGTGTGCTTCCACTTCTTGGTTTAGCTTTCGCTGGACATTTTAATCTCAAAATGGCAAAAGAACAGCGAAAAAAACGTTCACAGAGAAGACTACAACAATTGTCACTTGCACAAAGCAATGTTAGACAAAAAACAAATAATCCAGAACACAAAATACCTTCACGGAGTGCGTTGAAGCGCAAGCTGTCATCCAAAGAACAGGAGGGTTTAGGTAGCGCCACACTTCAATCTTTAAAGGTCGTTTTCTCAAAATGAATTTTTTCTCCTATTCTGAGTGAGAAATGTCCACTTCAGTATCACGTAGATAAACCAAACCTCCTTCCAGTTATATTCCTATCAATATTCTGAAGGTTTTTACAGAAGGGTTTGTTCATATATCATTCATAGCTAAAATTATATATACCTAAAAACATGGCGAAAATTGATATTTTAGGGCTGTTGACAGTATTTTCTGATTTATGGAGTTGTTATGACATTAGGGTCATGCAGAGTGAGATCGCTATCCCTTTAAAGAGCAACTTGCAGGTTAGACACACCAGTGAATAAATGTGTTGGAAAATGATGAATACACTAGATTTTCAAAAATATATACAGAAATATACACTACAGTGAGATCTAGCGCCGTTTTTGTAAGACATTTTTACTTCCGCATAAAAAAAGCCTCTGCACGTGACCTCCCGCGTGTGACGCAACATGGGGGAGAGCGGCCGGTCTAACGTATGAATAAACATGGATCACAATGCTAGTTTTGACACAGAAGAGGTTGAAAATATATATTCAAATGCGTATGATTATAATTATGAGCCTGATTAGAAGAAATAAAGGAGAGAAATGCAGCTGTCTTGGTGAGTGACCGGCGTTAGCTACACAGTGACGGAGCTGGGGGTGGCCACCCCAAACACCCTCACCACGGGGCCCAAACAATTTTAGAACATTAAGAAAAAAATGTTTAAGTAACCTTTCATCATTCACCCAGAATTAACATTAATAGGACGTTATATGGATAATGTACTCACTAAACTTACAATTCATTTAACTTATTTTTTTCCAAAAGTAAATTATCCAAAGCCTCTGTACACCCCCTTCTATTTACATGTAATGGTTTGGTCCTGCCTCCAAACGCGGCGCAGCACCGCCGGCACTTTCTAGCAGAAAGTGAGAGCATGTTAGGAGCAGGGATGCTAGTACTTACGTGTGAACCATGTCTCAACGACTCACAAAGTCAGGCTTTCAAAAGAGAAAAGAAAGGAGAGAAAGACAAGAGAGAGGGACTAAAGGGCGACAGTATGCCACCCAGTTTTTCAAAGAAAAGGTGGGTGTGGTCTATGAGTGGTGGAAATGTGTGTGTAGCTAAGCGTAGTCCATTGTAAATAATAATTGTTATGTTTTTTTTTTACTAAGCTGACATTAAGTACTGTTAATATCTATACAGGTTTTTAATTTCACTCCTCTTTTAGCTGACATTTAGTAAATGCAGGTACATTTTTAGCAGCTATTCATACTAAATCAGTTGTCCTGGTGCCAGGACCAACAGATCCATCTCTAGACTTAGCAGCCCTGTCCCCCCATAAGTGTTATATTTTCACAGCTCAGTGTCGGTAAATATTGTGCGGTTAGTATTGGACTACAAGATAGATGCAAGCCTGTACAGCTAGAGTTATTTAAAGCATAAATTAGTGGGTTGGGTTCTGGAGGTGTGGTTACAGCAAGTGTGCTTGGTTGGCGTGGCCTGGGCCTGGTGGTGGGGCCCAATGTGATATCTTTCATGGGGCCCAAAATCCCTGGCGTGTATGGTCAGAGGGCAGGACCTATAACACATTTACTACCCAATAGCATTGTGAGGCTAAACAAAAGGACCTTTTAACTGTGTAAATGTAGTCTTTTAAAAAAAAAAAACATTTACTGACTTTTTTAGGATAGCTTAAAGTAATGTTGTAAAATTACAACCGGGGACCTTACAGGGTTAAGGGCTATTGTTTATTGTTATTTACAATGTTTATTCTTAACCTATCATTTAATTTAAAAACTCTTATTTAAATGATGTGTGTGTGTCTCTGTATTCCTGATGATACACTGAGAGAATGAGCTCATAGTGCTGCTGATCATTATATGCTAAACAGTCTGTATATTGCATTACATTTGTATAATGTAAGCTTTGTTGATACTTTGCCTGCGGGGATACGAAAAAAATAGTTAGATATACTGAATATTATTTGATCTATTCCACCACTTAATCCCAAATAATGTAGAGATGTGTTGTAGGTGCCTTAAAGGTGACCTATCATGCAAAATGTACTGTTGTACGTCTTTTATACATGTATATGTGTCCCCGGTGTTCCAGGGAACTCACCAAGTGTCAGAAAGCACAACCCTCTCTATTTTCCGCCATACCCAAATCTCTTAAAAAGGTTCTGCAACGGATCTGATACAGACTGATCCAGATTTGAACACTTCTCTGACGTCACAGAAGTGGCGCTATGGCTATTGGGCCAACTCCACCAATCAGGAGGAGACAGCCACAGACATTGCCGTTCGAAAGCGCTGGAGACGCTGTAGTACATATGCCAGGCCTGTAGATGGTGCTGTTCTCACAGAATCAGCCCATGCAAAGACAGTGTTAAATTGAGCGAAATGAGGAATGGCTAAAATGCATGATCTGTTTGGTATTTTGAAAAATAAAAAGTATGCCTTATATAGGTATGGTCCTAAACTATATTATTCAAATATAGCATGATAGGTCCACTTTAAATAACCCCTTATTTTCTAGCGAGATGTATTTTTATGTTCATATAATAGTGATTTCAATGCCACCCCAAAATGATCACTGGTTCCATCCTGGCCACCCCACTGAAAATGTCCTGGCTCCGCCACTGTAGCTACAGACAGTTAATGTTAGCTAACTTCAGTCACGTCACAACATTGTAAAGTTAGCAATCATATATCAGGCTATAACTAAAGTATAATATAATATAATATAGTAACGTTACTGGCAGGACTGTTGATACTGATCCATAACAGAAACTAATGCGCAAGTATCAGCCGTATCTCGCGTTCCCTAATGCAACTCCACACTACGTCTTACGGTGCTGTGTACCGGAGGGGAGCGAGAGAGAGAGGAGCGAAGGGGGGGAGAGAGATGTAATACAGTGGCGAAGTCACGACCTTGTTAAAGGTCCCATGTCATGGCCATTTCCACTGATCATAATTCCATCGTTGAGGTCTACTAGAATAGATTAATATTGTGCATTTTCCAAACTCACATTGGTTTCTCATACAGCATCTCTGTAAACTACGTGTATTCAATGAATTTCACTCTCTGCTTTTAACGGCTCGTTGTAGCTCCAATAGAGTGGCGAAGTCACGCCCATCTACTTCCGGTCCATGGGACCTTATTTCGGAAAAATTATGCATTGAAGTCAATGAAGAGAGAAAACTTGTGCCATGAATTACACAAATGTTACCAAGATGGCCGTCACTACTGTCTTGCTAAACAGGAGAGGGACTTCGCCACTCTATACGGTTTCCTGATAAACGTTTTGTTTGATAGGCTTCAGCTGTGGAGAGTATGTGCTGCAGGGAGGTGGATGCACCTCGCACAACGCACCCAGGAACGAACGCTAGCTCCGGTCCTTTTCCTGTTAGGGAAACTGTGGACTTGATGTCCTAACACTGACAGGCTCGAGTTTCTGCAACCTGCACAAACTCAAGCTCACCATGATTACAAATGGTGAAATGCAATGTAAAATTACCGAAAAAATACCAGCTCACTAAACCACAACCGCTCAAACCAACTACAAACTACTACCGCGGATTGGGCAGGAAAGGAGTCCGAGAAATGTGCTCCCCCATGTGACGTAATATGACGCGTTTGACTTATGACGTAAAAAAAAAGCAGGTTTTAGTAGCAGAGCCCCAAACGGCTCCTTTCCCTCTGAATTCCTGCCCTGATGTCTTGTAAAACATATCAAATCCTGCATTAACGTTTTTAATTGTGATTTTCAGGCAAGATTAAGCATAAATGTAGTAGACCAAAAAAACCTGCAAGTCGCTCTTTAAGAGAGGGGTGTGGCGCGTGCATGTGGGTATGGGAGAGCGAGAGGGAGCGAGCGAGCGGGGTATAAGTTTTCTGGAAGGGAAACGAGGCAGCAGAAAAAGCTTAGATCTGTGATGTATCTTGTGAAACAGAAGAACTAAATAAATGCAACAACCTCCCAAGAAGAGCTCGCCTCTCTCCAGTCATTTGATAAAGTGGGTTATTGAACCCAAAGCGTGTTGCTTCTGCCCTGGAAGACGACAGAGAGTCATCCCCCCTGTCTCCTCGACTACGGTCTGGGAGCCACAGGAAAGTTTGCAGCTGCAAGCTAAGCTAAATGGCGGCCGCTAACGCAAACAAGCCGGAGGATTGCTACGAGCTAACAAGCTATTTCAACCCGTTCATGAGTCTAACTGCTACAGAGACACAGGTGGAATTTAAAATGGACAATGTTAATGAAAGAAATAAAGTGTTTGGATGTTTTAACCCTGCCCGGATTCTTCAGAGGGTAAGGAGGACTGCGAACAGAGAGAAAGAGTCCCAACACTGCGCCCTGGTCAGTATGATGGCACAACACCTTGGAAAGAGTCCCTGCACAGGTTTGAGAGCTGCGCCAAAGCTAATTGTTGGTCAGAAAAGACTATGGCTATCCAATAGGCTCTGTGCACAAGATGGCGTCCATCAACTTCCAGCGGGTGGGTGTGAAGCCGACTACTTCCGGTTTGAGTATAGAGTTTTGACAGCTTGACAGTTTGACAGTTTGTTATGACACACCAAGAGCAAGAATGAGCGGATTTCGGGGTATAGAAAAGCGATTGGCCTTCCAGCAGGTAAGAAAGTCGGCACTACATTGCTGTGTGCCCCTGTGTACGAATTTGTCCCGTTATAATCGGGAGATAAGTTTCCATGCATTTCCCATTGATGCTGAGGTAAAGGCTCAGTGGCTGATCAAGGTCCGTAGGGACAATTTCAGCCCCACAAAAAATACCTGTGTTACTCATGTTATCCAAAACACGTAATAGTACATCATTAAAACGCTTTACACTGTATCAAGACTGTCAAGTTGTCAAAGTTAGCCAGTAACTACAGCTTTGTTTGTCACTTACCTTCATAATTGTCGATGTAACTGGACATGTACATCTTGAACCCCTTTTCTGTTTTGCTCCTCGGGGCTGAGCTTGCCGCTTGTACCAGCCGATGTACATCACTGATGTTAACCTTCGGTAGGTATTGCAGACATCGAGTGTAAAATAGTGCCATCACGTTAACGTTAGCCTTCTCACTTTGCTCTACCGCTATCTGTATGCTATCTGTATGCTATCTATCTTGCTATCTGTATCTCTATCCATCTATCTCTCTCTCTATCTATATCTCTATCTATCGCTATCTACCCGCTCTACCGTGGACCGGAAGTTTACAACCGCACACTCAATGAACCGGAAATGGAAATACGTCATCCCGTGCAGCTAGCCTATTGAAGTTTTGCCTTGTGGGTGCAGCAGCGGCAATTGTCCACAGAAATCCCAGGTCTTCACAGTGGGACTACCGCCACCTGCTGAAGGAACTAGAGACTGCATACTGTTGGAGCTGCGGCCTCAGACACTAGCCCAAGCCTATGACATTGCCCGCCGCCATGAAACCACCAAGCAGACTGCGCTTTATGTCACTAGCCGCATGCACCCAGGGGCACACAACATCACTGAATGGATGCTTCAGCTTCAGCTCCCTGCAAGGCCATCCATTGTTGGTCCAATCCAAAGCACGTCTCGATTATGGTACCAATCGTATGGTTCTGTGTGGTGAAAAGGTCCCATTCTTCAAGCCACAAAGCAAGCCACCATCACGTGCAGTGAGAGTATCCCGGACTGTTGTAGTGGAGCCTGGGTGGGAGTACTAGGGTGACCAGGTCCCAACAAACCAAATGTGGGACAAGGAGTATGTTTGTGTGGGACAATGTGGGACACCCTCTCAACAGCACCCCGGAAAAAAAATCTCTATTTCTATTCTGTTTCATTTGGTTATTCAACAGCATCCAATAAACAATGACAGAAAGTGAAGTCAAAATGCAGTAACAAGAAAAGTAAACTAAAGGCCCAGATACACCGGCCCGAAATCGGCAGTAAATGGGAGTTGGGCCGAACATGAGCGTGGGCACGCCCTATTGGGAGTGGTGTGCGCCGCACCGTCGGGTCTTTTCTGCCGACCTGACGCCTTTTCTTGCCGATTCAACATGTTGAATCGGCGTCGGGAACACCACCGGAAGTCGGACAAAGGGATAACACTGATTGGCTGTTCAGCTAGCGAATCAGTGCATGAGAAGCGTTAACGGAAGTGAGGGAGGTAAACAAATTATTTAAAATGGAACACACACGGACGGCTATTTCACCTCATCGGTTTATAGAGCTCCTGTTCGTTCATGTTTTCAATGGACGAGAGTGAAAATGGAAAGAAAAACGATATTTGTTGTTTGTTTATATCACGGAGTCTGTTCTTCTCTGTCTTCCGGTTGTTCCAGTTGTTGCCTCTTTTGAATGATGAATACACACTACCGCCGCCTGCTGGTAAAGAGAGTTATTGCCACTCACGCATACGCAGTTCATACGTGCTCGGCTCGGATTTGCGGTGTGTTCCAGTGCGCGAAGTCGGCAAATACGCAGGAGAGTCCTGCGACGCAACAGTCGGTTTCGGTGTCGGCGACTTCTCAGGTGACTGGCCGGTGTATCTGGGCCTTAAGGCTAACCAAGGCAGCAGGCATTATTCACTTCAAGTGTTTAGAGATGCATCTTCCTAATTCAACTAGTGTATTACCTGTAAAAGTAGGTACAACATAGATTAATAGATCAAATAAAACCATAAATACAAATCAAAACTTGCCAGGAGGGAACAAAAACATAATAATACATAATATAGCTTTCAGTTTTGTCCATCACAGCAACAACAGGTGCCCCCCCACTGTATGGTAAACACTGGTTATTTCTGCTACTGTTACCTTGTCTGAGTGGCCATCATTTTTTGGTTTGAGTAGGAATGTCTCCAAAGAGTGTGATGTCTCTTTTTGAGCGACACGTTTCTTTTGAGAATCGCATTCTCTGTGTCTTTTGACGTCGTATTCACCGCCATGTGAAATAGAAAAATTACTCTTGCAAAGATTGCAAAAAAAATCTGCACTGGCTTCACCCAAGGGTAAGTGTCTTCCCAGTCTTTGTTGTATGTGCATCTTCTTTTCTTGTTAGCTGTAGTTTCAGTTTCCTCCATTTTCCATAACCTGCTGCGTCGCCTGCGTTATTGACTGACTATCGTTGTTGTTGTTTGGCGGGGCCGCGGGGGGGGTGTGTGTGAGTGAGTTACTCCCATTGGTTAACACTTGACCACCACCCGCCGTGTGTTACAGTTTGATTGACAGCAAACACACCACCATGATGATAGCCTTCCTGCTTTCTCAACAGCCATTGGATAAAGCTGATTTTAGAAAAGCGTTTTAGCCAATCAAAATGAAATATGAGGGACATCGTCTCAATTTGCGGTACGCACCAAAAGTCGTGAAAATGCTGTGCAGTCCCGCGCAAAGCGGGACATCTGGTCACCCTAGGAAGTACATGGTGCCAGGCTACACACGTTTTAAAGAACAAGCTAAAGGGGAAGTAATGCTTAGCCCCACCAAGGGTTTCGTTGAAAAACACAGACTGCTGGTAGCCCGAGCCCTTGTAGAAACTCAGCACTCTGGAACTGTGCCCCTCCTCATCTTCAATCCAGGCAACGCTCCTGTAACAATCAAGGAGGGGGCTAGTAACAGCAGCTGGGCGTCACCTATAGTTATGGTGCGCAAAAAGGACGACACCTACCGCGTTTGCATAGACTATAGAGCCCTAAATGACAGCACTATTAAAGATGCGTATCCACTGCCCCGCATCCAAGACAGACTAGACACCCTCTCCAATGCCAAATGGTTCAAATGGTGTAATGCGCACAGTGGCCCGGCTGCAGACACGATACTTCTGCTACATAATGAGAGAAGACGTTGCCCTCTGGTGTAGCACCTGTACCAGCTGCGCATCCAAAGCCAGGCTCCGTAAGACACCACAAGCTCCAATGGGCACTGTCAGGATAGGAGCCCCCATGGAGCGCATCGCCTTGGACATCATAGGGCCCCGGAACGAGACAGATCGCAAAAACTGTTATGTGCTTGTGATGCAGGACTATTTTACAAAGTGGGTGAAGCTTACCCCCTTCCCAACCAGCAGGCTGTAACTGTGGCTGAAGTGCTGGCTTCAGAGTGGGTGTGTAATTATGGAGAACGACAGATGCTGCACAGTGATCAATGCCGAAACTTTGAATCCGAAGTGTTTCAGGAATGTGTAAGCTGTTTGGCATTGAGAAAACACGCACAACACCTTTCAGACCTCAATCTGATGGCCAAGTCGAAAGATTTAATGCCACACTACAAAAGATACTGGCCACAACAGCTGAGCGCTGCCACTGGGACTGGGACCTCATGATCCCCTATGCTGTTATGGCTTACAGAGCAACCAAGTACAGTGCAACTAGTTTCACCCCCAACTTCATGATGTTTGGCCAGGAAGTGAGCGAGCCGGTGGACCTGGTAGCTGGTCTACCTCCAGACTCTGACACACTCCCTTCAGCCCCTGAATATGTCCAGCAGACCCGACAACGCCTGGAGCTGGCTCATCAAATCACCAGAGAGGCCCTTGGTGAGTCTGTAAAACGTGCTAAGAGACAATACGACGAAAATTGCTGTCGCACACAGTACCATATTGGTGATGCTGTGTGGTACCTGAGTAAAGGAACACGGAGTGTCCAAAACAAAGTCAGAAGTTTCTCCCATCGTACGAAGTACCATACTTCGTTCTGGGACAGTTGGATGATCTGGTGTATCGCATCCAGAAAGGCGTGGACGGACGGGCCGCAACAGAGAACCACCTGTCTGGTATGGTGAGTGGGTGAGGAGGACATAAGCCCCACAGTTAAAGGACTGCTCAAGGACACCGTTATGTTGTTTACTAATGTCCAATATAAATGTTATTGTTTCATATGTTCATACATACAAAAAAAAGAGGAGAGCAGTTTGATAACCATATGGGACTAAAGTTATATTTCTTTCTTTGATATTTCCATTTAAAGTTGTCATTTTAATGGAGAATTTAAGTTTTGAATGTCTTCTGACTGCTATTTTAGAGCTCAGCTATTAATGCCTTTTTCAGGGTTTCCTTATGCCCCACAGTGATATGTGCACACAAAGACTCCTACATATCTGCACTGAAATGTTGTACCCTTTTTCTATCGCCCACTTGTAAATGGACTGAATGCAAATGTGGATGTTTATCGGTATGCATTTTAGGCAAGGGTCATGTAATTTACTTTGCTGGATTAGAATTGTGTGCAATTGCCATCCAGAGTGGGGGTAGTGTTATGACATTAGTGTCATGCAGAGTGAGATCGCTATCCCTTTTTAAGAGAGGGGTGTTGCGCGTGGGTGAGAGAGAGAGAGAGAGAGAGAGAGAGAGAGAGAGAGAGAGAGAGAGAGAGAGAGAGAGAGAGAGAGAGAGAGAGAGAGAGAGAGAGAGAGAGAGAGAGAGAGAGAGAGAGAGAGAGAGAGAGAGAGAGAGAGAGAGAGAGAGAGAGAGAGAGAGAGAGAGAGAGAGAGAGAGAGAGAGAGAGAGAGAGAGAGAGAGAGAGAGAGAGAGAGAGAGAGAGAGAGAGAGAGAGAGAGAGAGAGAGAGAGAGAGAAGAAAAAAAAGCTTAGGTCTGTGATGTATCTTGTGAAACAGAAGAACTAAATAAATGCAACGACCTCCAAAGAAGAGCTCGCCTCTCTCCAGTCATTTGATAAAGTGGGTTATTGAACCCGAAGCGTGTTGCTTCTGCCCTGGAAGACGACAGAGTCATCCCCCCTGTCTCCTCGACTACGGTCTGGGAGCTGACAGGAAAGTTCAACAGTGATAAAAAGAGATATCCAAAATCCCTTCTCTAAAAACGTCAGATTCTAATATGACTACAAAATGAAACAAGCATTTCGAACCTGACTTTATCCAATGCTGAGAATTGTGTTCCTGAAATGTATATTCAAATATGCGCATAGTTAATGAGAGTATGGCTCATTTGCATGGGGGGAGGAGGGGGCATGGTGCGGGTTTTTTTAGATGTTATTAATAACTGTATCTATCAATCTATGTGTCCTTTGATACCAATCTTTTAATATTTTATTTTTATTAATATTTTTATTTTATTGTTTTTAAATCACACGACCGCCCTTCAAGCCAATCAGAATCGAGTTGCCGCTACTGAGAGTGAAACTGAGTATCTGCTTAGCTTTTGGAGCAAGTGAGAGCTAGTGAATATTTCGCTCTGCAGCTGGATGAGAGCACGGATGTAGCAAATATTGTTTATATATATATGAATATAAATATGTTTATTGTTAATATTACTGTTGAATATTATTAAGGCATAAGTAGCTTTCAAAAATGCTAAAAATATATGTTAATTGTTCATATTACTGTTCAAAATTATATTATCTTATAAAGACAGAAATCACTTTAAAAATGCTTTAAAAATATGTTTGCTGTTGATATTACTCTTTAATATTGTGTTAACAATGTTTATAACAGAACACACAATGAATGTAATGAATGACAAACAAAAGATAAATACAAAAAAAATGTTGAAGAATAACTGATTATTAATTATGAATACTAATATATATTAATAAAATGTATTCAGCTGTATGATTAATTAGTCATTTTTTCCATCAGAATGTACTAATCATTTAAAAAAAAATTGCAACAGGGGGGTCCCCGCCAGAGGATAATGCTATATGGGGGTCCTTGGCATGGCAAAGTTTGGGAATCCCTGATCTAATCTGTTAGTGATAAATGCATGGATAACAGTTTTCAGACTTTTGGGGGTTGGAAATGGTCTGATTTTTTGTAATGTTCCTTAGAGGATGAAATCATTATCAATCCACTGATTTGACATGTCTATCTAAGCTGATGCCAGTAATCAGGTTTGTTATTAACTGATTCTTGCTTCCTGCCACTTGCTCGCCCTCTCAGCAGGGAGTGGACGAGGACGAGGACAAAAGGTATCCCACTCTGCCGCTCGTCGACTCTCAGGCTCAGCACCTCATCCAGAAACGGATCACAGTGGAGAAGCTCAGCAGCTGGTGTGTGTTTATAGGATTTTCTGAATCTTTTTAAAGGTCACATGTCATGCTTTTCCGGTTATTACCCGTCCCCTTGTGTGTTATGAAGGTTTTTATGCATGTAAACGGTGTGCAGAGTCAAAACCCTCAAAGTACACCCTGTAGCGAGTAAAACTCTAAAACAGAAAATACCTCCCCAAAACGCCTCGTTGGTGAAACGTCATCATGACGTCATCATCCATTTGATTCTTCCGGGTACGTGCTTACGAAAGCACGTACCCGGAACTAAATGGGCCAATCCGTGGAGCCGTTACGTTACGTCCGCGGAGCCGTTACGTTAAGCCCCCGCTGATTGGTCCAAATTGACCAATCCACACACACACACTCAGTGCAGGCAGCCCTGCTGATCTCTCCTCCCTGGCTGCAGGCTGATAACAGACAGTTGGGATCTCGCAAAATTCTCTCTGCAGACCCATTCTCACAGCGTTTATCAACCTATAAACCTTTTTCTTACTCAATATCAAGCCACACTTATATTTCGGCTGTGACTTTGTGTGTGTTCAGGTTGAGTTTTGCTGTGTTTTGCTGTGTATCGCTAAACAAGGAAATCACGGAGGGGGAGGAGTTGCAGCGAGCCGTTTAGTGGAGAAAGTGAATAATGCTGAATACACATACTTTACAGAGCGTATGCGAAACCAATGTGAGTTTGGAAAATTGCACAGTATTTTTCTATTTTAGTATACCTCAACAATGGAATTATGATCAGTGGAAATGGCCATGACATGTACAATTGTGTTTGCTGCAAAGGAGGGATTGGGATTGGTTAGTCTGTTTTTTGTCGGTCAGCAGAATAACCTAAAAAAACGACAGCCTGATTTGAATTAAACTTGGTAAAGGGTTTTAGTATGGCCAGGGGAACCCATTAAGTACCGTAATTTTCGGACTATAAGGCGCACCTGAATATAAGCCGCAGCAGCTAAATTGAATGATGTGTACATATATAAGCTGCACTGGACTATAAACCGCAGGTGTTTTAATGTTTAATTACCATATGTAAGGGTTCGTGCACAGAGGGGATTGTCGGGAAAGAGATGGCTGTTTGAGGAAGCTCCCATTTATTAACATTTCAACAAACAAGTTGCATATTTGCATAACGTATTCAAGTGTTACCATTTAGTGCAATAGTAGCTACAGAACATGTACTGTGTTGTGTAAACTGTACTGTATCACATAGCGTTTCAGACACACAAACTTTTCAACTTTCAAACTTAAACGGTGCGCTCCCAGCGCACGTACCGGCAGTGATCTACAGCAGCGGTTTTCAACCAGTGGTACGGGGACAAACTGTCTCGCTCTCGTAATGTCTGTATGTCTTGCTCTCGTTCTGTCTCTCGTACCACTCTCGGTTCCACTTTTACTTTTGCGCGCTACCTGTCTCACTCTTTTCCGGCCTCCAGCTTTTCCTGCTGGAGCCCGCCGCTTAAAGATGGGGGGCGCGGGCCGGCCATAGAGCCCATAGCGTTAAAGGTGGTGGACTGTAACCTGTAAAATCCATAGATTTAGGAGGTCCCTTAGTGGCCGTTAGCTGTGAAAATCCATAGATTAGCCGCAGCGTCGAAAAATGGGGAAAAAGGCGCGGCTTATAGTCCGAAAATTACGGTAATAAGAAGTGGATCCGGATCACAGTTCGAATCACTTTCAATGTTGTTATACAGCGATATTCATATGGTCTTATAAATAATATGTTACTGACTTGGAAAAATATCGGAATAAGAAATTATCAAGACCAGCTATCCGCGGTTGTTTAACGCTCACTTTTTAGCATCCATGTTGTTTCTACATAACGACTCAAAGCTCATTACTTATCAAGTTGCTGGACTGTGGAAGTTTCATTCACTTTTACAGGACTATGTATTAGTTGTATAGATATGATGCAGAGTTTCTGTCTTTGTGCCTCATCTTTGTGTCTGTGCTGTGTTGCAGCCTCAGAAAC
Source organism: Notothenia rossii (assembly GCF_949606895.1). NCBI lineage: Eukaryota > Metazoa > Chordata > Actinopteri > Perciformes > Nototheniidae > Notothenia > Notothenia rossii. The sequence goes on along the minus strand of NC_136907.1, from coordinate 48,838,267 downwards.
ATCGTTGGTTCTCTGCGGCTCACCATGAGTGACGTCTCCAACGCCCTCAACAACCTGGTCAAGACCTTCAGGTCAGTGCAGCACACAGATACACCGAGCACCCAGGATCATCTTAGCATGCTGAAGAGGCCTGAAATCTGTCACAAACATGTATTTGTAACATCTCGAAAAAAGGCATAAATATATTCACATTTAAGGAACAGTACAACAATCTGCATGCATCACAATGAACAAATACCACTTGCTTTATTCATGAAATTGATATGTACTCAAACTTTATAGAGGCCCCATTTGTAAAGTAGGCCTACACCACATCATCAGATGATATACTTAATTTGATATATGATTCATCTTAATTGAGACTGTGTTTATGATCCAAGTATTGCAACATTTGGCTTAATATAAATAAAAACATGTCTATGTTATTCCCTTTTTGGTGTAAAGCTAGAGAAAACTCATTTGTATGCAAGTGTTATCTGTAAACCTTTGAAACAGTCTGCTAGCAGAAAACAAAGATGGCAATCAATCTCCCTGAGAGCACTGTAATATTCCTAGAGAAACCACAGCTTATAGAGAGGCAAAGTCCCACCCATCTACTTCCGACCCATGGGACCTTATTTCGGAAAAAGCATGTATAGAAGTCAATGGGGAGAGAAAGATTATCTTTCAATCCCGTTTGAATTGTGCAACGAATTACACATATGATGTTTGTCAATCTTAAAAAATGTAAAAATAGTCACAGTTTGTCGTAAAACTATTGAAATATAAGACTATGAAAACTACGCAACTAGAAAGACTACAAATCCCAGAATCCCGGTCCCGCATGCTGGCTCTTACGGAACCGACTAACTCCCCTTTTGTGTATGTACAGCTCTCAACATGCCCAGACTTGTAGAGATTTTCACCTCTTTTAATACTTTTCGCCTCATTCTGAAAGAAAGAAGTGAAATGTGCTAACGTGACGGCCGTCTTGGTGTGTGGTGCGAGATGGGAGATGTAGTTCATTGAGCGGTTTCACACGAAGAAAAGTGTTACTTCACAGTTTTACGACACATTTTTATTTTTTTGACTTGCAAAATTATCTTTTAAATTGACAAACATCATATGTGTAATTCGTGGCACAATTCAAATGGGATCGAAAGATAATCTTTCTCTCTCCATTAACTTCAATACATAATTTTTTGCCGAAATAAGGTCCCATGGAGGTCCCCCGGAAGGGGAGGGACTTCGCCTCTCTATTGGAGTTTGTTTAAATCCCTCAACATTGTTGAGAACTGTGAAAAGGAGCTGTGGTTCCCCCTACAGGTAGCATGAAAGATAACAGAAGGCCCTCTTACAGAATTGTTTGAAGCACAGCTGTAGTTAGTTACATACAATATTTATCAATGTTTATATATTCTCTTTAGTTGTTTTCTTTCCAGATTCCTAATATTGTGCATTTTGGCTTACTGGGAAACGTGATTGTTACAGAGCCGTAATGTATGATACTAAATACAGCTGTGCTTTCCCTTACAATGAAAAATCATAATGTCTACTTAAAAAAATAACATGTCACGCTTCAGGATTTATTGACAAGGCCTTTTGGAGAGTGCATTTCTATCATATGAAATGGATGTATCGGCTTGCCGTACTATTGTCCTGTGTTATCATAACAATTTAAGCTCTGTCAAGAAGCTACAAAAAAAACACACTGGCCTGATCTACTTGATGTAGTGCCAGATGGATGCGGAAGCATTTAGAAAACACACACTCTGTGTTAAATGTCGTTAAATACACTTCAAACAGTATTGATATGTTCTATACGACTTCAGGCTTCTTCAGCTCAGGTGAAATATGGTTAGACCTAAGCTGGAATAACATGAATTCACCACATTTCATAAATCAAAACTTATTTTTATTATCCACAGCTTTCATTTGGAATTGTCACTGCAGGTAAAGCAAAGGTGGTTAATAACAAAGCTTAGGGTATATTTATATTTCAATCGAAATAATGATCGAAAGTGAACAAGCACACTTTAATTGAAGACGCTAAATTAGATTAACCTATTATCAATTTCCTTACGTGCAATTTGAATTTCCTACTGATACTACAGAATGCTTTCAATACAAAAGGCCTGTAAAAGTGATATATTCATTAGAAGGGATTTCATTAGACAAATGAGTGGACCCGTTTGAGTGGACCAAAGTCTTTCTTTCCTGCCCTTTGTTATTGTTTCCATTTATATATGGCATTGGTTATATAAATGATGTTAGGGCTGCACAATAAATCCATGTTTCCACTCGATAATGTATTTACTGTACAATATTTGTATAAATGTTTTCGGTCAATCAATGTTCCATTTCTTCAACTATAAAAAATGGCAAATATTTTCCTTTCCTTTTGACTTAATTGAACAAGTACTGTATACTGTTCACACAGTATATGGAAAGCAACCGATGGGCGCTTAACTACACATACACTTTAATATATATATTTATATATTTCAAGTAATATAGGTATATTCAACATTATTGCATATTTCCCTTATATCAAGCAGCCTCAATATAAATGGCATTTCTATTTTCCTTGCCCAGTATTAGTCAGTATGGCGGTTCATTAAAACTCTCCCCAGAATTGAACACTTCCTGCCATAGAAGCACTCTGCGTTCCTATTGGCTGTTCAGCATGTTTTCAACAGGAGAGCTATTAAATCACTGTGCAGAGAGTGAACCTCCAGAGTCCTGCTTCCAGGAATTCTCCTTTCTGCTGCCAGAGGCCCCGCTGACAAGAGGCTAACCCAGAGGAAATACACAGCGCTGTCACACACACACACACACACACACACACACACACACACACACACACACACACACATCACAGCTCTATTACAGGCAGTGTGTGTGGCGCTGCTGCAGCCTGGTGCACATTTTGTTTCCCTGTTCTACTTATCGTCCCAATCGGGTGATTTTTGACGCCTGCCTAGAAAGGTTGCTAGAGTTATGTGTGTGTTAACACAGATCCTGAGGTTAGATATGTGTAACATATACACAAGTGACCTTACGGGACATAAATCTCTATGTTTGACCTATGTTTGTTTTGTCTTCACACCGCAGGTTCACCAACAAAAACATAATCCACAAAACTCCAGAGTGGACCCTCATAGCCGTCATACTTCTCCATCTGTAAGTTGTGTGTGTGTGTGTGTGTGTGTGTGTGTGTGTGTGTGTGTGTGTGTGTGTGTGTGTGTGTGTGTGTGTGTGTGTGTGTGTGTGTGTGTGTGTGTGTGTGTGTGTGTGTGTGTGTGTGTGTGTGTGTGTGTGTGTGTGTGTGTGTGTGTGTGTGTGTGTGTGTGTGTGTGTGTGTGTGTGTGTGTGTGTGTGTGTGTGTGTGTGTGTGTTAAATGTGGGCCCCTTCTAGCAGACTACTACAACAGTAACACAAAGGCAATATGTCTCCATTACAGGCAATCAAAAGAAACAGAGAAATGTGTCCTTTTTATCAAGGTAACTTAGTTTGAACTTTATAATAGTCATTTTAATATTGAAATGTTACCTTATACATATTGATGATCAAACCAAAGCTTTTAATTCTCATTCAAAGAAGGAAACTGTCCTAACTGTGACTGTGATTCTCTTCCAGCCTCAGAGCTTCATGGGGCTTTTGTCGAGACACTTTATGGTGTGGAATTATTTTTGCCCGTGCCATATGGTCATTGTGATTGCGCATGTATGTGAATGTGTGTGTGTGTGTGTGTGTGTGTTGCTGGCAGTTCATGGACAGTTCCGTGCTGCTCCCGCCTGAGTACACACAGACGCCTCATGGCCTTATCTCCACCTGATTGCCCCCCCTCCAGATCCGTGATCCAGGAGAGAAAGCACACACAGAGAGAAGCAGCCCTTTAAACACACACACACACACACACACACAGCTCAGTTTGTATACGTCCTTGCTTTTTAAATTGCTCTGCCTGGGAAAACGTTCACCTGAGGCCCAGCTGACTCTGATTTATGACTCCATCACTGGCCCTGGGTCAGTTTGCAATTAAACAAGACACTAATATAAAGTGTTGTTTATTTTGGGCCACATTAGCCTTTATTGCCGAGTGACAGTTTTAAAAGGGGAGACATATGTAAATGGTCCCAGGCCGGATCTGAACCTGGGTCCTCCGCACAGGGACTGAGCCCCAGCACATGGGCTATACATCTATAACTTCTAATCTAGGTTCGGCAGTGGCTCAGTCAGTATGGGCTTGGACTGTGAGCCGTAGGGTCGCCGGTTCAAGTCCCCGAGCAGACCTAAATATTGAGTGTGGACTGCTACTTGGAGAGGTCCCAGTTCACCTCCTGCCCTGCCGTGGTGCCCTTGAGCAAAGCACCGGACACCCCCCTCACGCCACTTTTAGAAACATAGACACTTGTCTGATCTATGTACCACTTAATAACCTAAACTCATTACATCTGTGACGAGCCACGTGATGACTGACTACCGTCACAAATCTTGGTTATTTTTTCCATTTTTAATAATCGTCCCTTTTGGAAACATTTACTCTCTTTGTCCCATATTCCGCTGGTTCTCTATGATTCAAGCTTCTCCATCCTTCCATTCCTCCATCATGAATAATTTGGTGCCGCTCCATCTATCTGCTGCACGGCAGCTGTGGAGCTGGTCTAGCCTCTATTGTTGAGGCCGGCTGAATAATTGATGCCCCCCCTGCAACACTAGACCCCGGGCTGAACCTGAGATCAGGCAGCCTCCACACAGGTAGACAGGAGAGAGAAGTGGGTGGGGGGGTAGAGAGGTGACTGAGATCAGGTGGAAGGGTGCTAGCTTGATTTAGAGCTGGAGGTAAACACAAGAGGTTTCTGTACTGATTTATTATCGTGGCACTTTTTCTATTCAAATTTGACATTGCTGCAGGAATGATCACACTGATCAGATGCTCATGAGGTTACTTCAAATCAAAAATACTGTATTTATCCCGTGGGAATGTAGTTACACCTACAGTAGCCAAAATGAATCATACTACGACTATTTCATTAAAGATGTAATATGTATATGTTTTGCATTATATAGAGTAAAAACGACTAAATCTATATAAATGCTATTGACACACCCTGTTTTTTTCCAAAAATATGAAACTTTGAGAAAGCTGTAATTGTATTCAAAGTAATGCACATTTCCTGTGCTTACCTGAAGTCAGATCCCTTTTTTGCACATACATCAGCGGCATCAATTGGCTTTTCTAGAAGTTTAATTTAACAATACAATTTGTTTTTGGTATTTTCATTTATTTAATACTTTTTGTGTAAGTATTATTTAAATATTCTGGCTGCAGTTCCCCACTACCAGGTCACTGACATATACCGGTACACTTGTTTGTGAACATTCTCTTTTCATCATGGCTGTGAGGAATCATGACACAGCTTACTGCAAACAGATGATCTGAAACCTGGTTCCTCATGTAAAGGTGGAACCTGAGCAACCAGCTTACTAATGTAAACACTATGGTAAACACTGTGACACATGTAAGCAGTGGGCAGAGTTTTACCTTTACTGAGTGAAAAACTAGAACCCACCTCAACCTCTGTTTTTATAAGATGTGATCTGTGTTTTACTCATGAGATATCCGTATGACTCCGTAAACCAGATGTATTTTCGGACAACGTTAGCCACTTTTAGCACTTGATATAGATTTCACTATTGGAGTGTGTCCTAAAGAATCTTATTATTAATGTTCTTTTTTGTTGCAGAAAACTGATAACATGAGTGTTTTGTGTATCATGTTGTGTTGCAGGTTGTCGGGGGTGTCTCGGGTGGTGCAGGAGGCCCTGCTGACGGACGCATCAGAGGTGTACATGAACACACTGATGGAGGAGCTCGGTCTGCAGAGGCAGGACCTGCTGGACCTAGTGCAGCTGTTTAAAGCCCCTGCACACTGACACACACACACACACACACACACACACACACACACACATACACATACACATACACATACACATACACATACACATACACATACACACACACACACACACACACACACACACACAACCAGACATGGACGTATTAATAACAAATACAGACTCAGGATCACCGACTGAATTATATAATTGTGGGTACCCTGCATTTACTATCATGTTTGTTTCCATAAAATAAAACCTGGTGATAATTACTTTTGTTCCAAAAGCATATTATTTTACCATATCTACTTACTTCTGATCTAGGCTACAGCCACCATCAGCGTTACAAGTATATTTACTTGAGTACTGTACTTAAGTACAGATGTGAGGTTCATTCTTGTCATGCCATTTTATTCTTCCACTCCACTATAATTCAGAGGGAAATATTCTGCTTTACCGCTGTACAATCATCTGACAGTTCAAGTTACTTTATAAATGAAGGTTTTTGGCTCACAAAACAAACGGAGCTCGAGGAATGTGATTATTTTTATAAATCTAATTATTTAAAAACAAGACAGCACTGAAATAAGACATTATTGTATTGCCACATGGATTTTTTTCAGCAGGACTCGAACGTGTATTCTGGTGACTTTGTAGTTTTCCTTTTTCTCATAACACCTTCTCATAACACCATTCTTTAAGGTCTGATCTTCGATTGAGCTCCTTCTATCATTTTCATCATCATATCAGTATGTAGTGTCTCTACTGTGACATGTATCCATGCTTTAATGTTCAAAAAAAACTTATTTTTCTCATACTGCCTGTGCTGCAGCACCTCTTTTCACCCTCTGTCTGAAACCAGAGCCCAGTCTGCTCTGATTGGTTAACTGGCCGGCTCTGTTGTAATTGGTCAACCACTTAAAGATGTCCCGCCCCTTAGCCTATCACATACAATGTGTTGGAGCACTAGCCAATAGAAGCGTTGGCTTCACTATGTTACAGAAGTAAACAAAGGGGTCCAATGGCGGCGTTTCACGCTGAGGGGGGTTGGCGGGGAGTGTGTGGTAGAGAAACTCCATTTACATGGACTAAAACCTATAGAACACACTAGGGAAACCCCAAAAAGCTAAATAGGGCCTCTTTAATTTTTAGAAACTAAACTACCCATCTGTAGATACAAGTAAATGACAATGAATCACTGGACCGAAAATAAATAGTTTCATGGTTGCTGCTTCTCACATTGAAATCTGCTTTTTTGGGGGGTTTTTTACGGTGAAATCTGATCATTTTTGACAGCATTCACTTTTATTTCTTATTTTTTACAACCCAAACAAACAATAGAAGACAAGAATTTGTAAATAAACGTATCATTTAAAAAAGCATTAGGAAGTAGTTTAAAATGATAGGAAGTAATGTGCAATTACTAACAATAGCAGTACCATCCTGCTTTTTATATTGATACATTTTTATTAACCAAAGAATATAATAGAAAGGGTCACAGGGGCCTTTAGTGCATTTTAGTTTCAGTACACTTTTATGATCACTTGCATACCTATACTAGGATAAAGGATCTGATTACCCCCCCCACACACACACAAACTGCTGCTCTGCAGGCTGTTTTACAGTTGATTCTGTGCCGCAGCATTACCGTACAGCATGTCTACAATCTGTGGTGCAATGTGTGCAAATCACATCCTTGAAGTTTTAGAGCTCTGGATGTTTAACCTCTGCAGAGCCAAATAAATCACACCCAGCTTTCCCCCTGAAAACACCATATGGACATTCTACTTATTGAGCCTGTGCTGTAATAAAAGTTTCTCAGACTTCCTTCACGTGGAGCTTTATGACACTGTAATGACATTTGTTATATGGGTATGTTAACAATGTGTGTCTGAAGATATTTGGTTTGGAGCAGGTGTGCAGGCAGCAAAACGTTTTTCTATTCGACAGAGGAGATATAACTTTGTGCTGTCGTGCCTGCTTAGATTAACACAGCTTCTCGCTTTTTACAACGCTCCTATCTTTGGATCGGGGAAAGGAGGATTACAACCATTATTTAAAAGATGTTATTGTCAAAACCTTAAAGATATCTACATGATGTACACTGAAGAAATTTAAACATTGTCTTAATTTAAATGTGTTATATCAACAGATTGCACATAATAACTATTAGGTTTGTTGAAAATAATATTAAGTTTAAATAAAAAATATTAGGTTCAACTTAATAGCATTGCCTTCAACTAATCTAATACAATCATGTGTAATCTGTTGACATAATAAATGTAAATCAACGTTTCATTTTTTTCAGTGTGGGATATTGTCTTATTTGAAAACATGATAAATGTAGAAACGTTTTTCGATTCCTATTTTAAAATAAAACTGAGCTCGAAAAATGTATGATTAATTCCTGGCATATCGGTTAAATAAAATGTGATCATTCTTTATTTTAAACTATTAACAAAAAGAGCATTCTCCTCTTGAAACAATTTGTACAGCCTAAAATGTTGTACATTTGAATTCAAATGTAAAAGCACACTTGATAAATAAACGTTTATTTCCATGAAATCAACAAGAATATCTCAGGCTAAATAATTAACTACATTCAACATTATACAGGCCAATGCAACAAACAATAGAATAACAATAAAACAAGACCATATAAATAGTCAGAGTTCAGTAAGTGCTGAAGCATGGCACCCTGCTCATTTGAGTCCGTGCTGCGTCTCCTTGTGCCTCCGCAGGTCCACCTTCCTCTGGAAACCCTTCCCGCACAGGTCGCAGCCGAACGGCTTGAAGCCGGTGTGCTTCCTGCTGTGCGTGATGAGGTTGGAGCTCTGACTGAAGGCCTTCCCGCACACCTGACACTTGTGCGGCTTCTCACCTGCAGCACAAACGAGATCACACAATTAGAAATGGTCCACAAAGAGGCATTTTACGCGTTTTTGCACGAAGAGGCATTTAACACTTTTTGTGCATTAATTTTGTTCTTGCGGTGTTTACCTGTGTGGATGAATGTGTGTTTCTTCATGTCTGACTTTTGGTGGAACCTCTTCCCGCAGTACTGGCACGGATAAGGCCGCGTGTCAGAGTGGATGAGCAGGTGCGTGGACAGCGTGGAGGAGCGCTTGAAGCTTTTCCCGCAGATTTTACAGCTGAAGCTCCTCTCCTGTAAAAATATAAATGCAACATGTCATTGTAGAAGGCTTTAAATGCAGAAAAACAGTCAAAACCGCAAATGTGTGCGGTTGTGTTGGGAATTACGCAATCTGGGCCCTTTATTCACGGGGTGTGGGCCTTAAAGTTATAGCAGCTTTATCTCCAGTGAGAAGCCTACCTGAGAGTGAACCGCCCTGTGCTGATCCAGGCTCACTGCGTGTCCGAAGGTTTTCCCGCAGATCGCGCACTCAAACGGCCGCGTGCCGCTGTGTGACCGCCGCACGTGCACCTCTAAACCGTGGGGCGTGGAGAACGACTTTGGAAGAATAAGGTGATTTTTACTTCGACATTAAACTTAAAAACTTCCGAATGTATTCTGATCACACCCTTGTTATGTGTGGAATGACATCTTTATTACATTTTAATATACATTTGGCACAATGATAACCAATAAAACACGACTAAAATCATTTTTTACATATCAACAATCTCAATAAATATTAAAATAATATGACTGACGTGGTTTCGGGCCTACCTTGCAGCATTTCATGCATTTAAAGGATCCACTAGAGCAGACAAAATCATTTTCAGACTTGATTTCCGCGACGCGTGGTTTCTGCTTTACATCCAGCTCGTCCCCATCCCGCATCCTGCACATCTGGTGGGCCGTTGAAGAAAAATCCTGACAGCATTCGGACACCGGGCCCCGCTGTGCGTAAAGAGGCTCTGCGCCGCTGTCCTCACCGTAGAGGCCACCCGGTGAGTGAAGCTCTCTATGGCGATGATATGGCCCCTGGATCAGATGCCTCAGCTCCGAGCCCGAGTACGCCGTCCAGGAGTAAGGAAAGACAGGGGAGTCGAAGGGGTTCCCGTCCTCAGCTGGAGTGCAGCATTTATCTGAATCTGGAGAATAATTTGGATTTAATGTGAGCGGACAATCTTATTGATTTGAGATTATGTGAAGCTCAGGCAGTGTCTTGGATCATTTTCAAATGCATTTGGCCTCATTGGAAATGGCTATAGGGGACATGCGTATTAGTAAATTCAGACAACAACAACAACAACAACAACAACAACAACAACAACAATGAAACCCTCAGGACTCCGCGTCAAAATAACGTTGCACATTATCAACAACACTTTTGTGGGCAAAGAGTCTAAGGATACTGAAATATTTAACAAAATATTTATAAGTTATGATTTATCAAATGTTTTTATATTGGTTCTCCTTTATGATCATCCAAAATTACCAGGATATAAAGTTAACGGTGCTGAACATTTTCAAAAGATTGCACTCATAACGCGGATATGGATTCATGACAACAAAAATGTCATTGTATGTAAACTATCTTGTCCAAAAGAAATGCCACCCTCACAAGTCAAATAGGACACACACAACTCTAACAAACACATCTGAAAGACACCATATGTACAACAGACCTGGTGAGGAGGACGGGGACGGGGGACGCCAGTAATGACAGTCAGAGGATCGGTCACACACACTGCCTCCGCAGCTCAGCGGGGAGCTGGAGGACAGCGACCTCGGGGACAGCAGCCTGGCCCCGGCGGGCAGCCTGTCTGCGCCGCCGCTCACATCCTCCTGCGGCTCCAAGCTCGACTCAAGCTCCGCCTGAGATTTGGTTTCTAGTGACAACAGAGGAGAGCAATGAAACTTAATAAAGGTTTGAAATGAAATGAATGCTATATTGATGAGGAAAATATATGCATTCCACGGATCGCTCTTTCTGGCGTTATTCAATAATTTCTGTGCGTAATTACGCACAAGTGAACGTACCTGCGCACACGTGTGCCAGAATCGTATCCAGCCTGTTGTAGTCATCATCCAGGTACCGAGGCTGGTGGTAGCTGTGGGCCCGTTTACTCTTCACCAGGAAAGACCTCGGCATGTTTACTCTCCTTCAGTGTTTGGTCTGCTGCGGCTTTGAAAATCCTCCACTTCACTTCACCCTCTCCACGCTGCTCTGACTTTATCTCTGGACAGATTGCAACACTATTGGTTGACAGGCGAGACTGCGTTGGGATTTTTGGTCAGCTATTACGCATGCGCAGAGAGACTGTATCGTTTACCAGGTGTCGCAGGGCAGGTGGCCAAAAGCGCGACCACCGCCCCCCGAATGGTCCCTGTAGGGATGGGAACCAAGAGGACTTGTTGTAAGTCTTTAAGCTGACGAAGGCTGAATCGTAAAAGGAACTTTATAGAGATGTTTTATTATAGACTAAAACCAAACCTGGTTAATGTAAAGGGGAATAGTGTGATTCAATTAAAGGATAATCATTTCATGTATTATTATTATTATTATTATTATATTATTATTATTATTACAATGTAGTGTTTGTAAAAGGGAAAACCTATTTTTTTTAACGACATTTCTTTACACGCAGAAATATGTTTTTCTATAGCCTAATGCAAATTGTTCGATTGGTGTCCACAGCTGTAGAAAGTTATTTTCTAAAACTCAAGAAATTATTGTTTTTGAATTCAGTCACATATTTATATAGCATTTTGACGGTAAATCTTTTTCAGCGACCCAAAAACAGCAAACAAACCAACGTAGCTACAATAACTAAGTATCAAATAAGCAAAAAGATTTTTAAAAAACCCCAATAATAATACAATAATTAATAACTCAACTGTTTCTTCAAATTGTTTTTCCTGCATGAGAAAAGTGATTTTTTTTCTCCCCATTGTAAATATTGCGTGTATTATGTCAGTTGAAATTCATTTTTATTTGAAACCGAGATTAAATGTGCTCGTTGGAATGTATTTTAAAAGCCGACTTGACAATAAAACTTGATAATTTAATCTCATCAAGCCAGAGCATGTGCACGTGCCGGTAACTATATCATTTGAGTGTTTTAGACCTTTAAACCTGTGGATCTGTGCGGGTAGAGAGACTGTGATGGATAATGACCTGTTTGTTTGGCTGCTTGTAAAGTGATCCTGTTAAAGAGACGCGCGCGGGCGCTCCGCACACCAGCCTGCTGCTGGGGAGCCGGGTGTCCCTTTACAGACACACTGCTTCAGCCTGATTGTTTTACATCCTTAAAACCCCCTCCCTATACTCAGGCGCAATTAGGCTGCCCACTGAAAGAAATGCAGGACTGAATACTTTAGTGTCAGGTGGAATATTGAGAACAAGATAATCTGAATCAACATATAGTTTTCCAATCTGTCACAAATCATAGCGAAGATTTGGGCTGTGTTCAAGGTCAAAGCAAAGCGACAGGCTATCGATTTTTCTCCCATGTGGGAACAGGGTTTGTTTGGTGCAGCTGCAACAAGTGGCAGAGCTGCAAGCAGAAAGCCGATAGCCATAACGCTGAACACATGTCCCATACTCACTGTCTCCCAGCTCTGAGGACACACACTGCCCGGAACTCTGTCCACAAAGACTGTCTATCTGCACAGGCTGCAGAGACACGCCACACACACACGACACACACACACACACACACACACACACACACACACACACACACACACACACACACACACACACACACACACACACGCACGCACGCACACACACGCACGCACTTTCCCCTCCCTCCCCCCTCCCTCAGACATTAATTGTCATGTTATTCAGCCATGACATTCAAACACTGATTCATGTTTTTGATAAAGGATCACACTGGTTCTGTTATCTTTGGACATTTGCATTCTAAAAATAAATCACTTGATGCTTTTAAAACTTTTTTCTTTCATTATTACAAGCTAGATTTTTCAATATGACTCTCCATGTGGACTTCTAAATAAAAATGATGGATTTATTTTTCTGATAACTCACTCACACAATCATACCAGCACTTACGTTTCATGAGAAAGCTTTATGAAATGTTTAACTGGCCGAAAAGGGTAAAAAATGAAAGAGAAATCACTCCATGAAGTTTGACATTACTGGGATTTTGAAGAATAATTCTTAGGTTTAATTAGCAGATAGCAATATTAAAGCGAAAGTAAAATTATCTCTACAATAAATGCCACATGTTATCCTAGAACATCACACAAAACTAATTAGATTCAAGATTCAAGGCTTTATTGCAGTGTATATGAAAAACTTAAGTCCAAGGCTCCTCCAACAATGCAACATAAATATATAAAGGATATAAAACCAATTGAACCAATACAAATAGTGAAATAAGTTACAATAGAAATAAAATAGTGCAATATTAAATGATATTCAATTTCAATATTATAACAGGTTACAAATCCAGCTGCTGATTCAAAGCATTCTGATTCAATTCAATCATTTAGCAGTGAGTTAGAGAAGGACAGTGTTTTTGACAGGTTTAAACTCAGAGTTACAAACTGACTCAGAACAGGAAACCCAACGCAGAGTCGAGAAGACGCTATCAGTGTTGCCACAGCCTCTTGTGTCTGTATCCCCCCCCCCCCCCCCCACACACACACACACCTCTTCCCCCGCAGGCCTTGATTCTCGCTCTTTCAGTTTTACAGAAAGTATGTGATTGAAATAGAAGCCCAATCGCAGTGATCACAGACAGAGGAAAGAAGGAGGGGGGGTTATTGTGTTTTTGCTTTGCTTTTCGCAGCAGCTCTTGAGTACCTTGTCAAAGTAGCGGATCACCACCGGGGTGTTAAATAAAGACTTTTTGTGCTGTTGAGCCATTAAGGTTATTTTGTCAAGCTCAACTTTGGGCCCCTCTCTGCACCCGCACGAGGATAGAGAGAGACTGTGGGGACTCCTCGTAGTTTTTAATATACCAGAGGCCGCAGCATTTATACCGCATGTGTGTGAATGTTGACAAGAGGAGCAGAGTTCGCCCAGCCTGCCAAAAGAAAACGCTGTCTTGATTTTGACCCTAATTTGTTTAAAAGGTGCACAAAGATTGGAATTCAAAACACGCAAAAAATCTATATTAGGAACAGAATTTGAAGAGGTTATAGTTTTGACATAATGTTGAAACTGTCTTGGTATTGTGTTTTAGAGATATCTTCTGAAATTAGCATGCTAAGCAGTTAGCCCCGGCCTGTTTGATAATACCATATAAGCCTGCCCTCAGTTCAACAAAAGATGAAAAAGTAGAGAAGAAGTAGGGCCCGTGGATGCTTTGAACATTTCTTTTTTATTAAATCCGAAGTAGCAAACAAAAATGCCACTCGCTCACGCCTTTTTTTCTCCCACCGTCGGGAGGCTGTTCACCAAAAGTAGGACCTTCAGTTAGCCTTTAGCTCAAATGCAGCAAGCGCAAACCCAGCACCGGGGGCCTGATTCAGGGGGACCGTTTGGACTCACTGTCAGATGAGTCAACTTTCTAATGTTAGCTCCTGTGCCCTTTATCATTTTCTTATTTATAAGATAGAACATTCGTAAATGTAAAGACACTCCCACTGAACGGGCTAAGTGTCCTGGAGCTGCCAAGTGCCGCAAGTGTTGCAGGTCAACATTACTCCTATAAAATGACATTAGCAAACAAAAATGGCTATATGTGACAGTAAGGGATCATTAAACAGGCGCAAAAGTAAAGAAAGTGGCTCACTGGCTTCTGTTGCAGAACAGACAAAAGTTAGCTAACAGTTGCTAGCATTAGCCTTCCTAAAGTACTGGTCATAAAAGACCATAACACTGTAGCAGGAAAAGTTATTGGTGTGTTTTAGTGCCATGTACAGTGAAAACTAACGCGTTACAAACTAAAGTAACTAATACTAACTATTTTTTTGCGGTAACTAATAGCGTTACTAGTTACCTGTTCCCATTAAGTAACGCCGTTATAGTTACTGTGATTTAAATGGGTGCGTCACTGCGCTACATTATGTGATGTAACTGAACAGAATCTCCCTGCGGATGTACTTACAGGCGAATACAGCGATGTCCTCTCACAGTACAATGGAAAAGTGAAAGTAACCAGAGAGGAGTGATGATTGGTTAACACGGGGTAACATTTCAGGGTAAGCCAATCAGAGTTGGGCGGATCTTGCCTTATGGGGAAAATACACACACAGGAACACTTGCTAATGCTATTGCTAACACACACACACACACACGCACACACACGCACACGCACGCACACGCACGCACACACACACACACACACACGGCAACGCTCACCACCAGCACACACACACACACACAATGGCAGATGCAACTATCAGCGAGAGCAGCAGCGCATTTGCAACCTGGAAATATAACCACTATTTTCAATTTGTGGGGTAAAGGACGCAAAAAATATTACGGTCAAATGTAAACTGTTTGCAGGACAGAAAGCATTGTCGACTTGATTGTTGAGGCTACAATAAAGATGCCTGTCAAAATGTCTAAACATATCTTTTGTGTTTTATTGTTCCACTACATTTCATAATGATAATTGCTTCAATTATAGGGAGTTGTCTTTTCTCTTACTGTGCCACAGAACAACACGAAAACTTAAGTAACGTGTTACTAGTTACTTTTATAATTTAGTAACTAATAAAGTAACTAGTTACTTTTTGAGAGCAGTAACTATAACTATTACTAGTTACTTTTTAAAAGTAACTTGCCCAACAGTACGATTGTTATTTCGTCTAACTTAATTTTTTAACATGGACCCAAACAACATAATGGAATACTTAAGGGAGAAAAGCAACACAGGAAGTGTATGTTTGGAAGACATAACAGGTCTGAGTTGAGTTGATTTATAAAACTGTTGCACAAATTGATTATATTTTTAATTGTACTCTTTTTGGTTGCATAATTGTGTTATTTCTTCTTTTTAAATTGACAAAGTCTCACTTCAAGTCAGACTGCTGACAAGTGAAACTTTAACAGATTTGGTTTTCATATGGACGAAAATAGAAACAAGTGTGTAAAGATTCCTCCTGCCACGTTTGTGCAGTTTATACTCCAGGATATTCAGACTGAAGAGCAATAATATATCAAACCAGTGATCATTTTTGTCTCATAGTATTCTACATGCAATGTATTCATGCCATGAGAGCTTATTGTGGCTAAACTGACTTTCCCAGGCTCTGAGTGTGAGCGTTAACCTCTGAACCTCCCCTCTGCTGTGGCGTCTCAATGAAAACCACATCATGCTATCTCATCCCCTCACAGGTTCCTCTGGCTCCAGAACCCTAACCACAGTGTGACAACCCCCGCCCCTCCCTCTGTTTTCTTATAAACCATCTCCGTCCCTTTCCCTCCAGCTACAATCTGATTTTAGTCCTTTTTCCTTAGGTTCAACTGCAGGCAGCCCCCCTCTGCTGTCGGTGGCCGTCTGAATCTCATCGAGCTCTGCGCCCCAACTGCAGCCACCAGATAGGGACAGAGTGTGAACACAATGAATGATTTACTGGACGCTGCTGACCGCAAGACAGTTCTTGTTTCACACAGTAGCTCCACAAACGTCTTGTTTACCATACACTCACTTTAAATCTTTAGGTCCAACAGAAGTCTTGTGTTCATTGATTTTGTTGTGTCAATTTACTTGAATTATTCTGATTCAACACTTACATCCTAAAACCTCAGCAAGGCTAGGCAACAACAAAATCTTGAGAGTGGCAAACCCCGGAGAAACCCTCATGTTGCACTGAACGGATGCTTGGATTTGTGCTGTAGACACTCCACAAATCACCTCCCTCATCCATCACTGCGATCAGCAGCTCCACTTGTTTGCAAACAGCTCGTTTCTGGTTGTAAATGTATTTCCTAAATACTTAGCATTGCATCAGGGGACGTTGGTGTGTGGATGTGAAGAAACCTGTTCCGTGCTTCCTGGTCATTGTGTCTCTGTGCACGACTGGGGGGTGATGCGGCTGTTTGAAAGGTCAAAGTTCAACAGGCACAGTCAAGCCTGAATAAGCCTGCAGTTCATGTGCGAGTTTGCATTGAGGTGTTGTTTATGTTCGTAATAACTGTGTAGCGTCGACACTGCTTTCAACTCGAGATATGTACCTAATCTTGGCTTTCAGATAGAAATATTTCCTCCACTGTTCCTGAATTTCTTAAAAAGGCAAGCTACTTTGAGATGATGCTGTCGCTTTTGGCGGTTTGAGAAAAATGGCAAGGCTTTCACACACAAACTTCATCTGTTCCCCATTTCTGCTGTTCCTGGAATATTCTGTCTGGTGTTAAAGTTCGCAGAACTCAGTTTCAGCAGAACTGATTTGTATTTTGCTAAAAATGACTTCTCTGTGTGTTCCACTATGCCATACAGGCAGTGGTGTAATAACTAAGTATATTAACTTAAGTATGTACATGCACATTTGTACTTTAATTAAGTATTTCAATTTTATGCTACTTAAAGGGGCCTTAGTCTGCCCATTTTCAGGTTCATATTAGTATTTTGTGACTCTACCCTGACATGTCTCCATGCTTTAATGTTCAAAAAGGTCTTTATTTGTCTCATACTGCCTGTGCTGCAGAACCTCTCGAAAGCCCATCTGCTCTGATTGGTTTGCTCAAGGTTACTTGCTACCTTTTTTTAATGAATAAAAAGACGATATGTTTACATGATACGATGCTGTTCTGTCCTACTAATATAGCCTTCTTAAATTGGCTCAACATTGGCAAACCTAAAAACAGAATCAACAATACTTCAATAACCCCACAGGGAAACTGGTTTTCGTGACATTTTAGAAGTCAATAAAATAAAATATATGATATAAACATACAAAGGTGCATATTTGCAATAAAAGATCAAATAAGATGTATAAACATCAATTATAGTTATACTGCATGTCCAATAAAGTTAAAGTAAAATGCTCAGGCATTTATAAGGGATAATAACAGAATAACATAAAATAATAGTTTGAAGAGACACATTTTGCATTATGGGTATATTTACTATAATTTAAGTACATTTCGCTTACTTATCTGTTCTTACACTTGGGTAACATTTTCAGTTCAGGACTTTTACACGTAACTTAGTATTGTAGCACATAAAACAAGTGGCAGGTCAATGAGGTACATGCATATTGCAGGTGTAATCACACTCATGTGCCACGGGCAATTCTGACATCTACAATGTCTTTGCATACACATGAGAAATAAAAGCATTCAGAAGTGAGAAAAAGAGGCAGGGAAGTGTGTTGCCTGTCAACAAAGCGCCGTGTTCTTATCTGTGGCGTGCCTGTTAACACATTTTTGACGTGTGACTTTCTGCAAGTCATTTCTAGTCCAACCTCAAAGCCGACTTCTTTCAATTCTATTTTGTGACTTTTAGGAGAAAAACATGTAGGCTATTAGCAGCTGATAAGAAAATCTGTGGTAGATCTCCTTGTCAATATCACATCTTAACGAGAGGCAGTGAGCGGCATATCAAAATGTAGCATGGCAAAATCAAGCTCAAAATAAGCTCAGGGAATTACCATTTTACGTGTTAATATGTGCTAACAGTGTTACCCCCTCCACCCACCACACCCTCCTCCCCCAGTGGGAACCTTCATCACCGCGGAGCGCGGCTGCATGACTGGACAGTTGCTTCTCATTATTGTGAAATCAGTTCTGCAGAAACAGAGCTTGATCGGCTGCAACAAAGCTGTCCACATAGTGACTTTGACTTTTCTTATCTAACACTGAGAACATCTGCGCCGAGAGTGACTGTGAGGGATATTATCTATCTGTGCTCTAACGGAAAAGCAGAAGACCATGGTTCCGTTTTTTAAGTAGGCTATAGTTGTTGATTGAGCTCACAGATAGACCCTGAACTGGTTTGGTTTTTGACACTACTGGTAAATGATTTTTCTCCATACAACAAAATGTGTCAAATGTAAAGTTGACCATTTAATAAAACAGACTTAAGTAACGTAAAACTAAATGTGTCAATGAAATGTATAGTTTACTGTTGAGTTCGTTCTGCAAACTTCTGACTATATCCCTCCCTGTCATGCTGAAGATCTGTCGTGTTAAATAATAGGGTAATTGTGATTAAATTGTTCTTCTCATACACTTATTAACTTTATAACTGAGAATAGGAGGACAATATTAATATCACTATTATTTCCGTAGTAGTAAGGATCTCATGTTTGCATGGTTGGCTAACATGAGTGTAGTGCTGTCAGTTAGCTTAGCTAAGTCCCTGCAACAAGCCACAGAATTGTTTAGCACTTATAGTCCATGGGCCCATACCTGGATTTCCACTTATCGGCATGATAGACATTCCATTATCGGTATGATAGACATTCCAGAGTGGTAGCTTAGTCATAGAAATCAGCTATTGAATACAATGACCCGAAGCGCCAAATTCGAAGGTGTAAAATGTGGCTTGAATGTACATATAACTCAAATACCAACATGAAGTCAACCATTTAATGGCTAATGCATTGTTCTTATGGTGTTGTTTAGTTATACAGGTCATTCTAAAGTAACTTGGACAATATTTTAGCCAAATAAAATTATTATTACTTGAAAAAAAACCAACATAAAACATGGAATTGCATAACATAGTTACATGTACATGTCTGTAGTGTCTACATGCTCCACATTCCCCGTGAGTGACTTCACAGCAAAGGGCAGTATGATGTGCTTCGTTGGTTTCGTCTTGCCAAAGGTAATGGCATAAACCAATTCCTGGCCAAAAGAGTTACATAGCCTCTGTACTCTCTGGGATGGTTGTGTACAGTCTGTAGAGCCTGTCAGCAATGTGTGCAGGAACATGGTCACTGAAGTTGGGATGTTAACGTCCCTCTGCTCCTGTTCTGATATTTGAGGTGGCCATGCCTGGACGTCATCTTGCTTCTTGACATCATCCCGCATCCTCAGTGCTGCCTTGCTGATACTGTCCTCTGTCTTTGCTGACCTCATGAACTGCAACTCAGCCTGGAGTGCTTGATGTGCTTTCGCAAGCTTAGACAAGGAGAGGTTGTCTGGATAAAGGAGTACTTTGCCCTTATCGTTCTGAATGATGTGGAGTGCTTCTCCAAATTCTCTCTCCAGCTTCTGGCGGATATGTTTATTTGTGGATGGTTTCACCTTGGTTATACCGAGACCATTCATACGTGAGACCAGTCTAGCTGTGAAGTCAATCAGTGGGACCACAGCAGGGTTGAAAAACAGTTCCTCTCTGATAAATGAGAATAGTTCACTGTATGACTGTTTCTCTATGGCATCATACTGCACACCATCATCATTGGTCTCGTTAATGTCCTCTCCATCTGGCGCACTGCTAGCTGCTACAGGAGCTGCATCCTTGGTGTACAGGCGGTAGCAAGACCTGTGGTAGTGGCCTTCAGCAGCCACCAGTTCTCTGCTGAAAATGGCAAGGATTCTGTTATCCAGTTTCCTCGTTGCAGCTGTCCTGATTGTATCATCTGCACGGAGCTCAGTACACTGGGTCAAAGGCTCTCTTGTCTTTAGGCCTTTCAAGTACTTGTTGGTTTTCTCACAGAAGATGCATTCTTCCTTATATACCCTTGATTGGTGTGGCGTTTGTCTGGCTGACTTTCTTGAACCTTCTGATGTAGGGTTATTGTCTTTCTTGGTGATAATAGCATCAAGGTCCTTTTTCATAGTAAAGATGTTTCTGCACTTCCTATGGTAGGTGACAGGTGGTATGACATCATCTGGCAAGTCCTTTGCGATGTCTAAGATCGGTGCATGCTGTCTGATTTCTGCTGCTCTCAGCAGGGTTTTCCAGGAATCAATGTCTTTTGGTGATACCAGGGTTGAGTCTTCATCTTGAGATGTGCAATGGATGAGGCACTCCAGGCGTGGCCGCTTTGGTGCCGTGCCGCTGGTTCCTGCCTCTGGGACTGAGTCCATTTTCAGTTAGTTGCTAGTGACAGTAGCAGTGTATGGAACCTGCAAATACACCAAAGCAACGTGGGGAGGTTATGATTGTTCATGTATTATCTTATATATATAGAGTCTTTACACTTTACACTTAAGTAATGCAATAAAATATACATTCTGTTTGTAGTACGTCTCTGTTGATAATAGTTTCATTACATGATTCATTTCTCATTTGATCACTCCGGAGCACGAGTCTGCATTCTTGCTCTATAAGAAGGCAGAAAGTTTCATCACTTTGAAATATTAACTTAATCTTAACTATACATCTTAACTAAAAATGTATGTCTCCATACCGGTACATCAGACGCAGTGTCCGATAACATGTAAAATGGCAATAACATGCGGCTCCAATAACATTATCTGAAAAGTAATAAAATTAGCTTCTTCCCCAAAAATCTGAAAATATATTCGAACATACAAAGCTTATATAATATTCATTCAGGCAAGTTTCATTATCATTTTCCACATAGCAGGGACAAACACAGAACATACCGCCAAACTTTGTAGGTGACAAAATGCGTTATTTGATCAATAATGGGGTAGCATGTAACTCCGCTAAGCTACTCAGTTGGAAAGTCTATTATGGCTTAATGTACTTATATGGACCCTATGAACAAAATGGTACCACAAATGTTTTGCCACCTCGGGTGGTACCGATATTTGGTCTGGCCCATGGACTATTAGGCCTACAAGCTTTAAAACACCAACTTATTTCTTTACACTTAGGTTTTTGTAAAAATAAACAAACTATAACTAATATGTTTATTTAGACTAAATTATTTCGCTTTAGAAGGGATTTAGGGGAGCTGTATCCATCCTCAGCTAAGCTTTTCCTAGCTGTGACCTTGTTTCAAGCTGAGTTGTTTCAATCTTCTCATCTAACTCTTAAATGAGTTAATTTTATTAAAACGTTGCTCTAAGTGTAGAATCACCCTTATTAATCCGCTGCTGTTTAAATTCAAATAACACCAGCTATGTATTGATGTAGGCCTATTGATACTAAGATCTTTTTTTTAGCACAGATGAACTAGGCAAAAACATCCAGTATATTCTTCTCCAAGTCCATGTCGGTGAGACCTGTGGGGTCATGTTGAGCCCTTTGTTTGACACAATCATCATGACGCTCACTGCACTTATTAACCACAGCAGAGTAGAATATGTGGATGAGCATAAAAAACGTCCTGGTATTTGGAAATAGATGGATCCACAGTGTGAGTGAAGCGTGTGCCCTTTAATATTTCACTGCTACTGAAGGTTAGCTCGAATGAGATGTGCCGTTGTGTGTAAATCATACTGGTATATCACGGCAGTCTTCCAGGTTGGTTGTGCTATAATGTGTGACATGTTGAAAATAGCGTATTGTCAGTTTCATCTGAAAGTGATTACAATATGAAGATGATAACAAGGTATGTGGACTAGGATTTATGTAAAGAGACATTGCTGTTGATGTTCTTCTTTCCTGTACTTTACTGAATCAGTTTCACAAATTAGGGATCATTACCCATAAGCAGGGTTTAGAATAGGAGCTTGACTACATTTAACATTCTACATTTTTAATACCCATACAAGGTTTCAAAGTGAACTGCGCGAAGATTTTTAACTGCATGATCTTTGACATTAAAACATAATGTTAAGCAAAGGAACAAATGACTCCAGAACTTTTTTGGAAGTGAAGTCAGTATCAGAATTCCTTCATCAGTCACGCAGCGGGGAAATGTACTGTACAGACTAACAGTCAGACTAAATCTGTCTAAGATGTGATTCAGTGCTCAAATAGTGAGCTTTCTCTGTGTTTAGTTCTTGTCCATTCTGCAAGTACTTTAAGTTGCAATTATTGTATATAATGTGTTATATTATATAATATAACTATTGTATTAGCATTATAATTATCAAACAGAAAATACATAATAACAAGCATGTATTAATAGAGCTTTGAGTAGCAGAAACCCATAAACCATAACAGCAAATTGGATATTATTTTTATTTCCTCATGAAAATGTCATTAAGTAACATAAGAATGTGCCTTATATTGTGTTATAAGTGATAACCTTCCTTCCCTGAAGCTAAATCACTGCTGCACAGTCGTAATGTATTTATCATCCAGTGTCAATATATTTCTGTAGTATATTTCTATACATTTCTGTTGCCTAGTGAAATTATGTATGATAGTGTATTCAAATGTATCTCGTATTTTCTTGTGTATTATTTAAAATCTCTAGTGATATAATGTATGTCTTTTCTTTTGTTAATTTGTTATTTGCTGTTAATGTTAACTTTTATTTTAATATATTTGTTTTTTATTCCATCTTTTAAACATTTTTGAACTCTGCTGCTGTGACCAAAGGAATTCCCAGTTCGGGATGAATAAATTGTCTGTCTATCAGAGAGGAAGTGAGGCCCATGGATGTATAATAAGAACTGGATACAGCGTGGGAGGCGGGGCCTCATTCATTCAGAGCTGCCGCCCCGCTGTGTCGGCGCATGCATGGTGTCCTCCTGGGCACCAGAGGGCGCTCGTGCTCACACGCAGACCGGACGTTGAAGAGCAGAGACTAGCGATCCAAGGCAGCCTTCCGCCAGTGGTAGAGGCACATCTGAGTTCAGGAGGAAGAGGCGCAAAATCCGCTCAAAATGGTGATTAAAATACATCAATATTTATTCAGTGCACACAGTCTGGGTGTTTAGATATATGTCTGATGGTAGAAAAGTGTTTCCAGTGGTTTGAGCGGCAGATGTTCGTGGATGTTTGCTGCTGTTCGATCGTAAATGGCCGACGAGTTTCTGAGCTCCAGCGTGGCACTTCCATGCCTGACGAAACCTCAGCTGACTTATATTCCACAACACGCTTTTTATAAATACATTCATTTGTTTTATATTAAATTGTCAACAGAGTGAAGCTCAAAACGACGGGCATTGTTTACTTTGGCATGTTATTTTCCCGCTTATAGCTAGTATGCTAACATATTGACTCTCCACCCAGGGTTTCGTCAAAGTGGTGAAGAACAAGTCATACTTCAGGAGATATCAGGTCAAATTCAGGAGGAGGAGAGGTAAGACTTTTCTCTTACTCCAGCGTCACAGGCCTGGTTGTATTTTTGCACAACAAAGCTTTTTAGAATGTATACAAATTGTCCCTCGGAAACCATTGTTTCTTGCTATCTCTATAGAGGGAAAAACGGACTTCTTTGCCCGGAAGCGCCTGGTTGTGCAGGACAAGAACAAGTACAACACACCAAAGTACCGAATCATCGTCAGGTTCTCCAACAGGGACATCTGCTGCCAGGTCAGTTAATGTGAGACTGAGCCCCACGTGGTCACTTATTGATGATCCCTCGACTCAACACTTTTTCTCTCTTTTCAGATTGCTTATGCAAAGGTCGAAGGAGACCAGATTGTGTGTGCTGCTTACTCTCACGAGCTGCCCAAATATGGCATCTGTGTAGGCCTCACCAACTACGCTGCGGCCTACTGCACGGGCCTGCTGCTGGCTCGCCGGGTAAGAGAACATACACACAGGAAGTTGCAGGTGTCAGTACACGTTTTAGATTTGTTTGCTGGTTCTCTGCTTCTTGATGATGTTACAAATCTCACTGAGCAAAATGTAGTTGGTCCTTCATATGCACTAGCTGATGTTTACTGTCCTTTCAAGACGGGGCTGAGAGAAGCCAGACGAACCATCATGCACAAAGTCTAATTAGTTTATTAACACTCGTTTCCTTGTTTCTGTTATTTTTGCTGATATGGCACTTTGAAAGGTCTGATTTATTGCCTCAAAATCAGTAAGTGTGATCATTAAGTGTTTTCGTCTGTTAACAGATCTGTATTCTAACCAGGGATCGGCCGATGTTCAGTCTCTGCCGATCGATCGGTGCTCTCGTGAGAGCCGATCACATGATGTAAAATACATTACACTTTTCTCTGTGCGCGCAAAACAAGCTCGCCAAAATGGCTTCACCGGTCTGGCCGTATTTTAAGGTGTCCGAAAAAGACAATAAAATGGCAGTATGCAACGTGTGTGAAGCAGAAATCCTGCAGCTCCGCCCGCTGTGACTGACCGGTGAGCGGAGCAACACACACACTAAGAGTTAGACCTATCACATTTAGCTATTTTATCTACCTCTGGAACTAGTTATACATATATTTATTCTTCACTGTCGGGTCAGTCATTACTGGATCAGTGAGCTGCATGAGATGATGCTGTCGGGGGAGGAGAGAGAGAGAGAGAATCCAAACCTGAATAATGTACTTCATTTGAATGTAATAATTATGTTTGTGAATGAGCCCCATTAACTGAGGTTTAAACATCACTTTAAATGGAAGATCCCCATAGCCCCCGCCGACTCGATCGGTATCGGCCGATACTGATTCCGGCTATCGGCCCCAAAATTGGCGATTGGAGCATCCCTAATTCTAACATCCTCTTTTGTATTTTCCTGCTTTCCCTAGCTGCTGAACAAGTTTGGCATGGACCAGGTGTACGAGGGCCAGGTGGAGGTGACAGGAGACGAGTTCAACGTAGAGAGCATTGACGGAAAGCCGGGTGCCTTCACATGTTACCTGGATGCAGGCCTCGCCAGGACAACCACAGGAAACAAGGTGTTCGGAGCACTGAAGGGGGCCGTCGACGGAGGACTGGCCATTCCTCACAGGTCAGTACTTTATGGGAAATAACAAAAGCAACCTCCTATAAGAATTTTATTGTATGTTATTTTTCCCTTTTTTAAGCAAGTCTTGAAGGTGCGCAAAGAGCATCAAATAAAGATCTGCAGCAACCAATATGAAGTGCGCCCACATGATAGTAGTGATAGGAGATCATGAATATGAATAGACTTTTAAGGGCCAAAATATTTGTTATGCATTTGAATAAACAAACTACTGCTTTCAATTTCATGTTGTGCTACATTGTTGCTAATGTACAAATATTTTCGGCAAAATAAAAATGTACAAAGATTAATATTTGAATGAGATTAACTTCAAAGCTAGGTTCGATATTATTCCATTAATAAAACTTGCTTATCAAATAAATATCACTTATCATTTCCACTGTGGTTGGTGACAGGTCCAGCTGGTGGCTATTGGTTCTTCTCTGCTTCTTGATGATGTTACAAATCTCACTGAGCAAAATGTAGTTGGTCCTTCATATGCACTGGCTGATGTTTACTGTCCTTTCAAGACGGGGCTGAGAGAAGTGAGACAAACCACAGCCAACATCTGTCTGTGTCATCAATTGGCCTGGCCTGAAGAAAAAACATACCAAATGGAAAGTGTAAACGTTGAATAGTCCTGCTCTGTCACTAAAAATAACGTGATCTCTGCTCTCCCTTGTTTCCAGTCTAAAACGTTTCCCCGGTTACGACACGGAGAGCAAAGAGTTTGACGCAGAGGTGCATCGGAGACACATCATGGGCATGAACGTGGCCGACTACATGTCTTACCTGATGGAGGAGGACGAAGACGCCTACAAGAAACAGTTCTCTCGCTTCATCAAGAGCGGAGTCACGCCAGACACAGTAAGATGGAGGCTCGCTACACACAATGTAGACAACACATAACATAGCTACACATGCAAGCACAATGATTATTCCTAAAAGGAAATTATCTTACTTTATATGAAATCGCCCAAAAATATGACAATACCATATATGTAATTTAAAAAAAAAAAAAACGGATTTAAATATAGTTTGAATAAGGATGTTTTTGTACAACTTGGTACCTCATTTTGGCCATATTTTGTACCCACAATACCATCCCTAAAAATAACACCCTTAGTAAAAAAGTTTCATTTATGTAATGAAACAAAAGGATCAGGAAATAAGGTTAACGGATTTGAGTACTATTTACAAGATCATAGCAACAGTTAAGGTGACCGATGTGGACCCACACTCTGAATGTGCTCAACACGTCTCTTGGCACAATTACATCAGCCATGGCTACATACATTTTTCAGTTTTTTGACTTCTGTGTTTGCTGGTTCTCTGCTTCTTGATGATGTTACAAATTTCACTGAGCAAAATGTAGTTGGTCCTTCATATGCACTAGCTGATGTTTACTGTCCTTTCAAGACGGGGCTGAGAGAAGCGAGGCGAACCATCATGCACCAAGTCAAATCTCAATCAAGACATCGTATATTAACACTCGTCTCCTTGTTTCTGTTCTTTTCAGGTCGAAGAAATGTACAAAAAAGCACACGCCGGCATCAGAGCAAACCCCGTATTCGAAAAGAAACCCCTAAAAGACGTCAAGAAGAAGAGGTGGGTTCTTATTTCCATCTGTTACTTGCTATTTTCTTCTTTAATGATGCTGTTACACGTGAGACAAATTTAGAAGGTGAATTTCCTCTGTCTTTGAGCTAGATCCACCATACAACCTTTAAAGAACCCCTGTCCCATTACTGCTACCCTTGGAAAAACCCTGTCTAAGTATTGCCTTTCTTAGGTTTCCCGCAGGGTCTTGAAAAGTCTTACATTTAATAATCAGAATTTAAGGCCTTATAAAGTCTTAAATATGATCAAAAAAATATGAAAGGTCTTAAATATTATTTAGAAGGTCTTAAAAATGATCGGATTTGAAAGGTACTTCTGTGTTGCGATAGTGTCTAAATGTGTTTTGGGGGAAATGTCCGGGCTGCAAAGTAACTAGTATGGTAATAGCCTTTCAGTTCCCCCCAACAATTTGTATTGAAATAAATCAACATGGAACCAATAATCATTAACTTAGTTTCCCCCGGCCCCTTATCGGAGAACACCCAGCTAGTAACCTGGCAGTCAGCAACTCCGGTATCTTCGAATCTACTTACAAATAAATATGGGGAAGTGTAAGTTCAACCGTATTTGGTTGGAAAACATTGAATTTAGTGCTTGGTTGAAACCAGTGGAGGGAACGTGTTTGAAGCCCGCTGCACCTTTTGCTGAGAAATGTCGCGTTTTTGTGTGCAAATGTAGCGTTAGTTAGTGCAGCATCTCCCGCAACAACACCGGGGAACATCCGGGTGATGTTTGGGTCTACGTCAACCCTAAAAGCGGAGGTGCTGTAGACGCTAAATACTGAAGCTAAACACCAATCCTACAACGGCAACGATGAACGATTGTAGCCAAGGCAGCAGAGCTCTGAAGATAGCTCTTGTCTCACACACACCCACACACGTGCGTACAGACACATTTTGTCTAACACGCTAACACAGTTCTTTGTACGGTTATGCTAATATGTTCAGTCATCGTTATTATGTTAAACATCAATACATTTACTTTGTAAGTAATTATGGCACGTATTTCATACTTCTTGCCGTGAAATAGCTCTTAAATTCTATTCAAAGTGGTCTTAAAAAGTCTTAAATTTGAGTTGTTGAAAGCTGCAGGACCCCTGCTTTCTGTGCTGGGGAGCTCCCAGTGCTGAGTGGACAAACACTCTGCTGAGCTGAATGTTAATGGGGCTCTTGTTGTGTTTTGTTTCCGGCAGGTGGAATCGCGCCAAGTTATCTCTGGCACAGAGGAAGGACCGCGTCGCCCAGAAAAAGGCCAGCTTCTTACGAGCGCAAGAGCAAGAAGAAGGGGACGGTTAGGAGCCCCGCTGAAAAAACTCCACACAAATCACAGACAAATAAATTTATTGCAAACTCAAGCTCTTGTCTTTGGCAATTATTTGTTCAATGAGTAATGTGTGTGTTTGTACTTTTTAATAGGGCTTTCTTTGCCCTCGACTGTCTAAACTACACCCATGAATAATATATTTACAGTCATTATCTTTAATCTATTCATGGGACTCACCCAAAGGTTCTTCAACTTCCAATTCAAGCATCAGACACAGCATATTTTTATACGTGGAACAATATAAGTTACTGTTACCACAGTGCATTTTTTACAAGGAGAACTATCAGGCTCAAAGGTGAGAGTTAAAAATGGGAAGCTTGAATTGGGATTTTAAAAACTTAAATCCTTTCCATCAGAGCTTTATTTACTATATCAGACTTAAGGAGGTAAAGAGCTAGAACTTAGGTTTCTCCTGTTAAAAAATATGAATTAAATGTTTTTAAACAAATATTTCAATTTCTTGATTTTCTAATTGTGTGGAAACCATGCTCAAAGTGTAACAACTCAGTGCAGTTTAAAGAGGCCCTAAAGTACTGACAACATTTCTGTTGGAATGGAGAGATTTAAGAAACATTTGGGTCAGTCTCTTTTTCCATAGCTCTGGTTAAAAATAACCATAATTAACTGCTTGTTAAACAGCAATGCATTACATTTTGTGAGGTTATGTAGAACTAGTGTATGCATCTTCAAATGTTTCATTCCACAGGCCATAAGACACCTGAGAGAACATTCATCTGTTTGCATCTTGCAAATTATTTATCTATATATCATATTCCATTTACTTGTATATAGACTCTTCTTGCACTATATCTATTTTATTTGTACATCTCAAATGATCTTGTGCTAGTTTATCTTTTTTTATGTCATGTTGCACTGTTGACTTCAGTTTTGATTGCCATATCTGCACTGTAGCTAATGGGCACATGGCAATAAAGCCTTGAATCATGTCTATCAATTAAAGCCAGTCGATACATGTAGTTGAGTATACAACAATTATTGCCCACAAAAAAGTGTGTGAAGTGAATTCTCACAAAAGTGGAAGGTAGTAAGTATATTCGAAAGAGGACTTGTTCTAATTGTCATATTTGTATGTAGAGTCTCTACCGTGACATGTCTCCATGCTTTAATGTTCATAAAGCTCTTTATTTTTCTCATACTGCAGCACCTCTTTTCACCCTCTGTCTGAAACCAGAGCCCAGTCTGCTCTGATTGGTTATCATTTACATGCACTAAAACCTACTGTATAATACGGAAGAAGGAAAACCCCTCAAAAGTAGGATAGGCCTATTGAAGTAAAAAACGGTCACAGAAGTGGTATGTAGTTTAATTGTGCAAATCATGCTGGTCTTTTCAATAATTCAACTTTTTTTTTACATTTTCAAAATTCAAACAGCAGCGTTGACCACAAGCTCGACATGCTACAGGTCATGTCTGTATTTAGAGTGGTTACACAAGCCAGGATGTTGAGTCGGTCTCAGCAGCTTCACAACTTCCAGAAGGGATCATGACAAATCCTCTTTGTCCAGCATTCAGATGTGACCACACGTTGATAAAGATCTCCACCATCACAGGTGTTAAACATTCGTGAATGATTTCAGGATGATCTCTGGCATCGAGTCAAAATCCCCAAAAATGTGATACAGCACAATACTAAAAATGCTCTTTGTAGTGAGAAATACAAGTAGATAACATTCACAAATGAAATACATTAATATTGTCACTAGTGTTACAGGTGAGAAATGTACAGCAGTGAAGTGCACTGACATACAGAATGTTGTCGGTGGAATACTGACAGACATATCCTTCAAGTTTTCCACTTTGAATGTAATAAACGGCCTTATGCAGATGAGTGACAATTAGGAAAAGCTTCAATGCTTCTTGGCATAGACTGTCTTCTACTCTGTACCCTGTATAAAGACATGTCCTTTGTTTCATTTTGCTACAAATCTTTTCATTTTTTCCTTAAATGTTCACTTATCTGTAGGCTACGTGTTAAAGGTGAAGTCTTGTGATATTCTATATTTTAATTATTGTAAAGACAACCCCTGAAAACCAGCAGTTAACCATTCTGTACAATCTTTTTAGCCAAGTCTAAAGTGGAAGTCTTAAGTAGTTCAGCAGGGTGACCTTCATTTTCGTTCCTTCATTTGAATGAACTTGGGTTTCATTTTGGTCGATGCCACACACTGTCCTGCTGCTTTCAATACTCACTAATGCACCAAATTTGAATTAATCCGCAGCTTAGTCTGTACGAGAAAAACAAAATCACTTTCTTTTAACAAGGGAAAGTACAATTTCGCAAGCTGTTTATAAAGATTAATACTCCAAGTCGTACTCTAAGACAGCGTAGTACTAACAAATAAACCTTTGTTTGGTCTTTTAACAGAATTTTCTGTAAAACGAAAATATGGAATACCACCAGCCTTATCTTAACCTTAGGTACACTCCCTGATTATGCTATAGTGCTCAAAAGCAACTTTAAAAGGAGACATATCATGCTCATTTTCAGGCTCTTACTTGTTTTATGGGTTGTAATCGATCATCTTTTCATGCTTCAATGTTCAACAAACACATTATTTTTCTCATTCTGTCACCCTAAATAACTCCGTGTCTTTCCAAAACAGTCCGTTTGAGCGCCTGTCTCTTTAAGACCTCGTCTTGAAAAAGCCAAGTCTGCTTAATTGGCTTGCGAAAATAATATGGCGTAACTTTGCAAAGGTACTTGTAAAGCTGGAGAGGGAGTATATTCTAATGAGGCTACATGTGACATACGAAGGGAAGCCAAACCTGAATGACTTGTTGAGTCTAACTGGGTTATCTTATTTCTCAGTTTGTGCGGAGGTAGGCTTTCCTGATAAGTAAGTGCAGAAGCAATAGGAAAGTGAGATGTTCATGATATGTCCCATTCAACATAACAAAGTCAAGGAGCCTATCTTATAATAGTGTCATTACACTTCCAACTGGGGCTTTGTACAACACCCTGATTTTAAATCCTTCTCAGGCCATACATACCTGCATGATTTAGTGGCAAAAACAGCAATTTGTCCTCCCAGCGCGAGACGTTTCATTTTTCCAGCAGTGCCCCCAAAGACATTCCACTGTGGTGAACAATACAATACAATATAGTGTGGCTGCATGATCTGCTTTAAGTATGACTTATGGTAACATGCAAACATTCAGTCGAGTTTAGTATTTCAAAGTTCTTAGCCTTGTTTTCCAGGCCTGAACTTCTGACGCTCGGAGAGAGGAGGTAGATTCTCCATCAGTCTGACCGTTCAAGAGTGTATAGAGTAAATAAAAACTACTTCATTAAATGTGCTATTCCTAAATCACAGCATCTTTCATACTCTGTGTGAGGAACCAACTTCAGGTGA
The DNA here is from genome assembly GCF_949606895.1 of Notothenia rossii. Classification (NCBI taxonomy): domain Eukaryota; kingdom Metazoa; phylum Chordata; class Actinopteri; order Perciformes; family Nototheniidae; genus Notothenia; species Notothenia rossii. Next base: position 48,806,518 of record NC_136907.1, on the reverse strand, counting down.
CTTCCCGTCCTTGTCACGAGTCCTTGGTGTGCGAGATCTGTCTCCACAGCAGAGCCTTCAAGTTGTTGAGAATAAGGGAGTGCTCCATGTTCATTTGTCCAGCATTACTACCTTTGAGAGCCATGCAGGAGTACAACTGCCTCTCCAGCTCCTCCCTCATCCCTGAGGGCGCCCCCCGCAGGAGGTAGTCCTTCAGTGTGCTGCACGCCTTCGCCAGGTTGGGCTGAACTGGCTCCTCCTTGCATCGTTTCTCCGACAAATCACACAAGGTCTTGCAGTCCACCCCGTACACACAGTCAGCGTCCGTCTCACACTTCAGCGCCCGCATGGTGCGCTTGAACTCGTCCTCAGACACCACCGCCCGGGCGTCAGTCAGACGGAGCTCGTGTCGGTCGGTATAACCAAAGTGCGCCGCAGCGAGGTCACAGATCAGAAAGCTGCCATAGGTGCCGTGGAAGAGGTCCTCCACCAGCTCCAGGAGGCCCATGGAGATCTTGGCTTTGCGAGGCCATGAGGGGGTGAACCACTGGTCCATGGAGCGCTGCATGCTGCTGGGGACCCAGGACACCAGGGGCCATGGGAGAGACAAACCGTACAGGGGCCCGTAGTGGACGCGCTCCGTCATGTACAGATCCCCGCAGAAGCCCAGGAGGCGAGGAGTGTGACCGCGGTCCTGCAGCAGGAGGCCCAGCAGCACCTGTAAACAAGGCAGGAATGGGTCTCACTGAAGAGCTAGAATCCTTGTTTGTTTGCAGATCAGGGTTAGTACAGATCGAGGCAAGTAAGACTAAATACTTTTTTATTTAAATGAAATGTAAGATCAAGTTCACGATAACTCATTATCTTGGATTCCACTACCTTGATTCTCATCGTGCCAACTTCAAAAACACTTCCTACACTAAATACAGGTTTAAGCCATGCCTTTGAATTCATTTGAATTTGCACTTTCCCATTTGCACATTCAGTCGTGTGGTGATGTTTGAGGTGAGGTAATGACCATAAATGGTAAAGGTTACGAGAGTTCGTTGGGAAGCAAGTTTGCGAGTGTTTTTGATAGGTAATTTTGGAGAAACCAGCTTGAGTGTGCTAGAATTTGAAAATACACAGCCGGAAAAAATCTGCCACTTCATTACAGAGCCCCTCCTCCAACACACACGAACATGACCAATGAGGGCACGAGATAAGTTTGCGCACAGATGGAAGGCTGACAGGCAGGTAGGCCATCCAGTTACTTTAGCCAGGCCCTTCCTGTTCACAGTCTATACATCAGACTTCAGACACTGCTCACAGTCCTGCCATCTGCAGAAATTCTCAGATGACTCTGCCATTGTGGGCTGTATCATCAGAGATCAGGAAGCTGAATACAGTAGTGTGGTGGAAAGTTTTGTGGAGTGGTGCGGTCAGAACCACCTGCAGCTCAACGTCACAAAAACTAAGGAGCTAGTGGTTAACTTCAGGAAGCGGAGTACCGCCCCAAGCCCAATTACCATCGTGGGCATGGATGTGGACAATGTGGACAGCTACAAGTTCCTGGGCGTCCACATAGACAATAAACTGGACTGGAGTAAAAACACTGACGCCCTATATAAGAAAGGCCAGAGTCACATGTATTTCCTCAGGAGACTCAGGTCCTTTAACGTCTGCAGCACTATGTTGCAGATGTTTTATGACTCGGTAGTCTCCAGTGTGATCTTCTTTGCTGTAGTGTGTTGGGGCAGCGGGGTGAAGACAGCTGATGCCAACAGACTCAACAAGCTTATCAGGAGAGCAGGCTCTGTCCTGGGAGTGGATCAGGAGTCGTTGGCAGTGGTGTCGGAGGAGAGAATGCTGAGGAAACTTCTCAGCATTCTGGACAACGGGTGTCACCCCCTGCATGCCACACTGGTTTCCTACCGGAGCACTTTCCGCCACAGACTGAGATCACCCATAACCACCACACAGCGCCACAGGAGGTCTTTCCTCCCAGTGGCAATCAAACTCTTTAACTCTTCACCCCTAAGTAAAGGGCACTGAGAACTCCCACACCAACACTATGTACAATATACTGTAAGTTCCATCACTGCAATACACTCGCTGCTATATATATATAACTATGTGCAATATTATATTATATTATTTTTATTAGTATTATTAATAATGCTATGATAACGTGCAATTACGTAACTGCCACTACGTTTTAATTTTTGCACTATAACTACTAAATACTGCTAATAATAATTGCATTGATTGTGTGACTTTCTATGTTTCTACGTTTCATGTTGTCTGTGGATGTTTAATTACTCTTTTTGCTGCTGTGTTTATTGTGTTTATTGTATTTTGTTACTCTGGCACAACAATTTCCTTCGGGATAAATAAAGTCTTATCTCTTATCTCATCTTAAAATGATTGGTCGTGCTTTTTACAGTACTACGGCTTCCAAAGATGACATTTTTTTAATGGATTTTTTGTCAAAGCACTTAAGATATTCATTGCTATCGGGATGTTTAGAGCATTCCATGGAATATAACAAAAAGTGTATCTCGAGCCGGTTTCTCAAACTTACCTACCCCACCTTTAATTTCAATATTTTTCAAAGGTCCACCAAAACTTTGACACTTTTCCATGCTGAGAAATCGTATACAAAAACACCATATTTTGTGCCACAGACAGTACTAGTTGCTAATTTCAGAGGCTTCTTATTCTACCTCATCCATCTGCAGGAGGGCCCACGTAGAGCGGGCTTCTGGTAGTGACACCCGTCCATCTTTGTTGCCGTCGGCGACAGTGAGGATCTGGCTGACGAGGCTGGCAAGGTTAGCCTGCTCTCCGAGCTTGGACTGGTGGAAAGAGAGGGGCGGAAACTTAGGGGGGTCGTCCCTTCACACTACAATGTTTGGTTCTATACGAAAGACCTTTACCTTGAGGTGATTGAAGACCATCTCTCTGAACTTCTCCACTGAGGTGCCTCTGGTGGGCTTGTCGAACACGGGAGTTTCTCTCCGGGGCTCCGGCTCCTCGCCCAGCTCTAAGTGCACAACCTCCCCCAGCTTACAGCGGATGATCCCATCATGGTCCCCCCAGCTTCCTGTGTACACCTGGAGAACATTTAGCCACATATTAAAACAAGCTGTAACATCTCGAGAAGTAGAGTTACAACTTAGTTTCATAATTGAGTTTCCTACCTGGTTATCAGCCAGCGTTGACAGACACCTGCTCAGGTAGAGAGTGTCTTTGTCACACAGGCTGCTGCATGCAGACCCATCGATTATCCCCTTCCTGTATTTATCACACTTGGAGAAAAAGAGAAAATGTTATCATCGTGCATGTCTGATAATCAGAGAGCAGGATTATTTAATTTCTCCATCTTATCAAAAGACAAGACAAGGAGTATTCACAAAATGTTTTAGTTGCCACACACAGAAGCCAGATAAATGCATGGGGCTGGCCTTTAAACATCCTCAACCTCGCACTAGGTGTTCCTTGCAGTGGTAATTGCAAAATAAAAGCCCATTACAAAATAATCGATATAACAGGGTGGAAACAAACAAAGCCATTACTCACGATGGCGTTCTTGCACTCGTGTCCTCTGCACAGCTCTGTGTACGCTGAGAACTGCACATAGAGCACCCAGCTGCCCACCAGCACCGCCAGCCAGGTCAGGAACAGATACTTCACCCGCACGAAGGAGATTCGAGCCTGCGGAGGGGGGGCACAAACAGAAACTAGAATTAAATAAAGAGCCTGATTTACAGTCAAGATGAGATTAGTCCAACAATGTACAGTGGGGCAAAAAAGTATTTAGTCAGCCACCAATTGTGCAAGTTCTCCCACTTAAAAAGATGAGAGAGGCCTGTAATGTTCATCCTAGGTATACCTCAACTATGAGAGACAAAATGAGAAAAAAAAAAAAATCCAGAAAATCACATTGTCTGATTTTTAAAGAATTTATTTGCAAATTATGGTGGAAAATAAGTATTTGGTCAATAACAAAAGTTCATCTCAATACTTTGTTATATACCCTTTGTTGGCATTGACAGAGGTCAAACGTTTTCTGTAAGTCTTCACAAGGTTTTCACACACTGTTGCTTGTATTTCGGCCCAATCCTCCATGCAGATCTCCTCTAGAGCAGTGATGTTTTGGGGCTGTCGCTGGGCAACACAGACTTTCAACTCCCTCCAAAGATTTTCTATGGGGTTGAGATCTGGAGACTGGCTAGGCCACTCCAGGACCTTGAAATGCTTCTTACGAAGCCACTCCTTCGTTGCCCGGGCGGTGTGTTTGGGATCATTGTCATGCTGAAAGACCCAGCCACATTTCATCTTCAATGCCCTTGCTGATGGAAGGAGGTTGTCACTCAAAATCTACATGGCCCCATTCATTCTTTCCTTTACACGGATCAGTCGTCCTGGTCCCTTTGTAGAAAAACAGCCCCGAAGCATGATGTTTCCACCCCCATGTTTCACAGTAGGTATGGTGTTCTTTGGATGCAACTCAGCATTCTTTCTCCTCCAAACACGTCTAGTTGAGTTTATACCAAAAAGTTCTATTTTGGTTTCATCTGACCATATAACATTGTCCCGATCCCCTTCTGGATCATCTAAATGCTCTCTAGCAAACTTCAGACGGGCCTGGACATGTACTGGCTTAAGCAGGGGGACACGTCTGGCACTGCAGGATTTGAGTCCCTGGCGGCGTAGTGTGTTACTGATGGTAGCCTTTGTTACTTTGGTCCCAGCTCTCTGTAGGTCATTTACTAGGTCCCCCCGTGTGGTTCTGGGATTTTTGCTCACCGTTCTTGTGATCATTTTGACCCCACGGGGTGAGATCTTGCGTGGAGCCCCAGATCGAGGGAGATTATCAGTGGTCTTGTATGTCTTCCATTTTCTAATAATTGCTCCCACAGTTGATTTCTTCACACCAAGCTGCTTACCTATTGCATATTCAGTCTTCCCAGCCTGGTGCAGGTCTACAATTTTGTTTCTGGTGTCCTTTGACAGCTCTTTGGTCTTGGCCATAGTGGAGTTTGGAGTGTGACTGTTTGAGGTTGTGGACAGGTGTCTTTTATACTGATAACGAGTTCAAACAGGTGCCATTAATACAGTTAACAAGTGGAGGACAGAGGAGGCTCTTAAAGAAGAAGTTACAGGTCTGTGAGAGCCAGAAATCTTGTTTCTTTGTAGGTGACCAAATACTTATTTTCCACCATAATTTGCAAATAAATTCTTTAAAAATCAGACAATGTGATGTTCTGGATTTTTTTTTCTCATTTTGTCTCTCATAGTTGAGGTATACCTAGGATAAAAATTACAGGCCTCTCTCATCTTTTTAAGTGGGAGAACTTGCACAATTGGTGGCTGACTAAAACGTTTTTTGCCCCACTGTATATAATAATGTTCAGCCTGCTATGCAATCCTGAACATATCTAGTCATTTTTCAATGTGCATTGATCTATGTATCTAGACGTAGATGCACTGCATTTATTATCATAAGGGAGGGGTGTGGTGCAGTGGGTTGTGCGTTGGTGTTCGGATCAGGGCGTCACAGGTTCAAAACCCCACTGCAGTCAGCATGTCTTGTGTCCCTGAGCAAGACACTTCACCCCAAATTGCTCCTGTGGGGATTGCCCACAGTATTGACTATGTAAGTCGCTTTGGATAAAAGCGTCTAACAAGTAACATGTAATGTAATGTAATGTTGGAGAAACGTAATGCCGAAAGGGATATCGCTTCAAACTGTGGCCTGGAATAAGGGGAAAAAAATAGGACACTATTTATTTTTGTATTTCTAGAGTTCATTTGAATTGTTGCGGGTAAAGTCAAACTTTCATTAAATCCACTTTGATTACGTCTCAAAAATGTGACTTTGATCTTCACATGAAAAATGTGTTGTTGCAAATGCAAAACATTTATTCTCCTCCGATTCATTTTTTCTCAGGTCTTTATTAAGCCCGTTCGTTTTTCCTGGGGTCTACACACAAATACTCAAGCACACATAACACCATTTCAACACAACAAACATAAGGAACACAAAAACACATCACATGTCATTAACAGTTAATGACATCTTTAACATCATTAAGCACATTAGGCTTTTTGGATGTGTTGTATAGGTTTTTGTGCATGTAAATTGTCCTCATAGGCAAAAATCCCTTTAGGATTTCTCACCCACACCCTCCCCCCCTGCCTGAAACGCCTCCATTGGACCCCTTTGTTTTCTTCAGTAACATAGTGCCATCACTATGAATGTAACACGCTCCAACCAGGCTCCAACACAGCCAGCTAACCAATCAGAGCAGACTGGGCTCTGGTTTCAGACAGAGGGTGAAAAGAGGTGCTGCAGCACAGGCAGTATGAGAAAAATAAAAGAGCTTTTTGAACTTTAAAGTATGGAGACATGTCACAGTAGAGACACTACTGATATGAACCTGAAAATGAGCATTAAAGGGCCCCTTTTTAGGAAAAAAACAACTAAATGTATCCCCTTTTGCCTGGGCCTTAAACTCTGTAAATAATAGGTTACCACGGTGACATCATGGGGTTATCCCAGCGCCATATAGATAGAAGAGTTACGACATCTCCGTTCACTCCAATGGACCAGTTTTTTACAGCAATGCCGCTAACTTCCGGGGAACTATGGAGAGGATCTGCGGCTAGCAATCTATGGTTGCAGCATAACAGACCGTTCGTGATGGACTTTTAAAAGGTAAGAAGACATTTAAAGATTTATATTGCGGATATTATCAGAACATCTGAATCAAATTAACATGTTTATTAAAGGATGTTAGTGGATTATCCCTTAAATCAGTATATTTTACGTTTACAGATAAGGCTAGGATACCGGATAAAGTTAGCAACACACGTTAACCACGAACAGCCTATTAATCCATTATATTAATCCGTTCTCCTAATGTTATTTCCTCCAACGTTGTGGAATTAGAGAAAAGGGGCTTCTTAACGTGCTTTTATCCGGGGTGGAGGGAGTTAAATATCAGTTAAATATAACATTGGGGCGTGTGATTGTAGTGGGTGGAGGTGGTGAAATGAGGATATCCATCTTGGAGTTCAAGCTAGTATAATATAGTTAACGTTACACAATAATAAGGAAGAGAGCTATTTGTGTGATACATCGCTATTGATATGGATTCAGAGTGCATATTTGAGACTTCCAAACAGTAAACAAAAACTTAACTTACGGGTGAGTGTTTTTAGCAGAGCCATATGATGTCCTTGTGATTCTTTTGATTCTTACCTGTCTGTATTATGTTGCAGCTCAGCTGATTTTGGATTGATGGCAAAGGGAGAGGGACTTAAGTGAGAGTGAAAACACAAGGTACGTTTAAAATAGGTCAGCAATTTCCCATCCTATAGGTTGATAGATGTATCTAACCCTTTCTCCTGTCTCCCTCTTTCAGCACAAGAACCCCAGAGGGATTCAATGGAGCCTGAAGACCTGCAATGAGACCCTCACCCTGAGCCTGAGTCTCGACTCCCAGAGTTTTGCAAGCCTCTCCCTGTTCCTTATTTTGATTAAACAGAAATTAAGCTTCCCAATGGTGTGGTCTTCGTTTTGTGAAAAATATGATTATCTCACATATGTTGTTGCTGTTGTTGTCTTTTGTGATAGTTAAATCGCTCCTGCTGACTTGAGCCAGCCATTCTTTCCTCCTCTCTGTGTCAGTGGGGAAACCTTACATTCATACTCCTTTCTCTGAGCTCTTGGAGCATCCTCAGGCAGCACAGAAAACCATGGGGGAGACGATATGCCAGGACAACACAGAGGAAAAGGCACAGACAAACTGCATGACATGCTATTCAATGTTTTTTGAATTCCATTTATTTACTGTCAGTTGACAATCATTGATAGGCACCTGTCGGTCTCCTGTCCTTTCTGAAAGTCATAAAGATGACATTACTCATTTAGATTACTTAGGTCCTCAATTACCAGGGGATTACTGAAACCACCATGAATTAAAGAAATGGTAGAAATGAATCTAATCTGAATTTTGAAACCTTCCTTCCCATCCCCTCCCTCTAAATATATCAAACATTAGGATGTGATGCTCCTGACTACCATTCAAGTTTAAGAAGATAATATTTGTTTTAAACAATTCAAAGCAATAAACAACAGCAACAGGCTCTTCAACCAAGGCAACATTAGCCTAACATGTATATGTTAACAGGTAAGATAGCTGTTCACACTATGTATATTTTCTGCTATTTTATTTCTATTTGAGATGTTTACATTTTCGATTGTTTGATTCTAGTCTTTTAGCTGTCTTGTGTACATGTACAATGCCTTGTCTTTTGCTGCTGCAAAGCAAACATTTCCCAAATTGGTATCAACAAAGTACTTCTTATTTTATCTTAATCCTCAAATATTAGCAAATTTAACTTTTTCAAATATTGATGTAACTACATACATATCGATATGTTGTATAAATATTGCAAATCAAAACCTTTATTCACTACTTATTACCAAAAATCGTAGTTCTATCTCCGGTAATCATGCATTCAAATGTCCCACCACGAACTTCCGGGGAACTATTGAGTCTCCCTGAACCACGTGACGATCAAGCATTTAGGTCCTCCGCTGTCGTAACTTTTCTCTCTATATGGCGCTGGGTTATCCCATAACGAGTCACTGGCTGGCTGATAGGTGGTCATATGTAACAATAGCTCATTGAGCTGGAACATTCTTTGGAGGTGCTAATTCAGTTGCTACAGTGTCACATGCCTTTCTAGTTATGCCTCTTAATGGAATTAATGTAATTACTGACCGTGTCTCAGGATGCACACATGATCACATGTCCCACAGTATGTCTGCAGACAGAGATGCTTCTAATTCAGTGCGGTATGAGATTTATTTTCCACAGTTATAAAGCACAGGCATGCAGTGAAAAAAACATAGACTTATTTACACTTTGGAAAAAGTGACAACAGAAATCTGAAGATTTACAGAACACAATTAAAAAACAGAGACATACACAGATAAGAGCTGCATTCAATGTGTCTTTACTGGAATGTTATAATTGAATACCAAAAGTATTGTTTTTAAGTACTACTTTTTAGTACGTTTTCCGTTGTTTGACAAATCCCGATGATCATTTTATCAGAAATGTTCTACTGCAACGTAAGCAAGTAAAAATAAATAGAAGAAGGAACATTGTTGGAAGGAGCAGTGAAGAAGAATGTGGGTCAGATTTGCTATGTCAGCCACAGTCTTAGACTTTTACTTAAAAGTGAACTGCAGAGAGCTTTTCTCCGAGGACTGTAACTGCACTTGGGAGGATAAAGTAATTTGATTCTCGCTCTGATCACACGGCAGGAACAGCTTATGTTCTGTATATTTTGGCAGCCTGCTGTTCCACTCACTTCAGACCAAGCACAGTTTCCAAATCCCAACAAAATGTGGCCCAGTGACGCAGGGAACAAGTACAAGCCTTTATTTTTGTAATCTTGGATGTGCTGTGATTACTGCGCTTGGTAATCAGCTCTGATGTGGACAGATCTGGTTTTCTGATATATGTGCGACTTCAAATCCAAATCCAAATATTAAAGTGACAGACATATTCAGACATTCTATGTACCGTCATCGATTATTTTACCATTGTGAAGTTCTTGTTGGTTTGAAACTTTATGAAAAAACATATCATAGAATTTGTCCAGAACAAATTTGGAACACATACCCAGGTTTAGGGAGCAACGGATTACATATAATGAGATTACGCAAACATGATACAAAAAAAAGGTAACTGTATTCCCCTACAGTTACATAAAAAAAGACGTAAACATATACTGTCATTATCTAAGGAGTCTACATCTAATTTCTCTCATTATTTACATGTAGTTAGTCATTTTAATTGAACACATTTTTTAAACTAACCCTCAAAACTCTGCACATCACCACATTGAGCTGCAGGGAGAACACAGGAGAACTAGAATCTTCCAATTCCCATTGGTGCTTTTCATCAAACTGTTCTTCTGTTATAGCTTTAACAACAGCTTTGTGTTAGAGCCAAGCTGCCGGAGTTTTAACACCGTCTGTCCTGAAGAGATGAACAAACAGACAGTGGGCCTCCAGGGAGGGACCAGGATTATCAGGGCAGTAAAGAATAACTACACACATCATATCTGACTCCACTGGTATGCATGGAGGTGCCACATGCATGAAACGAACACACACATTCAACATGGTCGGGTAAAAGTCACATGTACATGTTGTCTGTGTGTCTCAGCATGGTTGTGCAAACCCATGATAAAGCACCCGAGTTAAAGAAGTGAAACTTGAGCAACACTTTAGTAATTTACACAGCGTCCTCTTCCATGTTACGTGATACATAGAGTTTGTCTTAACTCATGGCGCTTTTCCACTGCAGCACGTAGCGGCCCGGCACGTTTTTTTTTGCTTTTCCACTACGGGTAGTTCCGGCTCAGGGCTACTTTTTCACCTTTTTTCTGGACCTCCAAAATCGAGGTTCTTACCGGGCCAACAACCGGGCTGAATATGCTAAACTATCGACGTAAACACTCGACTGCTGAATGATCAGAGAGAATCGCTGGCAAGGAGGCTTCTACAGAAAAGGTGGAATCTGGGTGATACAAATCTGCTGAAATATATTCCTTCTAAAACACATCTAAAACTTGCTAAATAGCAATAACTAACTCTTAACTTGATGAATCCACAACAAGTAGAGCTTAAAGTAGTTTTATTATTTTTATACATTATACAAAGCTTATTTACATAGGAATGTCACTGGTGTTACCAGGAAGAAAAGTAACACTAGTGACGGTAACACCAGTGACAATTTGGAGAAAACACTACAATTTTAACAAAATGGCTGCAATGTGTCAGACCAAATATGGCTTCAGTCAATATCAAAATCGTTTAACTCTTCAATACAATACATTTTCTCATTGAAATGTTCACCCCTAGGGCTATGAAATGAGTAAAACTAATGACAGACTTGAAAGACGCACGTACAATTTGAAGATAAAATTACACCTTTGTCCACTGCATGCCTCAAATGATCTCTTGTTACAGGAGGCACTTCAGAGACAGTACATTACTTCAAAATAAAAGCGTTTTGTGTAGCAGTAACACCAATGACGTAATTTTGGGTGACTGACATTTATTGGATATTATTAATAATAATTTGGGTTTTTTGTTACCATTTCAGTGTTATATTTAATGCTAATAATGTTAAATATGAATGAGATTTATTTATTGAAAAAAAATATTTTACATGAAAACTATAGGCTCCTCTTCCATGTATGATCAAAGTGACAAGGCAGTTCCTTGAACTTGGCATTTTAAATAAATTGCAATTTATGTATAAAACAATGTTTTACATTTTTTAATTTAGTACCATTGCAAAGACAATCTCTATTTATTCAACATATATAATGAATGTGAGTATTAGGTCAACGTCATGTATTTTGGTGTCTGCAAAAGTAAGTGACAGTACTTCCACCTTTTCTGTAGAATGACCCGGCTACAACTACAAAAAAAAAACATATTTTACCGTGATTTAATTGTAATACACGTCTCAAAATGATGCTGAAGTAACAACATACTGATACCGGTCTGCAGACAAGACGACAGTTGAAAAACATTTTAAAATGCGTGTTTTCTGAATGGAGATCGGATCGATCAGGCTAAGCTAACGTTGTATATGCTCCGTCCACACTCCCAACAACGGCCTACAGACATAAATAAACCAGCGACTGTATTCGCCATGACACAGACAGTCTGTGGTTTGTACTTGTTTAACTTTTGTCTAGTTTCTGAACAGATATGAGGAGCTGTGAGCTCTGAGTGCTAACAGCTAACGGCTGATGTTGGTTTTGTGTTTCGCATTGAAGATGACGTCACGGCAGTTTCACCCAGCGTCGCTCCGCCCGCCGAACAGCCGATTGTCCCGTCTAGCGCCTACACTGCGTTACTATATTAGTAACTACACCAGTTACTAAACTGTAATGGAAACACAGCTTAAAGTGAGCCTGCCCTACTAAGGCCAAACTAAGCTGTGGTAGCCGTGCTAGGTCCTGCAGTGGAAAAGCGCCATAAGATAACATTAGATAAACTGAATTGATTCCTGATTGAAAGGTCAAAATAGCAGTTTAATACCAAGTGTAATGTAAAGTGTATAGAAATGGCCCAGAAGTTTAACTGAATAGGTCAAGTACGTAGGCTATTATAAGGAATAGAAATGTTACAATTTAAGAAAAGTGGAATACTTGAACAACAAAACCTCTTCCCCTAAAGTAAATGAGCAGTAGGCAGCAGAGTAGATAATAACACTGATGATAGAGGGAGCTTGTTAGTGCAGGCAGGAAAAATGTTACCATCGAGTTAAATGGGCAAAGTCCACATAGCACAAAGCCTGTGGTGCAAACTGTCGCGCTGTCAACAGGTAGGTCAAGTTACCCAGGATAAACAAGACCTTGTGACCCCCCCTGAAGCTTTGGCAACCCCCAAAGTAGGTCCTGACCCCCAGGGCCAGTCCTAAACATTTTGGTGCCCAAGGCGAGATTATGATTTGGTGTCCCCCCCCCCCCCCAAGCAATACACAATAGAATATATAAAGAATAAATGAAAAATCTCTACAGAAGACCAATACACTACAAAAACTGAAATGTATTGACATGTTGGTTATATACATAAAGAAGGTTTCAAATGTATTCATTATTTTTTTAAACATTTTAAAGTAAAATGCTTCAATCTGGTGCAATCAATTACTAGAGACTAGATCTAGGGGGTACAACTCTAAACACCCATATGAAAAAGATCGGTTTACATTTTAATAACCAAATAAGTATGTGAACATAACCAATAACCTACCATAGCCAATAACAAATAAATGTAACGTATTTTATTGTTTGTTGATCATTTATATCTTATTTTACCTAGTTAACATTTATTTATTCATGCATATTTTTTAATCTCTCCAGTTTTAAACAATATGTGTGGTTACTGTCCTATAGTATACATTGGAATGATTTCAAATCTGTTTTTATTTATCCTAATCATCAGTGGCGGCACCAGAGTATTTTTGTTGGGTAATCTATGGTAGGGCTAACCCATACAGTGGTGGAGCTCAAGTCAGTATTTGCAATGTAATTACATACACGCTATATCGCCCCCCTTGACAGTGAAACGCCACGCGTGAGGTTTAGATTATTTCCCTGTCTCAATCAAAATGGAACTGTATGAAATAAAACGGCACATTTGTCTTGTAGTAAATAAAAAGGGATCACTGTGAACTAGGGCTGTGCATCTTCACTGGTCTCACGATTAGATTACGATTATCCTGTCAACGATTCGATTCAATTCGATATTCCGATGCATCACGATGCATCACGATTCATACCAATGCGTTGCATCCTCCATTTTCTATATTACTGCACATGGCTTATTTTTCATCAATGCATACATGCAGTAAATACATATGAACTCTCTTTTTATTATTTAGAAAGTGCTTCAGAAATTAACAACATAAATGTCTTGACATTCATTTATAAACCAAAAATAAATCAATTGTATAGGTCTAGCCTCCCTATATCTGTGTGTGAAGTTGTTCCATCCTCAAAAACAAAAAAATAATGCTTCTGCAGTCTAGCTGCAGCTTCTAGCAACAGTCTTCTGTTAAAAAAAGGACACTGAAGGTCCTGAATGTGGCATCACACTCAGGACTTCAGTCTGAACACAGCAGACAACAGGAGTATTTACAATAGCATATACAAACAAAAATACTGCATATGGGTGCACACTTACATTCTCTGTCTTACTGTTACATAAATCCCATGAATGTATGAGATTAAGTTAGCTTCATTATATCTCAGTGATTAAGTGAATAATAAAGTTTCTATCAGGTTACTATCAGCCTGTAACTCATTATTTTCAGGGAGGGGGCGGGGTTTGGAGGAACGTAGGGTTATGGCTAGAAAGGATCCGTCTAGTGTAAATATGACGTCACGTTCTCGTTGTAACTCTCGTTGTAATCGGAGCGGCTCGGAAACACATCTACAGCAGTAACATGATGCAACATACACATTAATGCAGCAGCAATATTAATAGAGAAACATCAGACTTAATAGTAAAACACTGCAAGGGAACATTTTATTGCACCAGGAGCTATCTTGGGACTTTTACTGCGACAACGTTGACTTGCCTGTGAATAAAACATAAACCATAGTGTTGGTGATCTAGTGTTGTCATTCTTCTTTGAACACCAACAAGACCGCTAACACCCTATTTCAACAATCACACTCCCTGTCATTGACATAATTAATAGATACTTTAGCTTCTCAACATCATTTGCTGTGGCCAACTGATGTTAACGATCGTAACTGAAAGGCTGCCTGCCAAACGTAAACATTCAGCCACATGACATTCAGCCAAACTCTCGCGAGAGTTTTACACAAGACGGATCCTTTCTAGCCATAACCGGAACGGAGAGGAGACAGTGATCGCGGAAGCTTTTTTCCTCCTGCCTTCACAAACTTTACACACGTATATATCGTCTGAAAATCGCTAGAGGACATCCATACTCTGCAAACCAAGACTTAATTAAATCCACCAAAAACCTGACATGATTGTAACGCGATTATATTTAAAAAAACATAAATCCCTGTGTCTCTGAGCCGCAGTGACACGGTGTGATTCAGAGCGGGTCCTTCTGCTTTTGGTTCTGGACTGGTGTTCTTGTGTTGGTGGATAAAGCAGACTGCTCCGTGTTTGGTGTTGCTGTGCCGCTGTCACGTCTGTTCCCTGATCTCTGCGTCACCGACCGATTTGATATTAAAGTGACAGAAAAAAAAACGTTATAGTAAAGCCGTGGCCGGAAAATCAGGAAGCAACGTTACTACGCTATAATCGATTATCTTCAGTCACTGCATTGATACCGAATCGTCCACGTCCGCATCGCAATGCATCGTAGAAACGATTATTTTCAACACCCCTACTGTGAACGTGATGTATAGTACACGTAGTACGTTGAAGATCCAATGGAGATACTGAATGGCGGTTCCGATTGATCTCATCAGTAATGCATGACGCAGATCCAACGTTTCGTTGCTCTGATTGGCTGTAGGTCTGACTCTATTCAAGTTGCATTCGGAGGCATAGAGAACCGCAGTGACGCGTCATAAAACCCGGAAGTAAACTTCTTCCGGCTCCTTCGTCAAAAACCAATGCAATTTCTCCATAGGATTTTGGAAAATAGCTCGAAATAAGGTCTGTGGTTGACACACATTTAAGAGAGGGATCACGTTTTGTTCAGCCGGATAATCTCCACATGTCAACCCTACTTTTATAATTTTTTAATCATAAATCTAGTCGCCAGAAGCAAAATGCTAACGTTATGCTATAGACGGACTACAAGCCAGTACAGCAGCAGGGTCGCACGACTTCAACGTCACGCCAACTTAAGATCGTTTCAACTGACTTGCACTGAAACTGCACTTTGAAGAATTAAATATATTAACATTTTAAACTGTATACTGTATATAACGATATTTAAAGATTTCTGGATGTATAACACATGTAGAATTTTTGACAATAACGCTGACTTTGACTTTCGCGCGCTTGCATATTTTAACAAAGCTTTTCATTTTAGCCACACTGAATTTAACTAGAAGTCAATGCTGTGTCAATTACCAGTTTGATATCGTTTTACAAAGATGACAAGAAGAGTTTAGATAGGAGAGAACCACTACAAGTCAGGACACGTAAAACAGTGCAGCCTAGATGAAGGTGTGCTTACCAGTGTTGTCAGGGCTAGCATGAGGGACAAGGTTTATAGTGTCGGTGAGTAGTGATAGCAAGAGTACCGTTAACCTAGAGTTAATTTATTTACATTAATTCCCATCAACAAATCCATTTTTTGTGTCACATGAAATCTTTATTAGGCAAGGCAAGTTTATTTATATAGCACTTTTCAACACAAGGCAATTCAAAGTGCTTTACAAAAAATGAAAGACATGAAGAAAATGGCATTTAAAATCAGTCATTAAAAAGAAAAGCTAATAAAATAAACATTAAAAGAAAAAATACATGGATAAAAGTTACAGTGCGGTCTAAGATATGAATAGTTTAATTAAAAGCAGCGACAAAAAGAAAAGTCTTCAGCCTGGATTTAAAAGTAGTCAGAGTTGCAGCGGACCTGCAGGTTTCTGGGAGTTTGTTCCAGATATTTGGAGCATAATAACTAAACGCTGCTTTACCATGTTTAGTTCTGACTCTGGGGACAGAAAGCTGACCAGTCCCTGAAGACCTGAGAGATTTGGATGGTTCATAATTTAGCAGGAGGTCAGAAATGTATTTTGGGCCAAAACCATTCAGTGCTTTATAAACAGCAGCAGTATTTTGAAATCTATTCTTTGACACACAGGAAGCCAGTGTAAAGACTTCAGAACTGGAGCGATGTGATCCACTTTCTTAGTGTTAGTGAGGACTCGAGCAGCGGCGTTCTGAATCAGCTGAAGCTTTCTAATAGATTTTTTAGTGAGACCTGTGAAGACACCATTGCAGTAGTCCAGTCTACTGAAGATAAAAGCATGGACAAGTTTTTCCAAATCCTGCTGTGACATTAGTCTTTTAATCCTAGATATGTTCTTTAGGTGATAGTAAGCTGATTTAGTAACTGTTTTAATGTGACTGTTGAAACTCAGGTCAGAGTCCATGACTACACCTAGATTTCTGGCTTTATCTGTTGTTTTGAACATTGCAGACTGAAGCTCAGCACTAACTTTTAAACGTCCTCCCTTGGCTCCAAAAACCATTACCTCAGTTTTATCTTTGTTTAATTGGAGAAAGTTCTGACACATCCAGTCATTGATTTGTTCAATGCACTTACTCAGTGTTTGAATTGGAGCATAGTCTCCTGGTGAAATGGTTATGTAAATGTGTGTGTCATCTGCATAGCTATGGTAACTTATTTCATTGTTCTTCATTATCTGAGCCAGTGGTAGCATGTAGACGTTAAAGAGAAGAGGCCCCAAGATTACAAATATTACACACCAGAAAACTCAGAAATATCCATGAAATAAACATACAGTAGGCTATAAACAATTAAAGGGATAATTGGGAAGGCATTATAAATGTAAATATATTTTAAATAATAAAACAATCCCACCACCACAGGTATCTACAGTTGAAGAGGGAATTCTCTCCACAAAATGTGAATGCCCATGTGGAGAATGGAAATGCAGTCATGCGGCTGCATGAGCCATCTTTGCCATCCACAATTTCAGCTGCACTGACACCCCCTCAGTGGAAGAAGCCAAAGGCAGCTAAACGTATGCATTCAGTGGAGGAGCTATTTCCTCCAACCAATAACTCATTCAACCCGCTGACAAGAGAGCCCACCTCCGAAGAGCGTGACTGGCTGAGGGACAGACTCGGGGGCAGGTTCTCAGGAATTTCTTTGCTTCTCTCCCCCGAGCCAGAAGAGGAACACTGCAGCTTGGAAACACTTACTGTTCCTGAAATTATCAAATCTGTTGGGCATCAGGGACCTGAGGCAATTGTAGCAAGCATGGCATTGTCTGAAGAGCAACAGAGGGCAATTCAGGTGGCTACCACTGGTCAGCGAACCAACCCAAACTGGCATTTGTTCAGGAAAGGAAGGTTGACTGCCAGCAACTTTGGAGCTGTCCTGAGGTCAAAGTGTGTGACTGCTTCCCTTATTGCCAGGGTGCTAGGGCAACAACAGGCCCTTGATGGTGTTTTGTCTGTACAGTGGGGGACTATGAATGAATGTGAGGGCGTCAGGGCATTCACCACTGCAACCCAGATGCAGGTCCATGAGTCAGATTTGTGGCTCTCCCTATCAGGATTGTTGGGGGCATCTCCAGATGGTCTGGTAGGGTCTTCCGCTGTGCTGGAGGTAAAGTGTCCCAACGGAGCCAGGGAAATGACAATTAGTGAAGCATTGCAAATCAAGGGCTTTTGTGTCAGTAAGGAAGGAGAAACATTCAGCCTGCGTGAGGAACATCCTTACTGGCAGCAAGTGCAAGGTCAGCTTCACCTCACTGCAAGAAAGAAGAAGAAATTGTGAATCGTTTTTAATTTACATTTACTCGCCTTTGCAATGTTGTGGTTGTTAGAGGGTTAGGTTTCCTGTCAGCTCGTCTGTTGGGAAGATATAAAATATTAGTTTCATGGAATTCACCCCGTCACATATACTGTAAGAGCATTAAGACATACAGTACATAGGCTAAAACAAAACATCTAAAGATATAACCTTGCACTTTGATAAGTCTCGTGAACATTTTCACTATTTTGACATTTTTATAGATCAAAATTGAACTAAAGAAAGAAATGGTAGATTAATCCATATTGAAAATAGGTGTCAGCTGCTACACTAATTATAATAGTTATATTTCTTAATTAATTAAGATAAGATATTACTGTATTGATGCCAATTTGGGAAATGTTTGTGTTGCAGCAGCATAACAAGAAAAACAAAATATAAGTTATTATATATACAAAAGTATGTGAGGGATGGAATATTAAATTGAATATAAATGTAAAATGTACATGTGATTTTAAGTCCAAGAGAAGCTATGGAGCAGAGAGTTCTCTGCCAGCCAGAGGTGATTTGTTATTAGTTCAATATGTCAAATTGATTTCCCTGACTACAATCTTTAGTTACATGGTGAAATGTTATGCTGCTTGTACTAATTAGACTTATCATATAAGCCACACAGCGAGGTTTTAATAGGATTTATTCATTATCTTTACTTATGTTGCGGTCTTTTCAGCAGCGCCATCTCTAAAACGGCGATACAGTCACTACCCATCATTTACATTTTACCGTGACATGGACAAAAATGTAACGTCAGCTTACCTCATGGCACGAATCCAGACTCTCCTTTGGAAAACATTGGCCGGGAAACGATAGAACAAGCACGTTTCATGCGAAGACCTGTGGCTGCAACCCAGAGCAAAGCAACAAACCATTGCGTAGCCAGTGCTTGAATTGGAATAAAAAAGGTGCCAGTACTCTAAATCAGCAACAAGTATTTGGCACAAAGTCATAGTATATCCTATAATGCTGGTGGGTTTGTCTCTTTACTGTATATTTTGGAAAAGCTCACTGTACTTAAACAAAATGACTCGGGGTGCATCTGAGATTAGAGGGGGTGCAGTGGTAGAGTGCTATTTTTATAAGTGGGGAGTGGACCTGACACCCTCTAGTCTAGGGGGGTCCGGGGGCATGCTCCTCCGGGAACATTTTTTTTTAAATATTGAAGTTAGATGCATCAATCTGGTGCACTTTGAGAGCAAAATGAAGAGATATATGGATACCTCTCAACATCCATAAGGAAACAACTGTAAACAGATTTACTTTTTCTTTATGGATATAAAAGAAAGTAAAGCTTGACTCATACTGGCTGGTTAAATGACTCCTCGTCCCTGAGGCCACTACCAGTTTTTTGTGCCATTTTGTTGGATTTATTTGTCAATAGCGTTGCTGCACAAAGTGATAGCCCTCTAGTTTAAATCTACTACCCAAAAAGAAACATATGAAGATGGGTTACTATTTAAAAAAAATTGCAAATCTATTTGGGAACAGTGGGGCCGGGCCTCAAATCCTATAGGGGGGTCCGGGGGCATGCTCCCCCGGTAAGATCTTTTTTTTAAATGTTGGACTTAAATGCATCAATCTGGTGCATTTTGAGGGGGAAATAAAGAGACTACACCCATATGAAACAAAAATGTATACATTTAAATAATCATAAAATCATAAGTACATGGCCATAACCAATAACATACAATATCCAATATGAAAAAACATTGAAACTTGTTTATTTATTTGTTTTTGGTTCATTTATAGTTGTGAGTGTGTCTGGGCTCCTGAATCGGCCTCTCCTGTCTCCCTCCTCTCCCCCCTGCTCCTCTTTGAGGCAACAGCAAAGACTAGTTTTAGCTCTCAACAAGTTTATCTTACCTTTTTTCACCTAGTTAACATTTTGTTTGTATTATTCATGCATATTTTACTAATCACTACCCCCTCAAATGGAAATATGTGTTTACATAAATGGTGACCGAACCGTTTGAGACCCACTGAGATAACTTAAACTAAGTTAACTATCTAAAGACTCAGAGAGTAATTTACCTCACCAGAACTGTAGTTATCAGCCTCTCAGTCTGACAGCAAAGGACTCTCCCTCCACCTTGTTGTTGAAACAGCTCCTTATATCCGTTAGTGCAGCTAGCTAGCACCAGATGCTAACAACAATACACGTAACCGGTGCGTGCGCTTTCTCGCTCGCTCGCGCCACACATACACCAACACACACCCTCCCGAGCTTGAATGACACACAGAGACCAATCGAGGGCATTAGTATGATCTGTATGAAAGTGGCAATGTCGGCAGGCCACGTCATGTAGACAGCCAGTCACCCTCTGTGAGGCAGAGTCAGACCCACATTTGCGCTGCGTTGCGTTTACAATATATACGTATATTGCCGGCGGCTGAGTACCGGCATTTTACTGAGTACCGGCACCTTGCCGGTACTCAGTAAGAAGTGCCGGTACCACATGGGTAAAAATCAGAAGTGCCGGTACTGTGTACCGGTGGGTACCGGCCCAATTCAAGCACTGTGCGTAGCTAACTAGTAGCGCTAGCTTTAGCTAACGTTAGCTAACGAAACAAACTGCCGAGTAAAATTGGAAAACACTGGTAATTAATTATTCTATCATTTGTAAAACTACGGTGTTAAAAACGACAATTTCAAAAATACAGATTCTAATGGTCAGATATAGATATACAGATACTAAAGATAGGCATGTACTTGCTTACAAGCAGAACACAGGGGAAAACAAACTTAGCGGGAGTGTTTACGTGTTCGGCGTAATGACGTACAACGGCCTCGACAATTTCTGTAGTCCTATTCAGCCACTCGGTAACAACCATCGTTTTTCAGACACGTAAACTCTTCAAAAATCACCAGTGGGGTCACTGCTGATGTATTTAATGCCGTAGAACAAAACGTGATTTATCTCTTAAATTTGTGTCAACCACAGACCTTATTTCGAGCTATTTTCCAAAACCCTATGGAAAAAATGCATTACTTTTTGACGAAGGAACCGGAAGTGCTAAAAATGCTAACTTACTTCCGGGTTTTTGGACGTGTCACTGCGGTTCTCTATTTTGATCTGACCGCGGCCGCGCTGATATTATAACGCCAGAGAATTTCCACACCTTTCGTGTATAAAACTCCCCCACTACTTAGACTATTCCTTGCACCCCTCTTCTAGCATAAGCCAAAATGGTCTAATATTGCATCAGTAACGTGCACTTGTTGTAACATTTATATATATATATATATATATATATATATATATATATATATATATATATATATATATATATATATATATTAGGGATGCACCGAATATTCGGCCGCCGAAAATTATCGGCCGAAAATGGTTAAAAAGGCTCTTTCGGCTTTCGGCCGAAAGGGTTTTAGCACCGAAAAAATATCACCGAATGTCAGGGAACAGGGTTACGTTGGTAAGCTAACGTGTTGTTGTGATGACGTAATCAAAAGGCGGCGACAAGCACGGCGCGGGACCATGCTCGCGGCTGGCTCACAGCCAACATGTCTGGCGCTTGGAGATATTTAAAAATATCAGAGAAAGAGGCGCGGATTGCGATTTGTAAAACGTGTTCAGCTGACATTTCTCGAGGGGGTGTAACTGCAAAGACTTTCACCACTTCGGGATTACTCCACCACTTGAAATCAAAACACCCGGATAAATATGCGGACTATGATCAAATCACAAGCACTGACAGCGAGAGACTGTTCAGCGCTGCCTCTCATGTGCTTGATGAGAAGAGGAACAGACTTATGGCTGATAAAGCAAAGAAGCTACTGTTCATTAAAAATAACCTCCCACTTTTCCTTAATAAGTAGACAAGGCTGGCTTATCATAAGCTTATCTAGTTCTACATGTCTACTCTATACCCACTTTCCTGAACAATTTTCATTGTGAGTTATAATTCACCATCTCAGGTTATCATTAGGGGGAAATGACAGCAGCACAGTGTTCAATATATTGTACTTTCGGTATCTAAATGATACAATGTTGTTTACATTGCTCATGAGGACAGACCACCTTATTTGCAGATTCTTGAAATTGTAATTTAATTTGTAATTGATTGTGGATTTTGTATCCAGTTTTCACTTTATGTATCTTTATACAATGTTTACTACTTTGCTTATGAAATTGAATTGTAATTTCATTTGTAAATAGTTACATTCATGTGGATTTATCCAGTTTGCACATTTGTATGCATGCACTTATAGGTGCATTTGTTGTTGTTGAAGGCCTGGCTGTTAGTCTTTATTTACACTATTTTGTTGTAGGCCTACTGGCCTAGATGTTTATGCAGTTTTAAAGCATCTTGGCTTTGTTCTGAATGCACTTTGTTGTAGTTATCCTACAGAGAAAAGAAAATGCACTTGACTTGGAATTAATGTACTGTATGCATTCAAAAGTGCTGAATAAATGTTTTATGGACCCATAATAGTGATTATTATTTAAGTTAAGTTTTGCCATAATCATGTCTTTTTCCATAATCAGGTAGCTGAACAACATTGGTAAAAAATGTATACATTATATATATATATATATATATATATATATATATATATATATATATATATATATATATTTCTATTAATCATTTTCGGCCTTTCGGCTTTCGGTTTTCGGCCAACTGTTTCCTATTTTCGGTATCGGTTTCGGCCAAGAATTTCCCATTCGGTGCACCCCTAATATACAGGACTGTCTCAGAAAATTAGAATATTGTGATAAAGTTCTTTATTTTCTGTAATGCAATTAAAAAAACAAACATGTCATACATTCTGGATTCATTACAAATCAACTGAAATATTGCAAGCCTTTTATTATTTTAATATTGCTGATTATGGCATACAGCTTAAGAAAACTCAAAAATCCTATCTCAAAAAATTAGAATAGTTCCTCAGACCAAGTAAAAAAAAAAGATTTATAACAGCAAAACACAATCAAACATTTGAAAATGTCCATTAATGCACTCAGTACTTGGTTGGGAATCCTTTTGCACGGATTACTGCATCAATGCGGCGTGGCATGGAGGCAATCAGCCTGTGGCATTGCTGAGGTGTTATGGATGCCCAGGATGCTTCAATAGCGGCCTTTAGCTCATTAGCATTGTTGGGTCTGGTGTCTTTCAGCTTCTTCTTCACAATACCCCACATATTCTCTATGGGGTTCAGGTCAGGGGGATTTGCAGGCCAATCGAGGACAGTAATGCCATGGTCAGTACACCAGTTACTGGTGGTTTTGGCACTGTGGGCAGGTGCCAGATCATGCTGGAAAATGAATTCCTCATCTCCATAGAGCTTTTCAGCAGACGGAAGCATGTAGTGCTCTAAAATCTCTTGGTACACAGCTGCATTTACTCTGGGCTTGATGAAACACAGTGGACCAACACCAGCAGCTGACATGGCTCCCCAAACCATCGCTGACTGTGGGAACTTCACACTGGATTTCAAGCAACTTGGATTTTGCTCCTCTCCAGCCTTTCTCCAGACTCTGGCGCCTTGACTTCCAAATGAAATACAAAACTTGCTTTCGTCTGAAAAGAGGACTTTGGACCACTGTGCAACTGTCCAGTGCTTCTTTTCCTTAGCCCAAGTCAGACGCCTCTTCCGTTGTCTTGAGTTCAGAAGTGGCTTGACCATGGGAATACGGCTATTGTAGCCCATTTCCCGGACACGTCTGTGAACAGTGACTTTTGATACCTGGACTCCAGCTTCAGTCCACTGTCTTTGAAGCTCCCCCAAATTCTGGAAGCGACTCTTCTTCACAATGCTGTTAAGGCTGCGGTCATCTCTCTTGGTTGTGCAGCGTTTCCTGCCACATTTCCCCCTTCCAACATACTTTTTGTGGATGTGCTTTGAAACTGCACTCTGTGAACAGCTTGCTCTTTGAGAAATTTCTTTTTGTGTCTTACCCTCCTGATGGAGGGTGTCAATGACGGTCCTCTGGACAGCAGTCAGATCAGCAGTCTTCCCCATACTTGTGATTTAGTTTACTGAACCAAGCTGAGTGTTTTTCAAGGCTCAGGAAACCCTTGCAGGTGTTTCGAGTTACTAGTATACTTTTTCATGATATTCTAATATTTAGAGATAGGATATTTGAGTTTTCTTAAGCTGTATGCCATAATCAGCAATATTAAAATAATAAAAGGCTTGCAATATTTCAGTTGATTTGTAATGAATCCAGAATGTATGACATTTTTGTTTTTTTAATTGCATTACAGAAAATAAAGAACTTTATCACAATATTCTAATTTTCTGAGACAGTCCTGTATATATATATATATATATATATATATATATATATATATATATATATATAAACACACAGTCTATGGTTGTAACAGCAGGATCAGTTTGTGTGTTGTGGACATGACCCTTATACTGTATCTTCGCAAGCCATGATCAACATTTTGCTTATTATTTAACCTGTTAAGCACTGAGCCTGTTTTTCAGGTCTCCGGCTCGAAAATGACATTTCCAGAACAAATGACCATAACTACACTTCTAAAAAGGGGGAAATTAATTAAAAAAAGTCTCAAAGTAACGATTAACCTGTGAGTTGGACGTAGAAAAGTCAGAATCAATATAGATGTTTTTTATTTTAAAGAAAATTCAGATTGAACATAGTAAAAAACTGTAAATTAGTGTCTGTCCAAAAATATGTTTTACTTACAGTGAAAACTACCCTTGGATGATGGTAAGGTAGACTATAAGCTTTAGGAATCCAGTACAACATATAATAAGTACCCCGTATCAAGATTGATGCAAAACAAGTGACATTTGACCTTTTTAGAGAGGTTTAGCAAAAAAACTCCACCTCTGAGGTGATTTGGGTGGAAATGGTAGTTTTTACCGTTTCTCTAGAACCCATTGGTCGATTTTGGTGATTGACATCTCTTTTTGACCGTTAGAGCCAATAGAATAGAAGGGGAATTTCCACATACACACACACCTTATCATTGAGAAATGAGAGCTATGCGCATGCAGTTTTGCATGAGAGCGAACCTATCTCTCGCTCTGACATCTGGAAACGGAAAAGCAGGTTTATTGCTTATGGATTATCAGAAATCCTTTCAAAGGGACACAGACACATTGGATTAACCTATGGATTAACTTCAGCAGCGTTTTTATCGTTTTAATGCCATTGAAGACCACTTTTGACCAGACAACAACAAAGGTGAGCCATTTTACCATTTTTAGCTACCTAGCCCCACATGTTTTGATGTCTGTTCTTTTTAATATCTTCGCGAGTTCTTATCATGGAGTGATTGTGTATGTACCGATTGATTCTGTGTCATCTCACGATGCAAATCGATGGGTTGGACGTGCAGCTACGATAAGTAATAAGGTTGTTATGAGTGAGTTTCTGTGCAGTAATGCGTTAGCATTTTTCCACTCATCGCTAATTCATAGGCTCAGCGCTAGCTTTGTGGGTTAAAAAAAAAAAAAAAAAAGATCAGTTAGCTGAGTTTCTTCCTGTTACATGGATATAAAGCATTCATAGTTTATTGAATATTAAGATGCCCTCAGACGCCGTTTCCTGCAGATGACGCGTTTTCCCCCGGTGTAGAACAGGTTAATTTAATTTGCTTACTTTAATCATTTTTCATGTTGGGGCTAAGCCATTTCTTGGTATGGCTGTAGCCTACCCCGGCGCCGCCACTGCTAATCATTATAAAAAGGTATGCCTTGGAAATATTTGTTTACATAAAAGGTGACCAAACCGTTTCAGACCCACTGAGATAACTTGGACTAAAGTGAACTATGCCCTAGGTCAGTGGTCCCCAACCCCCGGGCCCCGGACCGGTACCGGTCCGTGGGTCGTTAAGTACCGGGCCGCACAGAAAGAATAAATAACTTTCATTATTTCCGTTTTATTTATTATTCGAGTCTGAACAATCTTTTATTTTGAAAAATTCTCCGAATTCTCCCCGTTACATCCGTCTATGACTCACGTGACCCACTCTTGACACCGCTTGACCTATGCGATTGACACATGTCAATATTGTGGTCACGTGATACATTAACGGTTAGCGCTAATATTAAATATTAACGGTCGCGCTAACTCACAAGCTAGAAACTCACAAGCTAGAAAGATGAGTAAAAAACAGACGTCTTTGGAAAGTTTCTTTGCAAAGGGGAAAAGGGCCAGTGAGGAGACAGAAGAAGAGCCTATACCCACCAAGAAAAAGAAAGCTGCATTTAACAGACAGTACCAGGAGACCTACTTAAAATATGGATTTATCGCTACAGGTGATTCCCACGCACCAAGCCCGCTGTGCATAATATGTGGTGACCGGCTCTCCAATGAGGCAATGAAGCCTTCAAAACTGCTTCGCCACTTAGAGACTAAGCACCCTGCTTTAAAAAACAAGCCTTTGGAGTACTTTGAAAGAAAAAAGCAGGAACAAGAAGGACAGAAGCAATTACTGAGGGCCTCTGCAACAACAAATGCAAGTGCACTGAGAGCATCCTACTTGGTGGCTAACCGAATAGCTAAGGCTAAAAAACCATTCACGATTGGTGAAGAATTGATTCTTCCGGCTACTAAAGACATTTGCGGTGAACTTTTGGGGGAGGCTGCGGTTAAAAAGATAGCACAGGTCCCTCTGTCAGCTAGCACCGTCACGCGGCGCATCGAGGAAATAGCAGAGGACATTGAGACACAGTTGTTGGAGAGGATTAATACATCACCGTGGTACGCACAGCAGGTTGACGAGTCAACAGATGTGGACAACAGGGCAATACTGCTTGTTTATGTGCGATACCTTTATCAGGAGGATGTGCATGAGGATGTGTTGTGTGCACTATCGTTGACAACCAAAACCACAGCCGCAGAACTATTTAAGACGCTGGATAATTACGTATCAGGAAAACTTAAATGGTCTTTTTGTGTCGGCATATGCACAGACGGAGCTGCTGCCATGACCGGACGGCTGTCTGGTTTAACTACTCGGATTAAGGAGGTTGCACCTGAATGTGAATCTACACATTGTGTCATACACAGAGAGATGCTGGCGAGCCGAAAAATGCCACCGGAACTTCACAGCGTATTGAATGATGTTGTTAAAGTTATCAACCACATCAAAGCACACGCACTTAACTCACGCCTATTCGAGCAACTTTGTGAGGAGATGAACGCGGAGCACAGACGCCTTCTGTTATACACAGAAATAAGATGGTTATCCCGAGGGAGATCGCTGGCCAGAGTGTATGAATTACGAGAGCCGCTGCAAAGATTTCTCTTAGAAAAAAAGTCACCGCTGGCAGCACATTTCAGTGATGAGGAGTGGGTCGCAAAACTGGCTTACTTGTGCGACATATTTAGCCAGCTCAATGAACTCAATCTGTCTCTTCAGGGGAAAATGACAACAGTCTTCAAGTTGGCAGATAAAGTAGCTGCATTTAAAGCCAAACTGGATTTGTGGAGACGACGTGTGAACAGAGGCATATTTGACATGTTTCAAACATTGGCGGGGATTTTGGAGGAGACTCAGCCGGAGCAGTCATTCTCCCAGCTGGTGCACGATCACCTGTCTTCGCTTTCAAAAGAGTTCGAGCGCTACTTCCCAACCGCAAAAGACCCACGAACTGAAAAGGAATGGATCCGCGACCCATTTGTCAACAAACCGGGCGAATCCAGCATGTCCGCGCAAGAAGAAGATCAGCTGCTGGAGATCGCAAATGACGGCGGCCTGAAAAGGATGTTCGAGACATCAACTCTGCCGGTATTCTGGATAAAAGTCATGGCAGAATACCCCGAGATTGCCACAGCAGCTCTGAAAACCCTGTTGCCATTTCCGACATCATATCTGTGTGAAGCGGGGTTTTCTGCAGTCACAGCAACCAAAACAAAATCACGAAATAGACTGGACATAAGCAACACACTCCGGGTGTCTTTGTCTCCCATCACCCCGAGATGGGACCGTCTCATTGCAGAGAAACAAGCTCAGGGCTCTCATTAATTTAGCGTTATGGTGAGTTGTATTTTTCATGAACTTCATATGTTTTATGTTGTATTTTGAAGGTATGTTTAAGTGTTACCAAAGCGACCAGAGAGCGCGAGGCAGAGAGGTTGTTATTGTTATTATTATGTTATTATTATTGTTGTTGGTGGATGTCAGGAGGACGCAAAAAAAAAAAAAATGTCAGGAGGACGCTGCTAATAAAGTTACATACAAGTACACAGTGGATTCAGGCTTTTTATTATTATATTTACAAAATACCATGGTCTTGTCATTTTATTTTGTTGTATTTATCCGCCACACCTTAAAGGCCGGTCCGTGAAAATTTGTCTGACATTAAGCCGGTCCGTGGCGCAAAAAAGGTTGGGGACCGCTGCCCTAGGTGACCGCCTATTTCGCCTATGCCAAAGATCGGCCCTGCTGACCCCCACATTGGGAAGCGCTGATAGAGAAGTCCATCTAAAAACATCCAGGACATGGTGGAACCATACTTTCCAGCATGTGCACACAGTCCTCATTGGCCAATCGGCTTGCTTCTCCCTCAGTGCGAGTAGCACCCAGGTACCCTTTCAACAAAAACACATGTTGGCTATACTGGCCCCAAAATGGTGGAAGGAGCTCCCCATTGATAACAGGACAGCTGAAAGTCTACATATTTCCAATGCAGAGTGAAAATCCATCCGTTTTGCAAGTTGGCCAATACCAATTCTCACTTCTCTGCTATTAATGTTTGGTATATTTGAAGCCAATGCAGTAGTAGCAGTAGCAGTAGAAGTAGAAGTAGTAGTAATAGTAGCTGAAACAGTAGCCGTAGTTGTAGTAGGAGTAGTTTCATGTGACTTATCAAACCCGGACTATAAAAGAACTATGGAAATCAAATGCCTTTTTGTCCTGCTTGAGTCAGACAAATGTTCAGAGGTTATGGGGAGGCAGAGTTTAGTCCTGAAAATAAGTTGTAGGCAACACATGTAGGCGAAAACACAGGTTGGTGTGTTGCCCTTAACCAGCACGTCTAACAAACTCAGCAGCAGTTTATGGAACCCTCTCTAATGTTTGGATTGTGTTGCAGGTGCTGGTTACAGTTTTTCTTCCTTATGACATGGAACAACATGCAAATAATTTAAAACCTACGTCACATTATCCTTAGGGCGATATCCATCTTTTATTGCATCCTATTTCAATTCTAGTAATGTGTATTTTAATTACTTTGGCTTAGAGTTTAATTTCCTTATACTTTATTAAGGTCCTTATTTGTATTTCTATTACTCAAATAGATATTAAAGGTCTTTCCTTTCATCTATTCCAGAGTCACTTAAAATAATGTATTTGTTTTATTTATTTAACTCAATATGATGGCACTTACCGTCTTAATATTGATTTAAAAGTCAGTAAGGAACAAAAATAAACACTTTTGCTGAAATATTATATCAACACTGAATATACTTAGCCAGATGTGTCCGACTCCTTGTCATACTCTGCACCAAAACAGGAACCGAAAACAACCCTAAGAAAATACGCAGCAACATAAAAAAGAATAGTGATGCTTTTTCTATGTATAGAAAGGACTCAAATAAACCACTTCTGGAAAGAGTGTGTGTGTGTGTGTGTGTGTGTGTGTGTGTGTGTGTGTGTGTGTGTGTGTGTGTGTGTCCAAGTGTGTACAGAGGAGAGTAGCCTAATTGAAACCGGTGTAGTTAAATATTGTCTGAAGCCAGATTCAATCAGCCCGGCCATCACCTCCTGAACTCTACTGTAGTCCATGGACTTTAGACCAGGCACAGAGTTGTGATATGCAGTCTGTACTGTATGTTGTAATGTGGCAATATGTTTACTTTTCAATAGAACAAAAGCAACCCTGTACTCATTTATAATCTCCTTACTGTACTGGAGGAATGGCTGGCAGTAAACCACTGGAACCCAAAAGGGATTATTGCTGCTCTGGCACTATCAGAAGTGATGAAACAACTGTGAGTGGAAGTCTGGCCATCTTCTCTGTGAGGAAAATAAAATAAAGTGATGCAAACAGAAATCCTTCCCTGGCCTGGGAAGTGGTGTTGGCATGGATTAGCAGTTCCTCCTCACATGCTATTCACACCCTCAGTGGCAGGCCTGAGCTCTGCCGTGCACACACCATTCAGGTTCTGCAGGGAGACTGTCAACTTAAGCTTTAATAAGCAGACACATTCCTCAGGTATGCTCAAACAGCCAGGCATCAGGGCGGCCCGGGGAGGAGCTGCTGCCAGCTGTTAGTCTGATAAGACCCCCACATTATACACAGGATCTCAATGCAAACACCCCCCACACATAATCCGAATCAAAAATCAATTATCAAACAGTGACATTACCTGGAAGTAGAACGACTTTTTCACCCAGGCCCGTGGAAACAGACCCTTCGCCATCGCAAAAATAGATCATCTCACTGCGTGGACCTGGCTGTGGGAGATCATCCACATGAGTGCGCCCTCCATATAAAAAACGCAAAAGTCGTTTTTCTACAGAAATGGCTGCATGTTCGCTGGAGCCCCGCTACGATCCCCTGCCCGGAGCTGTGGTGCTGTCCTCCCCGTGTGACTGGCTCTGATGTTGCACTGGGTCTGCGCCTCTGCTCCTGGTGCAGCTGCTGGTTTTAAAGCCAAGCAACATAGCGTTACCTCAAGCTGGGGGGAAAGGTAGGATCACGGCGCACGCGCAACTCAGTCGTCTACATAAACGTTTTACGAGTTTTCAGGTAGTCATCCAAACTGGCGGAATGTCTGTATGCGTGGATTCAGCAGTGTGCTGTTTTAATAGTCATTCTGTGTGAGTAATGTGTGGTTGCTCCACTGAAGCTATGACCGGGTCAAGCTCGCACATTTTGAGTAAGACCAACTTTCGTTAGGTCTTTCACAATAAAAGCTTGAATGCTCAAGGAAAGCCCATCTACTGACCGTACAGGTAAGAATATAATTTCTAACTCTACCGAACTTGTTCATGCTGCATCACTTTTAAATGTGTCTGGGCTATGTCTTCTTTCAGATTAGTGGAAAAAACGTTTTTTTTAAAGCCCATTGAGTGTTTTTTTTTTACCTCTATTTGCGTCTGTAGACATTCTAAATGACAACAGCCAAAGTCAATTAAAAAGAAAACGTGCAATAGGTCTATAAATAAATGTTATTCATAATTATTATTAATAAAAAAGATTATATACATTTGTTTACTTCACCCTCATTCTCTTCTTAAAATACGTATCTTTAAAGCACGTTGACTCAAAATACGTTTTTCTTGTTCATATAAAATCCGTGTATCTGTCCATTTGTTTTTCTTTATCAAACAAGTAAACTCAAGAGCGTCTGAGAGGTCTTTTTGCTTTTTGCTTTTTACCTTACTGAATGGTCTAATGGTCATTTGAGTCAGGGGCGGGGCGAAACTCACGGAAGTGATTTCAAAACAAAAGCACTCGTTTGCTTGGAACGGTGATAATATTATAAACAAGGTGAATTTAGCGATCACAACGAAAACAACCAAGACACATATAGACAAGTTTACGCGCCAAAACACGGGTAGCGCCATGACACTACACAAATGCACTTCATTTCCGCCGGAAGTCTTTTGTACAGCGTCTGTCGGTGTAAACCGATGTAAACAGTCAGACGGGCACTGGTGTAAACACAGCGATTTCGATGCTAACAGTGATGCTAGCTTGGGAACACGATTCTACTTCTTTGACTGGAGATGGCGTTACTCTCCCCCACCCGAATTCAGTGCAAAACTGGGAGGATAACATGACGACGTGGCCCAGCATAAAACCAAAATAAACTGCCTTATTTAGGTCATGCCCACAGGAGCCAACAGTTGTCTGTTGTTTACATAATGCACAATTTACATGATCTCTTTATGCTGTGCAATATATCATATGTGCCTGTACTGTTTGAGTGAAAATAAAGTTTGATGTAATTTAATTTCATTATTGCACTGTTATTGCATTATTGCATTTCATATGTTCCTTAGAGTGCTACAATTTCTTTTAACACAGTTCATCATTCATATTAAGCTCATACTGTACATAAATAACACTGAATTAATTAATTGTTGAGAGGAAACTAAAGAAATGGCTTCAACAAGAAAGATCACATGTTTAATCCTAACAGGTATTACAAATTAAAATATAAAAGCAGCCCACACAATTACATCACTATGAAAATATTCATATATAATATTAAAAAATACAATGCATGCAGTATTTGTTGTGTTTATCTGTATTTAATGAACAACATGGCTGGGTGCTGGGTGCTGGTTTGTGGTCGTAGCACTCTCTATCTAACCACTCGTTCAGGTGCTTTCTCGAGTGATTGCAACCAACTACCGCACACGTAGTTCCCGAACCACTTTTCTTCATGTTGTAATTGTTATATCCTCTTTGTCTCTGCGATATCAGTGCTTTGTCGGCACAACGGAGCTAGCTAGCAAAACAAACCCAGTCCGCCAAAACGGAAGTGCATTGCATCGAAGGGAGGAGTTCAGGATGTAGAGCGGAAACGGCTCAATAACTTGTGTATTGAGCCAAGAAAACTAATCGTATTAAGGGCTGTAAATATAATAAGCTTATGTCTAAACATGGACAACATTGTTAGGATTTAAACTACAGCGATTCTGCACTGCGGTCACCTCAGCCGTCTCTCGAGTTTGTTTTTTCAAATCAGCAGCTCTTCATTTTTTCCCTGCTATATTCAATGAGTGATACAAATATTCTTTCCCGCAAGTTCTTAATAAAACTGACACTCTTGGACTTGGTAGGCCTACTAGTTTGACTGCTACCAGAAATAAAATGAAGTACTTTTACTTTGTACTTTGTGAGTAATCCTCTGTCAGAGTCCCCTCCATAGTACATAATGCATGTTTTTCTGCTATCTTTGATGAGTGATACAAATACAATTTTACCATTAGTTCTTAATGAAATTGATAATGTTTGACTTTGTATTAGTTAGCCTACTACTAACAATACATTGAAGTACTTTTACTGTGTATTCTTTTAGAAATACTCTGTCAAAATCCCCTGCTGAGAACAAAATCAAGCCACTTCTGCTAAGTTTGATGAGGGAATTATTTTTTGTTGCCATTAGTTGTTCGTGAGATTGAACCTGTTGGACTCAGTACTAGTGAAACGATACCCCCACAAGTACTATGAAGTACTTACTGTGTACTTTTCCAGTAATCCTCTGTCAATGTCCCCTCCTGAGTACAATGCATGTTTTTCTTTTAATAAGCATTAAAAAACATTTCTTCCTGGGACTGTTGGACAGAGTATTTTAAGAGGATGGTAGACATGATATCAGCAATACTTCCAGTCAGTGGCGGCCGGCCCACAGGGGCGCTAGGGGCGCCTCCCCCCCTCTTCCCACATGTTTGATTGTCATTAAAAATAAAAAATAAAAAAATATATATATTTCCAATTTTTTATTTTTTATTTTTAAAGAACAAGGTAAATATTATATAGTTGGTATCAGTAAAATGTATAATCTACAATAAAATATCGTTTAAAATTGTTTTACAATGTCTAAAGTTACTGATAAGTCACATGTTTCCTGCCTGGCCGCAGCGTGTATCATTACCCTCTCTCGTCCGGGCGGTAGAAAGGAGCCCTCAGCCAGAGCAGCAGCAGCCAACAAGCTGACTGTTGCTATGCCGCCGAAACATAATTTTAGCCAATCAGCGTCGTCAGATCTGATGCACAAAGGGCGCCCTTTCAGCGCCCTGGCCTGTGTGTCTGTGAGTTGTTTAGACTCGTATCCAAGGTGACGCTACAGTGGGAGATGGCTACGTCTGCAGGTGTAGACTCCGGTGCTAGTGGATCGACGGAGCTGTAGATTAACATTTGCATGCTTATTGTAGTTGTAAGGGCAATGGAGCATATGTGTGGGCTGGACCTGTATTTTACAGGAAAGCAGTGATCAGAGGGTCGAGTTGTCGATTCTTGTTCAGTTTTCATCTCCCTCACCCTCTCAGACTTTGAGTTGCGCGCGCTGATAAAGAGACGCGCTACCATGGAAACCAAACAATGGTGTAGCTGTATTAAAGTCCGAGTGGAAACAGTCGTGAGTAAATCTGATTTTGTCAGAAATCGGGAGAAATGCGGGAGTCTCCCGCGAAAATCGGGAGGGTTGGAAAGTATGACTGACTGACACACACACACACACACACACACACACACACACACACACACACACACACACACACACACACACACACACACACACACACACACACACACACACACACACACACACACACACACACACACACACACACACACACACACACGCGCATGGTTTTGTCACCATTTCCATAGCCCCATCAAAAATATTTTCCACCAGCCGCCACTGCTTCCAGTCATTACTCCAGCAGCAGCATTTTTACACCTTGGAAAGTCTTTAGAGTCTGGCCTGGATAGCTGGTCACAAATATCCTTCAGCAAAGTAACACACTCTGTCCCTCTTGTTGGCCTCTTATGAAGCTGCTGTCTTTTAATATATGATTATTTCTCAGCCGCTAGTTCGTTCCTCGCAGATTCTTCAGTCTCATCAGCCTCATCCTTCCATCAGTCCCAGTCAACGCCTCCAGCACACTTCCAGTGTCTGACTCCATTTTGATATTTTCCTGATGCTGTAAGGGTGATACCCCATGATCATAAAATGACCCCTCTAAAGTCTGAGTGCCAAGGACCTCATATTACATGGCCACATTCTCAATAAAGTAACGTTATGACTCCCACTATTAATTGAAATACTTTTATGGATTTAGAAAATGATTTTATTGATTTAAAAAATAGTTGTATACGTATTGATTTAAATTGACATGCATCCGCTAAGAAAAATAGTCCGTTGTTACTGTTTGAACTAACGTAGCAACGGCAGGAACTGCATCGATAGCGTTTTTGAGGAGCTTTTTGATTACAGATTTGAAAACATCGCTGCTTGCTTTAAAAGTAGTACAATTCATTATGTCAAACCTTGGAAAGTATCTAGATATCCCTGCCCTAATGCCAAAGTAACTGGCAACTGAATATGTGTCGCCGTTTGATGTCTATGTCTGGACCGTTGCGTAAAAAGGAGGATTTCTGCCCGCTGTTTTCTTGTCGCTCTTGTCTTGTCAGTTAGAAAAGCAAACTGCATGCAGCTTTTCGGCAAAACTGTATTAAGTTAAATCGAACGGACTTGTTTGTGTAGATGTGAGCGTCCTTAACAACGGTCAATAAGTCCTTGACAGCGGTCTGTCTGTTCGGTATTAACAACGTGTCAGTTGTTCTGAATTGACCAATCAGAATCGAGTATTCAACTAAGCCATGTAATAAAGCGTGATAAAACATGACCTGTCAACAGTTCACTGGTTACATGATGTTGTAGCACTTCTTAGCTGAACTTGTGAATTTCTAAAATATGCCAAAATACCTGTTGATCAATAATGCCGGCATTTTAGTTTACATTTTACCTACACCTAGTGGTGGTAAAGTAAGTAGGCTAAATTTACTCAAGTACTGTACACATTTGAGGTAACCTACTTCACCCTAGTATTTTAATTTTATACAACTTTATACTTATACTATACATTTTGGAAGACGATTTTGCAATTTTCACTCCTCTATATTTATTTTACAGATGTATTTAGTAGTTGGCTCATAAATTCAGATGTTGAAACAGATTGCTAATGAAACACTTTAAAATATTATTATTAGGTATAGATTAAACCATACAACATGATATGCAAATCGTCAACCATACGTGGGTTAACAAAAACATTATTTTCAACAATTTTGAGAAGATGTTTTTGGTTCCAAAATATTTCACAGTTCCATCTTCTTAAATGTGAAGTTTTGCTGCTTTACCTTTGAATATATTTTAGGGTTTTTTCTGCAATGAGTACTTTTACTCCTAATACTGTAAGTACATTTTCCTAAATCATACTTAAACACTTTTACTATTTAAGAAGAGCATTCTTGATTCTATGGAGGAGGATACGTGCTGACTTTAATCTCAGAATTCTGGGTAAAAAGTCAGAACTTCTTTTTCCTTTTTTGAAACTTTTGGACACATCCCATTTTCTTCTCATATGGCCCTAATCCTCTTCCGTACAATGCAGTCATTTTACTTGAAATGTAGTATGTTTACAGTGTGGTATTAGTAGCTACTTTTATTCAACTAAAACATCTGAATACTTTTTTCACTACTGCCTACAGAATAAGTAATGCTGTAAATATGCAGTGTTCGACTAAAAGCCAACATCTTCTTTGGGTCGGATATGCCTTGCTTTGTAAAGGGCCTGCCTACATTTTCAAATGTTTGAAAAAAGGTGAGCGTAGTAGCGACAGCAGTAGCAGTTTAAACGCTTCCCATAATGCACTCCCCGTTCATCAGCGGGAAACCAAAATGGCGAACGTGTTGGGGGAAAATGAACCGTTTGTTATCTTCTGAAGAAAGCACGATTCCCGCAAGTTTCCGCGACATACTTTGGAGATAAACTCAAACACAGAAAGAAGCGGGATAACCTTTGTCCTTACTATTTTTGTCATTTTATTTTCCCAGTGATTTGTAGAAGCGGAGGTGACCGAATGAGGTATTGTTGTCATGTTTTCCTCCTGTGTGTGGGGTGTGTGGGTCCGACGGTCGGCGACCTCTCCGGGGTTAACGTTGCCGCTCTGCATGCGGGTTATTCATGCTAATCCGGCTAAGATGCTAGCTGCTCTAATAGGTTTTACTTTGCAACGTTATCTCGAGCTAGCTATTTATCTTCACCAGAGCATAAAATTGACCATGTTCCCCCAGTAACCGAACAAAGGGAATCCCGGGCTGACTGACTGGCTAAATGGAAATGGAAATATTAAATATAAAGCTTAATTTAATAACTCAAGACTTACAGCAGAATTTAAACACTAACAAGGACAAACTTGTATTAATATATCCGGCGAGGGTCGCTGACATTCAATTGCCAGTTTATAGAACGTCAGCTTTAAGTTGCGTTTACTTCGTTTTTGACGTTGAAAAGGCTATAGAAACACTCAGCATTGTCCTGCAGCCATCCCACTGACTGCATGTGGTTGATTACCAATTAGCACTAATTATGAGTATAATCACCTGTTGTGTTTCCAATGGAGGGGAAATGGCATGAGTCTCATTTTCAGCCATTGTTTTGTTAGATCTACTGAAACCCAACAGTATATCCTTGTTTTTGCCATTGAGATTATACATACAGGGCAGCACTTCAGTGGATATTCACAGATGTATCTTCACATCATTCTTATTGTATGTTATTCTTTTAAAAGGAATGTATTAGATGGTCCCAATTATAGTGTGGATTGTAGTGTTGCTGTGATTCAACCAGAGTTGAAACCATGGTTGAAACCCAAGGGGGTTTCTGATGTACATAAACTTGAGTAGTATTGGTTTAAAAAAAAAAAAAACAGTAGGCATGCATAACAAGGTCAATTGTTTTACCCTGACTTTGAATTAAACTAATCATAAGGATGCATCATATTTATATAACACTTTCCTCAGTGCTTTAAGAAACTTTACAAGAGAACATGTAACTCCATACATTTTAATTGTTCATGCACTGTTACCTCTATCCTATCCTAAATGCATAAATAAGATTGTATTGTTAAATGAACACCCAAGCACCTGGCCTGCAGCACAGAGACTGGGAATTGTATTATGTGACGGATTGAAGTATTATCTGGAATTACTGTAAAAACAAGAAACTGATTTGTCTCAATACCCCATTGGAAAGGCTTCTCTCCTCATTTAACTGCTGCCATCTTTCCCTTCACCTCCCTTTGTCTTCCAGAGACTCAGGGGTTGTGGATCACCTGTCTGTCCATCACAGAGCCCTCCCCCAGCGGCAGCAGCAGGCCGTGCCCTTGTCTCCCAGCAGCCTCTCTGCTCAGGGGGAGTATGGAGAGGACGACATGTCTGACAGGTTCACAGAGGGGCAGGACGTCTTGGCCCGGTGGTCAGATGGCTTGTTCTACTTGGGGACAATCACCAAGGTTAGTGTGGGGGGATTTACCTATGGCACTAAATTACTTCTATTTATATACACAGTAACACCTAGGAATGGGCTGTATTGAGTAGGGCTGCATGATTAAGGAAAAAATACTACTGCATTTTTTAAAACTGATATTGCAATTGCAGTTTGAGGTAATTTTCATAAAAAAAAAAAAAAACATTCACATTATCTTAAAATAAGGATCTGTACCAAACTCAATTTTATTAAATATGTATTGCAAGTCTGTATTTTTACCTTTTGTAGACTGGAATTTCTTTGCACCACGACAATACTTTTATTTTCACATATATTGCATTTACCAAATATTGAGCTTATTGCAATTTAAATATTGCACTAGCCCATATTTTGATTTTGATAACATCCCATTTAAATGTTCAGTCCTTGTATGGAAAGCATCAAAAATGACTTTCTGAATAAATACCCCAACATTAATTTTATGGCTCACTATTATTGCTTTCAGAAAATGACACAGAATTTTGATAAATATTCATCATATATGAGATTATTATAGCTACGTGGGAACACGCAATTATCAGAACAGCTACGACAGCTGGGTAAGATCAGACAATCAAATCACTTTTCTAAAAACAGCCATTAAAACCAGGAAAGGATTATGATTCGTTATAAAAAAAGTCCAAAATGCAAGCAGTTTCTCACGATGTCCATTATAATGATAAATTGCCTCACACTTGTACCACAACCTGCTCCAGTACACAAGATGCTCAAAACACTGGAAACAGCCCAGTGGAATAGCCCCCTAAGTAGGCCTCCAAATGCACATATCTGACTGTTTCAAACCTTTGTGCCCTTTTTTACATAACTTTAGCTTAGCTTGTAGCCTAGTTTATTTTCAGCACTTTTGGTCTTAGGACGCAAGGACTCCACCTGGAGAAATCCTCAACATTTGGCAGATGTGACGTACTGGACTTGTACGAAGATTCCAGATGCGTTGGCACTAAATAAATGCTTTAAGAACTGTGGCGTTAAGAAAGACATCCATCTATTTTGTTTCTCCTTCAGATAAATCGGGAGAAGCAGAGGTGCTTTGTGGTTTTCGAGGATCGTTCAAAGTCTTGGGTTCTGTGGAAAGATATTCAGACAGGTAAGTTCTTCAACATGAAGATTGACATGGACTGCTTTTATTTAACATCTGGATTTTACTGTTAAATAAAAGGGCCTTCCCCAACCATTCACAGGTAGTCTAAAAGGTGCAATGTTTTATTTCCTGGCAGCATCTGGACTTTAGACTCTTTACAGCAGGGGAGGGGAACCTTTTTCCTCTCAAGGGCCATTTACATTTTTCAACATCCTCCGAGGGCCGTACAAATGATTTACCTCTGCTTAAAAAAACCGCCCATTCATTTGGCCTTTCTTTCATGCTGTAAAAAGAAAAAGCAACCACACATGCACGTGCACGGTTGTGGCATGACCACCAAAACAGAAAGATATGGACACAAGATGTGTGCAAATGTATTTAGTTTCCTATCCATGTGAACAAGAATTAAGTTTGGGGGGGGACCTAACCTCCTCTATGGGGGTCCGGGGGACATGCTCCCCTGGGAAGATTCTTTTTTTTAAATGTTGAAGTTAAAAGCATCAATCTGGTGCACTTTGAGAGCAACATCAGGAGATCTATGGATACATCTCTCAACATCCATATGAAACCGAACTGTAAGCAGATTTTATTTTTCTTTATGGATATTTTACAAATCACTCCCCTTTCAAACTGTATTCTTGTTTATTAATTTTACAACTTTTTTTACTGTCATATAGTATTTTATACCCGTTTACTTTATTCTCTTATTTTTGTATAACTATAATGATCATATAAAGATGTGCCTTTACCTCACTGGTTGTAGAAAAAGCTTCTAGTACCTCATTCACACCAACGCAACTCCGGTTCAAGCTCCGTGCTAGAGCTTTTCAGGTTCAGAACCAGTTCTTCGGTTTAGCTCCGGCTCTTTTCACACAGCCCAGAGTCCGACTGGTGCTGCGTCATCGTTTGCGTCATGACGTAACCGTTTGCGTGCCTGCTTCATAAAGCAAAACCGCGCGGAAACCCCTCACAGCTGACACAGACAACAACAACAATGGCCGATTGTGCTCCAGCTTCCTCTGTACCTCTTCGGAAGACCAGATTCCCAGTAGGTAGCTGGTCTCTTCAGTGGACCACTGCTGCTTGTTTAGTTTCTCCATCGTTGTGTACAAACTGGATAAAACGCGGGTTTTCTTGTTGTTGTTCAGGAGTTGATCCTGCCCCTGCCCCCGCCTCGACGTAAGCGGGACGTATGTGGTGCTTTTGCTCTGGCCGGACAATTTTTTGGTGCTCGAAATGAACCGGATTCTGGAGCTAAGAGGTTGCTCCGCTGCGGTGTGAAGAGGAAAACCCGGTGCTTTTCAAGCTCCAGCTCCGAACCGGCCCTGAAACACCGTTGGTGTGAATGAGGTATTATATTCGTTAGCATAGCTAGCTAACTAGATGCTAATAACGACAAAGTTATTGACTGTATGATCAGTATGACAGATGAACAGATCGCCACTGGGTTTACAACTAAAGACACAGCCACGCAGAAACTGATGGCTCCTTATGGGTACTGCAATTTGTGAAGTGGCGGACCAACGTTCCAATGCTCTCGGGCAGAACTACACCAGACGAGACATATACCACGTGATGACACGTTAGGCTCGTGTTGTGTTCAAGGACCCTTGTGGCCAGGAAAAACAGGCACTCGCTTGTTTAATTATTTTGCATTCTAGATTTCTTTTAAGACATTTTAAGATTTCTTTTCCTTTTTTACGTGTGTTTTATAAATTACCTCGAGGGCCGTACCAAATGGTCTCGTATGCGGAGCGGAGGCCGGAGGTTCCCCCCCCCCTGCTTTACAGTTTCTGAGGGATTTTGCTCAAATTCTTTAGTTGGATTAGTTGCTTGCTCTCCAACCCTCCCCCTGTCTGCCTTCCTTATCTCCCCTCTCTTGGTGCTGGCAGTTAACTGACCACAATGTCTGGCATCAGTACAGTCCAATGTCAACATGTGAAAATAAGAATAGGGGAGAGATACACTGCACCCGAGTGGCTTGGGTCCCACTCCTCCAGATACATAAATTAGTCATTACATGAGTTTTGATGTAAAAAAAGAAACATTTTAACAAATATCCACCATTTAATTTTCTACAATCTTGGCAAGTTTCTAGTGAGCAGATTCGGGGCCCCCAGTAGCACGACTGGTAGAGCCCGTACTCTGTACTTAGTTCAACGGCCTGGGTTTTATGCCTGATCTCTCTTTTTGCCCTGCCCTTCTCCAATCTGTTGCTATCTCACAAACAGAAATTGTAAAATAAAAATCTCCAAATAAAATAAATAACTTGAAGAGATCCACATGTTCCTGCACAGTTGTATGTAAAGAGTTATTACTTATTATTAGTGAGAATGGACTAATACG
Source organism: Notothenia rossii (assembly GCF_949606895.1). Lineage (NCBI taxonomy): Eukaryota > Metazoa > Chordata > Actinopteri > Perciformes > Nototheniidae > Notothenia > Notothenia rossii. Next base: position 48,764,995 of record NC_136907.1, on the reverse strand, counting down.
TTTTCTCTTTAATCATCTTCTTCTTATTAGGGCCCGATCACTAAGTGCAAGGAACCTATTGTTATTGGTGGAATTCTTCTTCTTCTGCTGGCGTTTCCTATTTTTGAGGGCTTTAGGGCGCTTCAAAAGTTGTATAATTTTGCAAGGACGCCAGGACCGGTGAAAAATTTGACATTCTGGAGTCAATGGGTTCAAATATATATATATATATATATATATATATATATATATAAATTAAAAAACATAATTTTTTTTTTAAACACCTTCAATTTCAGGGGGGGTGCACCGCCTCTCCAGGACAATGGTAGGGGAAACACTGGATACTACCTTAAGCTACTGAGACCCACCTACACACACACCCACACCAACACAATGTACAACACACACATACACTCTACAAAACACACTTACACATTGTACAACAAACACAAACAGCTCCTAAATCATATCATAAATATGAGGCTACAGCCCTTGTATATTTTATTATGTGACGCACTATATGGTTTCATGAAGAATATCTACTGTTTATTTGTAGATATCTCCTAAAGCAGGAGTCGGCAAATAAGTTTGGCCTTGGGCCAATTTTTTTCTGAGCCACTAGATGGCAGGGCGGAACATAATCAAACGCTTATGTAATTGATTGTTAAAACATGTGACACGTTCGAATGCTTGGAGGGGGAGGGGGGGGAGAGGGAGCCTCGCTGGGGTGCGTTCTGTGATTCTACAGATGGCCAGTCCGCTCCTGCTCACAATGTATTAAGATCCAAAACTTTAGTGCGTTTTGAATCAATGCTGAGTACAGCCAAACTTGACAGTCTCTTCTCTGTCATTGTAGACCGAATTCTTCTCGTTTTGCGCCGTCCCATTCAAATGACAATCACATTTCCATACTCACGCCAGGGCCGGGGGATCGGGTTACAAGGCTCGCGTCTTGTGCTGCATTGACTTACACTTGGACATTAGGGATTTTCTCTCATAAATGTCCGATGAGCCACAACTTTTCTTTAAAAAAAAAACTGCCAACTGGGGTGGCAGCACATGCACCACCACCCCTCGCCCTCCATGATCATGTGGCTTCTCCGATGTTGTTGTCAATGTTTTTGATTGAACTTTGTTACTGTTCAAATATAAGTAAACATTACGTTTGAATAATTTAGTGAGCTGGTGTTATTTTTTTCAAACCACAAACCGCATGCGGTTGGCTATTTCAGCACCACGCGCTGTCCACCTACTTATTGATCCACTATCAGCATCTGTGCACCCCGCTGCCAGATTGTGCCTGTGCTGTGTGTCATTCACTCTCAACATGCATAAAAGTACAATAAGCATTCTTCAGGTGTAGGTAGATTCTCTATTCGGACATTATAGCCTATATGTGCGACTGTCGGTCCGATATTGTGAAAAATAAATCTCAATTATTTTTTTAAATGGCCCGCGGGCCGCCTATTGCAGACCCATGTCCTAAAGCATAGAAATAAAGTGTGAAATGTAGGTCTGTTACATATATTATTGAGCGATATCTATGTTCTGCTTTCTGCACTGACCTCAGCAGCTGTTCTCACTGTAAACATCGCTTCACAATGAAAGCAGTTGTATTTAAAAAATAAATAGCCTAACATCCAGGGGAGATGTGATTAGTGAGTAAACAAACGGTAAAGGGCAGAAAGTCTGATGCACATTTGATCATCTTAAATAACTTATTATAGACTCCGCGGTCTAAAAAATCCCCACAATGCTTTGCGCACGGACCAATTTCCCCAAATCTGTGGCGGAAAATGTAAGACGGGGCCTCATATGAAGCACACCTGCACAGTTGCTCGCCTGTACCACTCGTTTTCTCTGTAAAGAAGTCTGAAGGAAGGGGCAGATTTTTTTCGGCTGCGTAGTTTCAAATTCTAGCGCACTTGAGCTGGTTTCTCCATTCGTACCTACCCCACCTTTTAATGATTAAACAAGAGCTTCATCACACAATGCTGATTAAGTCTCTGGCAACTTTGCAACTCTGACCTTCAGATGGGCTCGCTGCATCTCCCCAGGGAGCACTCTCTCTCATGCATTTCAAAATAATTATTACTCTGACCGTTTAGTTTATTTTGTTATCTTCAGCATCTAATGTTACAGGGTTCCCACGGGGCCTTAAAAAGTCTTACATTTGATAATCAGAATTTAAGGCCTTAAAAAGTCTTAAATATGATCAAAAAAATAAGAAAGGTCTTAAAAATGATCGGATTTGAAAGGGGCTCCTGTGTTGCGATTGCGTCTAAATGTGTTTTGGGGGAAATGTCCGGGCTGCAAAGTAACCAGTAAGAGCCTTTCAGTTCCCCCCGCCAACAATTTGTATTGAAATAAATCAACATGGAACCAGTAATCACTAACTTTGTTTCCCCCGGCCCCTTATCGGAGAACACCCAGCTTGTAACCTAGCAACCAACCAAGCTTCAGCTAGCGGCAGTCAGAAACTCAGGTATCTTCGAATCTACTTACAAATAAATATGGGGAAGTGTAAGTTCAACCGTATTTGGTTGGAAAACATTGAATCTAGTGCTTGGTTGAAACTAGTAGAGGGAACGTGTTTGAAGCCCGCTGCACCTTTTGCAAAAGAAATTAGCGTTTGTTTTGCTAATGCAGCGTTAGCTAGTGCAGCATCTCCCGCAACAACAACAACATCGGGGGACCTCCGGGTGACGTTTGGGTCTGCGTCAACCCTAAAAGCGGAGGTGCTGTGGACATCATTCTTATGTTGAACATTTACTTTGTAAGTAAATATTGGACATATTTCTTCTTTCAGAGCAATTTTCCTTCATACTTTCATGCCGTGAAATCGGTTTTAAATTCTATTCAAAGTGGTCTTAAAAAGGTCTTAAAAAGTATTAAATTTGAGTTGGTGAAACCTGCAGGAACCCTGTGTTAGAAACATGTACTTTTTGTCCATCCCTAACTATCACTGCCAGATGGGAGAGACAAAAGTTTATGACTAAATCTTTAAAAGGTCAACAGCAATTAAAAGACTTCTGATGGTTGAAGTTCTTACATAGCTCCACAAACCGAGAAAAGTCATTTCAGTGTTGCACTACACCCTGCCATCACTGTGTGGTGTGGTTACAGGTGCAACAGAATAACCACCTGGGTTTAAGATACTTTTAAGATTTCCATCTATCGTTAACCCGCGAAACAGTTTTTCAGAAACGGTGTGCTGATCAATCAGGATAATCTACAATAGAAAAAAACTAACAAGTGAATCCAGGCACTCTGTTAGCCCTTACTCTGTCTCATCTAGCACTGTGTCTGTTTCAGGGGATGAAGATAATGCAGATGATGAGGACGACGACATTGTGTGCTCTATATGCCAGGACGAAACTTCCGACGAACCCAATGAAATTGTCATTTGTGACAAGTGTGGCCAAGGTAAAGTTAATTGACTCAGGTCTTTTTACCTAACAGTCAACAAAGCTGTTATAACAGTCCTTTGATATTATAATATACAGATCTGGAGAAAATTAAGAGACCACTGCAGCATTATCAGTTTCTCTGATTTGACTATTTAAAGGTTTGAGTAAAATTAACATTTTCTTTATTCTATAAACTACCTTTTTGAATTCTGATTTCTGGTCATTAAGGCTCGTTTCCATTCTATAAGAAACTGAATATTTGTTCTTGTGTTAAACCCTTTGTAATCACATTTAACCCAACTGCTCCTTGCATTAAATCACTTTTTATAAGTCACCCTTAAAGGTAGACTAGGTAAGAATGGAGAAACCAGCTGGAGTGCGCTAGAGTTTGAAAGTAGGCAGCCGAAAAAAAATCTGCCCCTTCCATCAGACTTCCTTACAGAGCCCCTCCTCAAACACACGAACACGCACATGACCAATGAGGGCACGAGATAAGTTTGTGCACAGATGGAAGGCTGACAGGCAGGTAGGCCATCCAGTTATTTTAGCCGGGCCGGCTCAAATGATTGGTCGTGCTTTTTACAGCGCTACGGCTTCCACAGATGACTTTTTTTATGGATTTATTGTCAAAGCATTTAAGATATTCATTGCTATCGGGATGTTAAGAGCATTCCATGGAATATAACAAGAAGTGTTTCTGAAGTGAATTACCTACCCCACCTTTTAAATGCATTTACACTTATTCTTGAATAAAATAATAATATTAAGACTCACTTCTAGCAGTCGCAACAGCTTTTGTTAGGACTAGAGCTTTTAATGAGACAATTGAGCTTGCTTGTCTTTCATAGGCTGTGATAGTTCTGGGTGGAGGACACCAGGCTAATGACATTTATTTTCAAATGTTTTTTTGTGTGGAAATATATTGCAATCTCTAATCTTTCTAAGTAACCCTTGTAATCCCCTCAAGTACCCCTAGGGGTCCCCGTACCTCCGTTCGGGAACCACTGCATTAGATGACGGCTGCATGTAAATGTGATGTTTGTCTTTTAGGCTACCATCAGCTGTGCCACTCTCCCATCATCGATGCCTCTGTCATCGACTCTGATGACAAGTGGCTCTGTTCAGAGTGTGAGCTCACTTCTTTACCTAAGGTACAGCTCTTATTTGTGTATAAATGCATCATACCTTTTGTTGAGTTGTTTTGATTAAATGAACATGTTTTTAGATGACACCTATTTTGGGAGAATCAATATTTGCTCTGCTTTAACTGTGATGCAAAGTGAAGATAAGACACTAGAGTACTAGATAATCAGGGAAAAAACTGTTTGTGTGCACTGTACATAGTTTAATGCCTGTATAAATATGCTTTTTGTCTGTGTGGTTTACAGCAGGAGCAGGAGCAGCACATGGGGCTGCACCTGACTCTCCCATACGCTCTGGAAGAACTGGTCTGGGATCAGGGCCACACGACTAACATCCAGCACTGCTACTGCTACTGCGGAGGGCCAGGAGAGTGAGTAACACATTACATACCAGTACTTTAAAAAAAACCTTGGTAAACAACTCAGACTTTCTAATCATTCTTAACTTATTGTTGCCAGCATGCCAACAGCAGCTGCAGCGCTCTGCCGAACAATCATGTTATTTAATTTGTATTCACAATGACAAACATTTGGTGAAAGACACTATTATTTATTGAATTGTAAAGAACTACATATCACAGAACAGGATCGGAAACCTTTTAAATGTTTTTTTTTTCTGTTTTAAATAAATGCCATGATTTATTTAAAGCCGTTCCACTTCTCCAGTCTAAATGGACCAATTTGTTTAACAAGATCAAATAAATATGTGCTAATATTCAATTGAATTAGGGTTAGGGTACAGTCGTATCACTTTCAAAAGCTTTGTAAAACTGTGTTGAATTCTTTGTGGAGAATTTTTCAAATAGATCCTTCATACATTTTTTTTCTTCTAATTATTTTTACATTTTTATTGTAGAATCTTCTAGGCTCAGAAAACATCAAACATTGAGGAAAATGAATGGGGGCTTTTATTTTTACTTTAATTGCATTTTTAAAACTCAAGCAGTCCAGTGTTTCCCCTACCATTGTCTTGGCAGTGCGCTGCCTGAAATTATTTTATTTTTTATATATATATATATAGCACCAAATTGCAGAGATAGAGTACTCGAGTCCTGGACTCGGACTCGAGTGCCGATTTTTGGGACTCGTGACTCGACTCGGACTCGCGCACTGATTGACGCGACTCGGACTTGGACTCGTGAATTCTCGTACATGATGACTTGGACTCGGACTCGAACTCAGATAATGATGACTTGGACTCGGACTCGACTCGGACACTCCTTGGGTGACTCGGACTTGGACTCGGACTCGAACACAGGTAATGATGACTCGGACTTGGACTCGAGCAAGTTTTCTCTGGAGTCTGATGTCCTCTGTCCTGGCGTGTGCACCTGCGAGGCGAGTTCAGTATGGGCCCCGCTATTCCAGTCTAAAGATGTCTAGAGACACACCCCGCATCGTGCTGTATGCTTTCACACATTCTGCTTCCACATTGGAAAAGAGCAGCGCAAAATGCTCGTTATGTGGAAACAATATTGAAGAGAAGGCTCCGTAACACATTACTCTAAGGATCGAGTTCAGACATATAGGCTGTTTTGAACACTATCATCAGAGTAACACGATCTAATCAATAAATAAAGATTCAGCACATAACACGAAAGTACATTGCTACTTAACATGCAGAATGACGTCCTTTTGCATGCTAAGTAGCCATGTGCTTTCTGGGGGTTAATCTTCATTAGTAAACCGATTTAACCGGTAAAAGTTCCTTCAAAATAAGAGTCCCGATCTTATTACTATCAAAATAAAAGTGCAAAACGAAAACTTTACCATAGGAAAATATTGGCATACAAATATAATCACTTCTCTAAAAGGTAACCGATTTTAAATATAGTTTATTTATATATAATAACAATAATTAGCTTTATATTTGTATAGTGTGGTGATTGACATTATTCACCCACGGATCTATGGGTTGGGGTATTGTTCCGCACGGATATTTTAGTGAGCCGGACTTCCTGTTTCCGCCGTTCTTTGCTTCCCGTCCATGAAGTTGTTTTACATGTGTGTTCCGATGCTAAATAAAAGTATAGCTTGTAGCTTCGATACCCCGCCTCCAACTCCCATCTCTCGGCACCACAATAGCACCTATTACAAGAATTGTAGCCAAACTCGCTTCACAGCATTTAAATAGACAGATTAATATAACATGACAGGATAAAAACAAAGTAGAGGAGCAGCTACATTTCAACACATATATCCACGAAGATTAATACATGAAGACTTGTGATTCGGACTTGACTTGGACTCTTCTTAGGTGACTCGGACTCGAACAAAGGTAATGATGACTTGGACTTGGACTCGGACTCGACTACAACTCTCCCTAGGTGACTCGGACTTGGACTTGGACTCGAAGAGTGGTGACTCGAGAGTGACTTGGACTCGTGAATTGGTGACTTGACTACAACGCTAAGAAATTGCAACCGAAGTAATCTATCTACGGTCCCTTTTCACAATGAACATGTGCTCTTTTATTAAATAAACTAAACGCCTATGTTATTTATCCAATGTGCATGTTTCAGTGTCCACTGCTTTGCGTATTCACATTCTCCCTCCACTCTGTTTCTGAAGGGCGGGGCTCCGCTCCCCCCCCCCCCCCCACACACACACACACACACACGTGAATGCACACACTCACAATCAGAGACACGAGCGGAGGAAAGGAGGAGAACAACAAAGTGTAAAAAAGTCAAACAAATCTGCATTATTGCCCCGAGCTCTGCTGTCAGCCCGTTTGTGTGTGTGTGTGTGTCGTCGTCGTCCCCCCCCCCCCCCCCAGTTTAAAATGTGTTTATGTTTTAACCGCAAGCCGTTATCGTCACGGGAGAAGGACACACACAGCCTGCCCAGGTGGACGCGCATGAACGCGACAACGAACGTGACAACGAACGTAGCGTGCGCATTCTAAAAATAGCTCACAGATGGTGAGCAGGTACCGCGGTTTTGAACTACAGTATTGAATTTGACAGAAAACAACAATGAAATGCCAGCAGAAGAATAGTCTGGGTGAAAAAAAAGACAGATGTGAGTTGGTTTCTTCAGTAAATTAGCTCAGGATGTTCTGTCTACACCTGTTGATGTGAGGCTAATGCAAAATTTGCTAGCTTGATGCTACCGGCATTTAGCGGCAGTGACTCAACAAATTGCCTCTTAAAATGTATCGTCAGCAATGTATGACAAGCAGACTGCTTGTTTAATGTTAGACTCACACCAATAGCTCAATATGATCATAACACGATTGCTTTCATATCAGAGATCAGATGAGGTGGAGCTGCCTCCAGCAATAGAGGATGAGGCAGAGAGAAGCAGCAGCAGCACAGGGTTGCAGCAGGTATGATATATGCTGTAGTCAGGTGATTTAAATGTATCAATGAAAGGAAGAAGTGTAGGCTACATGATAAGAAGGGAATACAGTTTGAATAAAATAATGCAGTGTAACACTGTACTTTATTACTTTTTAATGTACAAATACTTTGTCACTGTACAATATCAATAACAATAATCCACAGCTCCTCCATCTGCTCCCGAGCAGCACCATGCCAAGGCAGTAAACCTAGGGGAAACACTGCAGTCTGTTTATTGGGGTTCCTTTTTTAGAAAAGAAATTGGATGCACATCCTGACACAGCTAACCCCTCTCTCTTATTTTGTCCATTTCTTGCAGCTGGTACCTGAAGATGCTGCAGTGTAACGGCTGTCAGCAGTGGTTCCATGAGGCCTGTCTCCATTGCTTACAGATTCCCATGCTCTATGGAGACAGGTGCAAACACCACTATATTTATGTTTCATACTTTAATTACATTTATATTCACGCCAGAAGCGGTGGGAAAGACTTGTGATTGGCTGGCCAGGGATCTCAGTCAACAGTTTAACCACCAGTGGCGGCTCCAGGGTATGGCTGGGGTAGGCTACAGCCATACCAAGAAATGGCTTAGCCCCACCATGAAAAATGATGTTAAAGTAAGCAAAATAAAGTCCGCCAACTCGCGCGGAGTAAATTGCACAGACAGCAGTTAGTAAGATTGATTTCAGTAGCCACTTGTCTGGAAATACCGAAGACTAGAAACGGTTTTGAAAACTTTTGTCACGTAGTGATCTTCTTCTCAATAAAACATATTTGCTAATGTCTTCTGGCCAATCAGAATCACGATAATGGCGTGGTGTTGTTGCAGGAAGTCCCGACTGAGAATACTTTTGCTGTAGTACATCTCTATATACATCGATACAACATTACGTGTTAATAGAAATCAACACGTAATGAAATAAGACTGCACGGTTTGATGATTGATAGGTGTGTGGGCTATCTTTCACTTTGACACACAGAACAATGGGGGCTATCCACCCTTATCCACAATGTAAAGTCATTCACACAGCCTATTCCCTCCTCTCTCTGTGAGGAGCAGCAGGTTCAGCTTTCAGAACAAAGTAACAAAAAACTAAAATGGCAATTTTTTAAAATATGCTGTGTAATAATAGATTTATTTATTTTTCTTCTCAAGAGAGTACCAGAATGTGTATTTTATGTTAGTATTTCAAAAAATCTCCTGGGGGAGAATCCCCCCAGACCTCCCTGCAGGGGTTGGGTTTTCAGCATGTCAACTCTTTCAACTGTGGGGAAATTCCAGGATTGGCTCCAGGTCGCCCTTTTTATTTACTACAAGACAAATGTGCCTTTTTATTTCATACAGTTCAATTTGGATTGAGACAGGGAAATAATCTAAACCTCTGGCGTTTCTGTCAAGGGGGGCTTCTTCTTCTTATCGTGTCCACAAGGCAGTCAGTTACAGGGCTTGGTTAGATGTGGTTCAGCCACAGCTGAACACATTGCTGTCCCTTCTCATTAAACTCTGCCAAGTCCGATGTTGTGCAGGGTTGCTCCAGCAGGGGGCATATCAGGAGTTGTTGCATGGTTTGTGGTTCAATGCCGCAGTCACACACAACGTCCCTGTCATTTAGGTATCCCCATTTGGCGAGAGTGGCTTTTGCACGTCCAACACCAGATCTTATTCTGTTTAGGCATTTCCACACTGCGTAGTTGGTGTCTGCTCCAGGGGGCAGTGCCTTGCTCGCCTTTAGCTCCATTGTTGTTGCTGATGGGAGGTTGTCAAGTCTTTCTTCCCACCGAGTGACTCTTTCACTGCTTGTGCTCGGTGTTCCGAGGGGTGGGACCCTCTTCAGGAAACTTTTCCTGGATTTAAGGCGGCTTTTGGCTGGCACATGGCCAAAGAGAGGATGTCTTTGGTCAGTAGACTGTTGTTGGCGCTCTTTCTTTCTTGCTGCATTTCGTAGTATCTCTGGTTGGGCTATGCCTGCCAGGATGTACAGACGGTCTGTAGGTGTTGATTTCAGGCAGCCTGTGATAATGCGGCAGCTAGCATTGAGGGCGGGATCCAGCTTCTCGGCATGGGCAGCTCGTTCCCATACTGGGCAGGCATACTCGGCAGCTGAGTAGCAGAGGGCTAGTGCGGTTGACTTCAGAGTCTGTGGGTTTGCACCCCAGGTCGTGCCGGTGAGCTTGCGGATGATGTTATTCCTCGCACTCACTTTGCACTTGGTCTTCTCAGTGTGGGTCTTAAAAGAGAGGCATCTGTCCAGGGTTACCCCTAGGTAGACTGGGTGCTCACAGTGTTCAAGGGAGGTTCCTGACCAGCTGACCTTAAGTTGGCGCTTGGCTTCACGGTTTCTCAGGTGGAAGGCACACACCTGTGTCTTAGATGGGTTTGCACGTAGGTGGTTCTCTTCATAGTAAGGTGTTAGCTCTGCCAGAGCATTAGAGAGTCTGTCTTCCACAATTTTGAAATCAGTGGCTTGTGCAGCTATGCCAAGATCGTCTGCATAGATGAAGCGGCGGGTGTCTACACTTTTTGGTGGGTCATTGGTGTAGATGTTAAAGAGAAGTGGTGCAAGCACACTTCCCTGTGGGAGGCCATTCCTGAGTCTTTGCCACCTGCTTTTCTTTCCTCCTAGCTCAACGAAGAAGTGCCTATTTTCAAGCATGCTTTCAATCAGCTCTTTCAGGCGGGTGTCTCTTGTGGTCTCCGGGATCTTACTGAGGAGACGTCTGTGGTTGACTGTGTCATAGGCAGCTGAGAGGTAGACAAACACCGCACCAGTTACCATCCCTTCCTCATATCCGTCTTCGATGTACTGGGTGAGGTTCAGTACTTGGCTAGTTGTCGACTTGCCAGGGCGGAAACCTGCTTGTTCAGGGATGAGGTGTTTGTCAACAAAGGCACCAATTCTGTTGAGGATCAACGGGGGCGATATAGCGTGTATGTAATTACATTGGGAATACTGACTTGAGCCCCACCACTGTATAGCCCTACCATAGATTACCCAACAAAAACACTCTGGAGCCGCCACTGTTAACCACCATTAGAGAATAGAGTGCAAAGAAGAGAAAAATGGCAGGTTACAATTCATGCTACAATAAAATGCATTACTGCAGAATGAAACCATATTAAAGTTATATGTAAGAAACAACCATTTTTTGTTTCGAGATGTTTTTTCTGTTTACACTAGCTTACCTTGTGTTTTTGCTTGTATAACACAGGAAACGGTAAACCCCAGGCCTTTGAATTATTACATTGCAACAATTTCTGCAGCACAATAATCTGACATGTTTTTCTGTTTGTATAACTTTAGGTTTTATCTGTTAATTTGTTCCGTTTGCAACGGTGGCCCAGAGTACATCAGCCGACTGCCGCTCGGATGGTAAGTGAACCTCAAGATGTTCGTTCAGCTTTGACACAGGTACAAAGATAAACAAGGATGTGATGGCCTTTCTTCTCTTTTTCTTCAAATGCTCCTTTATTTATTCTATAATTAAGTTCTAGGCTATTGTCTCTTGCTTGTTTTCCTTTACGCTTGAACCTTTCCACTGTGCCTTCATAATGACCTTTCTTTTCCTAGACACATTGCCTTTTTCTTTGTATACTATTACTTTGGAGCCAAACTAAAAGTAGTAAAGAAAACACAGCTTTTACTGAAATGTTTCAGGGAGGATGTGACACACCTGAGCCTGTACAACCTGAGCGTGATCCACAAGAAGAAGTACTTTGACTCTGAGATGCACCTGATGAGTTACATCAATGAAAACTGGGAGCTGCTGCAGCTGGGGGAGGTACTTTTAGCCAACTCTGGGCACACACAAACACACACAAAGACATCATGTATTTGTATAGCTTAAACTAAGAGGTATATGTAAAAAGAGATAATTGGTTCAATTCCCAGATGTGCCTTGACAAATATTTCTATATAAATGATGCCAAGACAGATGAAATTGCAGGTTCTTTTGTGAGTATGGTATTAAACAAACATTAAACAACAAATGGTAGACAATCACTCCACTTGAAGCTCAAATCCAAAGATGAACTGTAACCATTTGAGAGTTGTAGCTCAGCGGTAAATGGGCACCTACCAATCGGCTGGTCTGTGCTTTGATCCCCAGCCCCTGCAGTCAACATATTGAAGTCTCTCTGGGCAGGATAGTAACCCCAAATTGCTCTCGTAGACATGTTTACAGTAATGGAGTGTATGTAAATCGCTTTAGACAAAAGCATTGGCCAAATAATATGAAAATGAATGTAATGTGTTTTGCACAGGGTGTTTGAAATGGGCGATCTGTTGTGCGTTAGCAGTTTCTATTCTAGTAGCTGCTTCATACACCAATACATCCCAGGTTGAGAGACCTGTGGCCTGTACTACAAAGCCAGTTCAACAGACCCTGGGTGTCTTACAGTTATCTGGCTTAACTAACCCTACTAAACGCGATCTCGCTAAGCGCGCCTAAAACGCTGGTTATCAACTCGGTAAGTCAACCCAGGGTTTCTCCGTCCGGCTGAGAGCGCGTTCACATGAAAGGGGCGGGATGAGCAACATTTGACAAATCACAAACATGGAGAGTGGACAGCGGAGCGTTATACTTCATTAATGAAGCGTAACTTGTTTTCACACACACATGTAAATAATATGTACACATGACCAAATATGTATATATGTTCATTTTAATTCCTTTCTTATTTTATAGTTATTGATCATTTTTATCTTTGATTTTATCCTTAATTTTTATTAAGCTGTGTGAATCTGCACTGTCCCGTTTTTCAGTCTTACCCTGTTGCTGTTAACTTACTGAATTTCCCCACAGGGATTAATAAAGGTCCATCTAACTATAATATTATACAAATATGAAGAAGTTCAACTTTATACATCCATGACTTTAACACTCCAATCCAGGATGCAGCTGCGAAGAGCAGGAAGAGCTGCTGGTTAAAGATCTGCCACTGTGTGCATGTGTAATCTAACTGGTTAATAGTCCAATACCACTGCTCATTCTAAAACACCAGTGGACCTGACTTAAATTACGTTTGAGTGCTTCGTCAAATTAATGTTTTGTTTAATTGTGTTTTTGTGGAATAGAAGATATTATTCATCCCCAAAAATAAATATCAAATCATAATTTAACACGGTAAACAGGTTTATTAAACCTATATCTAGGAATAATGTGAAGAGTATTTGTGTAAAGGCCCAGATACACCGGCCAGTCACCTGAGAAGTCACCAATGCCGACACAGACTGTTGCGTCGCCGGACTCTCCTGCGTATTTGCCGACTTCGCACACTGGAACACACCGCAAATCCGAGCCGAGCACGTATGAACTGCGCATGCGTGAGTGGCAATAACTCTCCTTACCAGCAGGCAGCGGTAGTGTGTATTCATCATTCAAAAGAGGCAACAACCGGAAGACAGAGAAGAAGAACAGACTCCGTGATATAAACAAACAACAAATAACGTTTTTCTTTCCAATTTCACTCTCGTCCATTGAAAACATGAACAAACAGGAGCTCTATAAACCGATGAGGTGAAATAGCCGTCCGTGTGTGTTCTTCCATTTTAAATCATTTGTTTACCTCCCTCACTTCCGTTAACGCTTCTCATGCACTGATTCGCTAGCTGAACAGCCAATCAGTATTATCCCTTTGTCCGACTTCCGGTGGTGTTCCCGACGCCGATTCAACATGTTGAATCGGCAAGAAAAGGTGTCAGGTCGGCTGAAAAGACCCGACGGTGCGGCGCACACCACTCCGAATAGGGCGTGCCCACGCTCATGTTCGGCCCGACTCCCATTTACTGCCGATTTCGGGCCGGTGTATCTGGGCCTTTATCTCACACAGGCTCCGCCCTCTACTGGACTCTATGGGTATTACTCTCAACCATCCTATGCGAGCATTCACCTATTGAGTTGCATAAACCTAGCCGGCCAATCGGGGCGAGCCTACCTGAATGCGCGTGCAGGCCCGCAGTATATAAGGTGGCTACGCCTCCTGACTGTCATCCTTTTCTCTTCAGTGAGCAGGACAACACCTGACAGAGGAAAGTAAAACGTTTGAAAGAAGAAGAAAGAAGTTATCATACCTTCATGGAATCGCCACTTCTAGAGACCCGGGCCTGTCCTTCGTGCCCTGGCTTAATAGCGGGCGCCGATCCCCACCACCTCGGCGGTGCCATTCACGTTCGCCATTCCATCGGGGCGGATGGCTCCGTTTGACGGGGAGGAGGATGACAAGGACTTCTCGTTGTCGGGCACTTCCGGGTCTGTCCGCCAGGACTTCCCCCTGGTGATGACCATGGCGGCAGAGCCTGGCAGCCCATCTGCTCACACAGGCAGCAGGCTGGGCAGAGAACCTCTGCCCTGCTGCCGCGTGACAGGGCGGCTGCAAAAAAACACGGGTGTGTTTGGCGTCTCGCTGATTGCTCTTCCGCAAGATGCCCCCACCTCACCGGATCAGAGCGATTATTTGGCCGCTGCATCGGCCAAATTAATATCCTGGTCCACGGTGTGGCCGCCGCTGCTTGCCGTGTGATGTCCCTGGCCACAGTGGGATCACATCGCATGGCACAAAATAAATAAAAAGACTGATGATCTCCTGGGAGCCCCCGTGTCTACGGAAGGGCTCTTTGGATCGATTTCCTCGGTCACGTGGATGAGGAGAAGTCGCAGCTTGGCCTATGCTGCTTCTTGCTCATCCTCAGAGGAGAGAACACTAAAAACACAGTTTTATGGGGAATGGAAGCTCAGCTGTGTACTGACAGAAGGGATGGACAGGATACTGCGACTGGGTTACTCACTCCAGTTCTGCAGCGTCCATCCTCCATGCAGGGGTGTAAGAGAGGCAAATTTATCATCCTAGGAGGAGATAGGTTTCCTTTCAACATAAATTCAGGCTCTGTTGCAAGAACGGTGGGTTACGCATTTTAACCCTCGTTCTAGATTGATGTGTGTGTGAGAAAAATGCATTCAATAAAAACAATTGCATTTATCCCAGAGTAAGAGTCATCTCTCTCCACATTTCCCCATAAATGTCAAGATCCGTTTCATACGATGATTGTTAATTGGGCACCCATTTGGGGATGGGCATCAGTAAGGTTTTAACGGTACTACTACTTTATCGGTCCGGTCTTTTAAAGTTACTCTTATCGGTTCTTTTGGAGAGAAAAAATAAGGTAAATAAATTGTGAACAAAACTAACATTGCTTTTTATTTAAATTAAAACAACAATGTTTTAACAAATCATATTAAATAATCTGATGACAGAATTGTAAACAGAATAGCTGAAACTATAACAACATGTTACCTGTTAACTTTTACCTCTAATCATTAACCCATGTTTGTATAATGTAGTTAACTCCGTGTGTTGCTGCTAGCATACATAACACCGAGAGCTACTAGAAAAGACAGTCGAACCCGGTGCATTTCTCCGTCTGGATGTGGTGCACTTTTGCTAAATGTTTAGACAAATTGCTCGTGTTACCGCCCTTACTGTATATGCTAAACTCTTATTGCACTTTTGGCAACGAGCATTGTCCACATTGAGACGGGTAAAAGAGAGAGAAAGAGAGATACACATGGTCAATGTATTCAAGTAAGCTTGCTTACCGCAAATGCAGTGAGCATTTTTATGTCTAAATGATAGGCAATGATTCTTTTAATTGACATGATTGTTTTATTATATTTTTGCCAGACTTATTTCCTAAATTTGGCCGTTTGAACTGTGTTTTTTGAGCCTGTAATATGACTTGATAGCTTTTTAACTCTCGCACCGAGCTCTGATTGGTCTGCAGGCGGTGCATTCACATAGTTGATCTCTTATCTGGAACATACCTATCCAGATAAGAGACCATACTTATCTGGAACACATAACCTGCTCCGGAGCAGGTTATGTGTTCAGCATAATTTACCATGCCGAGTTACCCAGGTTAGAAGTGAACCAGCGTCGTAGTACCGAAACCCAGAGTAAACCCTGAAGTTACCTCGCTAACCGCACATCCTGCTTCGTTGTACAGGCCTCATTTTGTCCTAGACACTGGGGTTAATTATTTTTAGATTATCCCTGGCTGCCAATTAGCTTTTGAAACCATATGGTGTTGATTTTCTGAAATATTTACCTTTTTTTTTCTTTTTTAACCCTGCCTTTCCTGTTTGGCGACCTCCCCTCCCCCGTGTCTGCAGCTCGCCAACACTCCCAGGTCGGCGCGTTATGAAAGGGTTCTGGAGGCGCTAAACAACAACAACAGCCTGTAAGTTTGTACATAAAGTGCACAACTCTATCTTTTCCTTAACTACCATTTGTCTGGTTATTTTTTAGTCTTCTATACTTTTTGGTATCTACCTTTCATCACCCTCTCCCTGACTCTCTTCTAGGTTCATGTCGGGGAAGGAGGTAAAGAAAAAGAAGCACTTGTTCGGGCTGAGGATCCGTTTCCCTCCCGCTCCCCCCAACTCTGATGAGCCAACCAGCAGAGGGATGGACAGGGCTTCAAACGAGAGCTCCACAAAAGCCCTACCTGGCATGAGGTATAATGGGAAACCTACATTTCACATTAAATGTTGTAACAGTCAAGCTCTTTAATTTGACTGATGTGATGAAGTGAGAAAGAGATGCAACATTCTAAAAAGCAGCATTTTGATGCACCTTGTAATTTGTTTCATAATGCATGAAACAAATATTTTGTGTAATTTATAATATTTGTGAAACTGTTGGTGTTGCTCTAGACCTTGCGCTAGTTTTACCAATGGGACAGAGAAGAAGAAAAAGAAGAGGAAGAGAAAGCAAGGACCACAGCGCAGTGAGCTCTTCTCCCAAGTGAGTGCACTCATATATTTGTATACTTTAGTGGGTGATAGCATGATGCGTACATAGTTGTTGTGAAACCACTTAAATATAAGAGAACCCACTAAACACAGTTAAAATATATTTTACTTTTCTTAAACAGGAAGTGAGAAAGCCTCTACCACTAGAACCCCACCCAATGGGTCACTTGACCTCTATCAAGTAAGTGAGCAATCATGTTGCAGAAGTGCTGTTCCTAAACATCCAGCTTCACTGTGTGGTTGTGAAGCTAATGTACCCTCTTAAAGGTGCCTGTTTTGTACTAAACTTTAACGATTTTTTTTCTTTAAATATTCTCATAATCACATTTTTTGTCCATTCATTATCTCTCCTTAGACTGGTTAACAGACTATTAAGCCCTATTAATCAAAAGTGTCATTAAGCAGCATTTTTATTTTCTGTCTAAATCTTTTTTATCCACCCGTGTCTGTTCTCATTTCACCGTCCCCAAAACACCAGGAGTGAGAGGTCTCTGCTGTCTTCAAGTACCTCAGATATGGAGTCCATAGAAGCCCTGAGCACCACAGAAACTACCTCAACTAGCATTTCAAGACAGTCCAGGTACGTCTACTATGCATTTGCTACATTTAACCTTTGAGATTTGGTACGCCTTTGAACCAAAGTCGTTGATCAACTGACAGAAAAATCTCAAGAACTATCGGATTGGTTGCCAGGATTTTGTATAAACAATTTTATTTCCCAGAAGAGGAATCCCAATGACTTTAAGGATCTCCTGACTATCCCTCTAGCAACCATGAGGTTTACATTGTGTTTTGAATAAAATGCGTAAAACTATTTTATGGATTTACATAAGATTTGGTACATACATTTATGATAAGCTGTTCTTTGTGTTTATGTACGCAAGCATGCTTCACACTCAAATGCTTGAAGAGGCCCTATTATCCTTTTGGGGTTTTCCCTTACCTGTAGTGTGTTGCAAAGGTTTTTGTGCATGTAAATGGTCTGCTAGGCTAAAATCCCCAAACATTTTTCATCCCCCATCCCTCAGAGGGGCTGAACGTAGGCAGTACGTGAAAAATAAAGAGCTTTTTGACATTAAAGCATGCAAATATGTCACAGAAGAGGCACAAACTACGAATATGATCCTGAAAATGAGCATAATAGGCCCCTTTTTAAGTAAGATTTAGAACAGTGGTTCCCAACTGGTGTGTCGCGACCCAAAAGTGTGTCGCAGACCTGTTTCGAGTGGGTCGCAGATGTGAGTAAAGAAAAAAGTCAAACTTTTATTTTGAAGGCCCGATTTTCTAACGCTGTGCATGCAGTAGGGCTAAACAATTAAATGGTTTTAAATCGAAATCGCGATTTAAAATGATGCGATTATCAAATCGCAAAGCCTGTGATGTAAAAAAACATCAGAAGTGCTGTGCTCCACATGTACCAGCCATTAACCAATCAGAAGTGGCCCATTGATAGAAGGTGATACAGAAAGATTGATCCAATCACCTGCCAAATATTTTTGAAAGTGCCTGCCCTTTCCAAATGGCTTCCAATGGAGCTTTCCTAGATGGTTTGGTGAAACAAACCATCTGAGTCAGGTTAGTAATGCTCCATCACATGTATTACATCTATTACAGGCTGAATCTTAAACTGAAGCTTGACTTTAAAGCAACCCAACGGAAGTTTCATGTAAGTTTAGTTCTTTCACTCGTAGCTCGGGCTGCGGGGGTACTAGAGACGGAAGCATGTTGATGCGACCTTCCTAGCCGGAGATATGGCCGCATTTTACAATAAACTTCCTTTGGGTTGCTTAAAAACAAATATCGCAATCGCTATATGTCAGAAAAATCGCAATTAGATTATTTCCCCAAATCTTGCAGCCCTCGCATGCAGTTGGACTGGAAGTACCGGAGACCATAAACGGTTTTGAAAACTTCTGTCACGTAGTGATCATCTTCTCAATAAAACATCTTTGCTGATGTTTTTTCCAGTCTTCTGTCCAATCAGAATAGAGATTGTGGCCGGAAGTCCCCACGGAGAATAACTTTGCGGTAGAACTGTTCTTTATACATACATGGGTACAACTTCAGATAAAAATGAACACATAATGAAATATGACCCCCGGTCTGATGATTGACAGGTCACAGAATTTAAAGTAATTCACACAGACTATCTCCTCTTTGCTCTTCTGTGGAGCAGCAAGCTGTCAGAACTAAGTGAAAAACAACGATAGCATAAAATATTATTATGTCGGGTAGTAATACATTTATTTATTTTCTTCTCAGACTGTATCAGAATGCATAGTTTGTTAGTATTTCAAAAAATCTCCTGGGGGGACAATCCCCCCAGACCCCTTTCTGGGTTTTCAGCATGTGTGCCGTTTTATGTTACACAGTTCAGCTTTGATTCCATCATCTCATTAAACCTTTTTTAAAAGCATTCTTTTGTTCTGTGTGGATATGCACTGCTGAAAAGCGTATATTACTGCACGATTTTTTGTTGAATAGATTTGAGTGGTTCAACATTTCGGGTCGCGATCTATTGAGTAAAGAAAACGTGGGTCCCGAGGCCTGACGAGTTGAGAACCACTGATTTAGAATATGCTTAACATTACTTGATCAACATCAGCAGGTTAGCCTTTATCTCTCCATCTATTCTTGTTTTTCTGTAATGCCCCTCTGTATACTTTGTTTCTGTAGTTGCACTCAGATAAAAAAATGTTACTTCAACTTTTCAGCCTCTGTAGCTCCAGCAAGCCGCGGCCCACAGCCTGTGCCATGCCCGTTTCCGCCCCACCCTTAAAGAGGAAACGCGGGCGGCCCCGACGGGCCCTGCAGCCCCCCAACCCAGAGACCCCCCCTCCTAGCCATGCAGAGCTAGACCCTGCAGCCACGGAGATGCCGAGCCCGCTGCCGGGGCTTCACTCCACTGACATAGTGCACGGCATGGACCCCAACAGCCAGCTGACCCACCTGAAGAGCTCCATCAGCAGCTACTTCGGAGCCGCGGGGCGGCTGGCCTGCGGGGAGAAATACAAAGTCCTGGCACGCCGAGTCACCCTGGATGGAAAGGTGCAGTACCTGGTGGAGTGGGAAGGAGTCACCGCCTCCTAGACTTCAGCATCTCTCCTCTGACCAGCGCCTGCAGGAGGGGTCAGCTGTGCTAAGGACATGTGAACACAGCCTGTATTCAGAGCATTAACTGACAAATGCCTTTGTTTAGTTTAGACGGGAGCAAGATGAGCTAACTGCCTACTGGTTCAGTGCACATTTCAACATGTGTTTAAAGGTTACAATTCTAGGATCGAGTCAGGGTACTGTCATTACATCACATTTGAAAGTTTACAGCGTCCCCCTTTATTCAGTCCAAAATAATTGATCAGTGCACTGCACCTTGCAGGCTTTCAGTGAATCGTTATTGTACTTAATTTCAAATCCAGTTATATGCTCTCCATTTCCATACCAGTTCAGTATCAACTATCTTTTTTTGCCAGAATGTAGGTAATCACTCGTTTAAAGGTTATAATCTTGGAGGAAGAGGGGACACTTTTCACACATTTTACTACTGCAAACAAGAAATGAACAATTATATTTGATGGTTAACATTTATTCTTTTACCATTTGGGTAAATAAAAACGTGTTCCCTTACAACAGCATCCCCTCCTGTAGTCGCGGCTACGAGTAGCGACTTGTTTCTTTGGGCCTTCAGTTGTGTTTTGGAAAGTGTTCAGGAGGAGCTCAAGATACAAGACATGTGCTGCTGCAAACGTTTTATTTTATATAGAAGTATACTACATTTTTTATTAACTTTTTCCTCTTGTGTTTTATAATATGCTTTTATTTCCATTCAGCATTTTCCTCATTTCAAAGTACAGATTGCATATAGAATTATAGTCTGTTATCTCCTTTTGAACTGCTTATTTGAGCTGCAATGCCTCATCATTTTATCCACGGTAAAGCTCTTGAAATCCCTTTTTGATGTTGGTTGAATCTCCCAGTTAAAATTTAAATATAAGATTCTGTGCATAAATGGTGGCCAAAACCCAGAGGGCTTTGAGTAAATACTTTGTTATAAGATTTATTGTTAGAGAAGCTCCACTGCCTTAGTTTAACTGCGTAACCTTAAAACATGTTGATATTGATTCAAATGAATGTTGACTGAAATATTTAAGGACCTATTTAGTTTTTCTCCTCCTTTTTAATAAATTAATAAATGGCTGCATATCAAGAATGTTCACTCAGCTCCAAAACCTAGAGTTCAGAAATGGTTTGTTTTGTGCTGCCTATGCAAGTTAGTCCTGGATAAACATAGAACCATACAAAGAGGTGCATTATTGTTACGATTACTCTTGGATTTTTACATTTAATTCACCTACTAATTTATACACTCAGGATGTGCCCAAAAGCTATACTGTATTGCAAAAGCCTGCATTTGCAGCGCAATAGGGAAATATTCACTCTGTATTGTTGATCAGTGTTTTTACATCAGCTCCTCTGTTTGTAGTACAATACTTTGGACCGTATGTATGTAATCTTTTTCTTTCTTAGCTTTTTTCTGCTTGTTTAATCAGTCACAAAACAATCACTGGAAAACTAACATGCTGTGTCATTTCATGAGGTTCATATTCAGTTAAGCTGTCTTTATTTTTGAGATCTTTTTTTGTTAACATGGACAGAGCTTTTTGACATTCATACCTCTTCTTTGTACGGATGTAGTCGGTGCATGTGGAGCTTCTCCTCTGTTCAGCCAGTGTCTCAGCCACAGACTGTTTAAAGAAACGTATACAGTCTCTGCTCTCATGTTGCTACCACTGGCTTCCAGCAGGCTTCTTTAGCCAAAGAATAATCATGTTACGTCTGCTTTGTCTCTTGAGATTTTTATTATTACATTTTTATACATGATTATATAGGTTGACATGTTACTTCTGAACCTGTTTAGTTAAAGGTTGAATAAAAGCCCATATTTTCAACTACTGTGTTGCGTACAAGATGTTTATTTAGGAACTGTAGTTGATGTGTCAAAGCTTTTTAATTTATGCTGAAGAAACTAGAGAATGTAGAATTTAAACTGGATAAGGGATTTGTTAATACCGTTATGCAAGTACTATATTTCAAACACGCATGAAAGAAATACATTTCAAAAGGGAAATTAGAGTAATTGTATTACTTTCACTTTTGTTTCATATTACAAATTCAGTCTTCTCTTTCAACCTTAAAGTTATGTGTCCATCCAGATGATGATACCCATAATCTGTTTAATATCATTATTCTATGCAATATTACGGTGGCTGAGAAGTGCAAACGACAAAGTGTGAAACACTTTAACAAAGCTTGAGACACATTTACATTTTATAAAACAAAATTACATTAGCAAACCACTTTTACCAAAGAAGAAACAATTTAACAAAAACAAATTAACAAGATGCGAAACACTTTGACAAAGCTAGAGACACATTTACATTTTATAAAAACAAAATTACATTGGCGAAACACTTTTTCAAATCTAGAGACCATTTACATTTTATAAAACAAAATTACACTAGCGAAACACTTTTACCAAAGAAGAAACAATTTAACATTAACAAATTGATGTTAATTTGAATGGCCTGGCCTGTTAAGTGGCCTGCCTCACACAGGGTGATGGCTGTCTACATGATGTGGCCTGCCGACATGGCCACTGTCATACAGATCATAAATCAATGCCCTTGATTGGTCTCTGTGTGTCATTCAAGCTAACTTATCTCAGTGGGTCTCACGGTTTGGTCACCATTTATGTAAACACATATTTCCATTTGAGAGGGTTGTGATTCGTAAAATATGAATGAAACATGAATAAAAAATACAAAAGTTAAGTAGGTGAAAAAAGGTAAGATCAACTTTTACAACTTGTTGAGAGCTAAAACTAGTCTTTGCTGCTGCCTCAAAGAGGAGAAGGAGGGAGAGGCGGATTCAGGAGCACAGATACACTCACAACTATAAATGAACCAAAAATAAATAAACAAGGTTCAGAGTTTTTTTCATATTGGAAATGGGATGTTATTGGTTATGGCCATGATTTTATGATTATTAAAATGTATACAGTTCTGTGTCATATAGGTGTTTCCATAGATCTAGTCTCTTTATTTTCCCCTCAAAATGCACCAGATTGATGCATTTAACTCCAACATTTAAAAAAAAAATCTTACCGGGGGAGCATGCCCCCCTAGAAGATTTGAGGTCCACCCCCACTTAAAATCACATGGATAGGTTCCTGAATACATTTACCACTTTTTTTTTAAATAGTAACCCACACGTTTATGTGTGGGTAGTAGATTTAAACTATAGGGCTATCACAATGGGCCCTGCCTGTACCTGTTCGCTCTGCTATCGCGTGAAGGGTCTGCTAACAAGCGACCAACAGAAAGGTTAATGTTAAGGTTGTTGCACTTCACCTCAACCCCCCCCCCCCCCCCCCCCCGGGACTTTCGTGGGAGAAAAAGGTTCCTGCTGGCTGGGCGGAATGCAAACCACGCCCCGTCAAACTCCCAAAAACGTTTTTGAAGCCGCCATTTAGCATTAGCCCAGCGCAGAAACGCAGAGAGACTAATTTATGTCAACACAAAATAAAACATGGGAGCGGTGGAGATGAGGAGGTGTCGGCGTTCTGGCCGTTTACTCGGAAGGCTTCAAGCTGCTGGGAGTCCCAGCCATAGATATATATAAACACTAGATGGTTCATGGGAGATTTTCCAGCGTAGCTGACCGGCCGCCATCTTGCCACAGTCAACAGTTACTCTGATTCGCGTTATGGTAGCTGTTGTAAGGTGAGTGATCTGCACAAAAATACTCTTAACTCGCTGAAATCTTGACTGATTTACAAACGGTTTGGTTTATTATAAACATTATTAGCATGGCTATGATACAGGATGCTTGGACATGTTGAACATTTCAACATGTCCAAGCATCCTGTATCAAAGAAAAGCTTTTCCATATGGTTGTATTTATTAGCTGGCTAATAACAAGAGGCTGTGAGTGAGACCTAGTATTACAAAGTTGACCCAGCAACTTTACACCAGTGGGAGAGGCAGAACTGCTCTTTCTTTTCAACATAACTTAAGTTACACATGATTTCTTCCAAGTGGTTTGGCTTGTTAAAAACATCTTGCATTATGATACAGGAATTTGCTGGCTTTGTGTTTACAGAAGTACCTGACTATGCCGGACTTTTGTGCAGCCTACGGATGCTCCAATCGCCGCTGTCTGCCACCTCCTATGTATTTATTAAATCTTCATGTTCCATGAGACGCAGCACTATGTTCCCCACATATGTTTATGTTTGCTCAGTCTAATAAACCCATAACATGGTTGTGAAAGAATACCGAAGCTGGACGTTGATTGATTGTTGGTGTGCCATGTGTCACCGTGTGTCTTATTGGTTTTGTGTTATACTGTATTTTATTGTGTGCAGCTGTTCCTTATCTCCAAGACACATTTAAAACAAATAACCTTGAACCTTGAAGCCCCATCTCTCCCCACCTGCTCCTGCTTCCTACATCTCCTCCACACCACACCAAGTTGTTCTTCTTAATAATAATAATACATTTATTTTGGGGGGCCGCCTTTCATAACACCCAAGGACACCTTACAGGGGCATAGGGGCAATATAGGGAACAATTTAAACAGTGAATTTTGTGATATATCAGCCGGGGTGAGACAAGACAAACCACAAATGGACTACAGAAGGACACAAAAGGACACATGGTACAGTTTATATTATTCTAGGTCTTTTTTCAATAACATATTTCAATGGTTCTGGATTTGTTTACAAATCTAGAAACTAAATACAAAACTAGGATGATATGGAGATCTCATGTCAAAAATAATTGTGATAAATGAGACAGAACTGGCCTGTCTGTGAGCACATTTGATGTTGGTTTGGTTCTTCTGATAAAGGTGTGAATATCTAAATAATATACCAACATATGCTATTGTCATTAGTTGTGTCCCTGTTCTTCAAACTAAGGCATTGCTAAATTAACAACTCGTGGCTTACAGAGTGGTAACATGAGACCGATTTTTATATATAAAATATAAATGTATTTTAATTTTATAATTTATTTTAAATATTAACAATATAATACAAATACATGGAAATATATACACCGGCAAATATTTAATATAAATACCGTGTGTGTGTGTGTATAGCTGTTGCTTTATCTGATTAATGTTATTTTAATATGAAAGTCCATGATTATAAGTATGCAGTATCATAACTACATCTTTGATGTTTTTAAAAAACCAAACCGTTTGAAAATTGGTTGAAAATTGAGCAAGCTATGGTTATTTAAATAATAAACCATAATGTTATGAATGAGAGAACTGCCTGTGGCAAGATGGCGGCCAAGTGGCAACGTCAGTCTCCATTGGCCAGCAGCGCGGGTAAGTCATCTAGTGTTTATATATATCTATGGTCCCAGCAGCTTCTACTGAAGCCAGTCCCTAACTCCGGGGACTTCCGGCCGGGGATTTTGAACTAAAGAGTTCTCATGAACTAAGTTCTGATGAACCTTTGTGGGAAAAGTACTAGGGTGTGAAAGTGCCTATAGGCAGCTTTGGGGACAGAGCCTTTTCAGTGGCAGCTCCCAGGATCTGGAATTCCCGCCCCCAAGATCTCCGCTATTCTGAGACCCTCAAAATATTCCAGTCCCTTTTCAAAACTCATCTCTTCTCCTCTGTCTACTCATAGCCCACCCCCCATCAATCCATGCCGGTTGATCAAGTTTGATAGTCCTATACCCTCCTCCCTAACCTTCCCTTATATTGTAAAGTGATTTTGAGTCCTTGAAAAGCCCTATCAAAATACAAACAGGCTGGGGATGTAGTCAGGGCCCATGGGGTTGTCATTTTTTCTTCCTAAGCAGACACTGCGGTCAAGTGAGCCTACGCTACGTTTCTGTTGGTCAAGTGAGCCGTCCCAAAATTGAAAGTTCGCCCGTATTACGAGTTTTACGGTAAAAATGAAGTCGGCGAGTCTTTACTGGCGTGTAACATCTTCCGGTTTTCAGAATAAGACGAGTTTTTTTTTTACGGTATATATATTGTAATGATCCCAGGAAATTTCGGAGACAGATGTATTCCTCAGTTAGGCGTCTTCCCGCCATTGTTTATTAAAGACAACACACATCAACAGGGACACATGTGTCTCTCTCTTATGGACGTCCATGAACTAGCAAGCAGCAGACTGCGGTTACATAACTTCCGGTCTTAGACCGGAAGTCCGCTGCAATAAATTAAAATAGAACTGTCAGTATGATCAAATCCTAATTTTGAGACATTAGTTTACATGATCTTTGAACATTGAGCTAAAAACAAATATTTCTTTCTCATATTATAAATCAGATTGTCTTGTAATCTAGGCGAAACACTGCTCAAATAGGACATTTTGGATAGCTTTTATTATGAAATTAAACATCAGATTGTTATGAAATTTCATGAGTAGCTCACTGAGGTGGTCTACTATAACACTGAATAGAAGAAGTTCTGTGGAAGCAAAGATTTTAGGAAAAATTGCAATTTGAAATCAGGATGAACACTGTTCAAATTCCACTTTTTACATAGCTTTTATTCTGAAATTCCAAATCAGATTGACATGAAATTTCATGAGTAGCTATCTGAGGTGGTCTACTATCACACTGAATCGAAGAACTTCTGTGGAAGCAAAGATTTGTGGAAATATTGCAATTTGAAATCAGGAGGAACACTGTTCAAATTCCACATTTTACATAGCTTTTATTCTGAAATTCCAAATCAGATTGTTATGAAATTTTATGAGCAGCTATCTGAGGTGGTCTACTATCACATTGAATTGAAGAACTTCTGTGGAAGCAAAGATTTTTGGATATATTGCAATTTGAAATCAGGAGCAACACTGTTCAAATTCCACTTTTTGGATTGGTTTTATTCTGAAATTCCACATCAGATTGTTATGAAATTTTATGAGCAGCTATCTGAGGTGGTCTACTATCACACTGAATCGAAGAACTTCTGTGGAAGCAAAGATTTGAGGAAATATTGAAATTTGAAATCAGGAGCAACACTGTTCAAATTCCACATTTTACATAGCTTTTATTCTGAAATTCCACATCAGATTGTTATGAAATTTTATGAGCAGCTATCTGAGGTGGTCTACTATCACACAGAATAGCAGAAATACTGTTGAAGCAGACATTTTAGGAAAAATTACAATTTCCAATCAGGAGGAACACTGTTCAAATTCCATATTTTGTGTACACATACAGTAAGTGAGCTTCAGTGTGTCGGTGAAAGTGAGAGTCAAGTGTTGTTTGCAGCTGTTTTTCAATTTAAATGCAAAGGACACATTCCCAATGGCCTGCCCTTGCTTTTTTAAGTGTGTCTTCGTCGGTCGCCAGACATTCTTCATGATACCATCGCTCACATGTATCACACTGTATCTGTAAAATAAAATAAGCAAAGTCAATGATTTATCAGTCATACATTGCTTCTTGGATGTGTCTTGAACATATATGATTACATAAAAGTACCGTAATTTGATTGAAATAAAGAGCGTGGGGCGGGGGGGAGATGAAGATCGTGGTTCAATTAGGTTTTAACACCTTCAATATATTTTAATTTAGTTTATACCAGTCTATATTAGAATTGAAGAACAACAACAACGAAAAATCCTGCAGTCATTGATTTAAAAGGAAAACTCACCCAAAGGGTATTCGGAGGTCCAGATCCAGGGGGCTTTGGGGCAGCGCACATCGCACAGTCATTGTCCATATCAAACACTGAGATGAAATACATTTATGTTATTATTTACTTATGTACACATAACACAGTTCAGTTACAACAGACTTGCAATCAAAACACATTTAGCTTGTCAACAAGATGATTGATAATCATCCACTCAGGCGTATTGAAAGCCTGACAGTCTAAATCAATGTAACTGTCACTATTCAAAATTCTTTACTGTCGCAAATTATAAAAATATTATTACTTCATGCCTTAACAGATTATAAATTATATGCAAATTATAAAAATATTAATACTTCATGCATTAACAGATTATAAATGATATGGATCATGTTTCATCTCCAGTTGACTTTTAAGTTTGATAAGAAGTATTAATGATTCTGAGAAATGTGTGGGGTACATGAATTTGCATTTGTACACAAATTCTGTCACACCTTGGACTACAAAAGATGTATTATTTGGGCTTCTTTTGAGAGGCTTCAGTTTGTTTGGATGTGTAGGATTAAATCAAATTTCACAATAACATGATAAGGAATGAATTATGTCTACAGTAAATATTAAAATGGATTACGAACCTGAACCCTTCAACAATGACTGTGCCAAGTGTGTCCTTGCAAGAGCCATATCCTTCTTGGTGGTTTTGAAGGTCATGTCTGGCAATGCAGGCTACAGCTTCTTCCAGAAAAACACTTTAAAAATCCGATTGTAAATTCAAATCCGCAATTAAACCCGTAGCAGTCCGTAGCAAATAGACAGGCATTGGTATTAACCCTTTACCTCTATGAGTGCATTTGAGTAGCCGGCGACGCACTTCAAGCTTTATATTGATATCGCCGTAACTCACATAGTAAATGGCCATTTCGCGCAATTGAAACGACTTTGGAAAGCTACTATAACAGTTGGGGCTTTGCGCTGATATGCGTAATTACGGTAGGAGGTGTGAGAGGGTTACTGGAGGCCACTTGTTCAAAGACTTTTAGATTGTCTCTGAAGGCTTCGGCAACTACAAACGCTTGGACAATAAAAAAAAGTTTAAAGCCAAAGGAGTACAAAGGAGATTGTAAGATCAAAATAAATATAACTTGCTGGAGCTATGGTAAAATAAATTTTAATTCGGTTTTGATACATAAAAGTATTTTTTACATGTTAGTTTAGTGTGTGTTATAAAGAAATTCGGTATTTGAGTGTAATTGAGTGCTTCTTTGATAGTTTGAACTGATCCTTCTTTGATCCTTTTAACTTCGATTGGTCTAACCTTTTGACCTCTCTTGTATTTTTAAATTTACTAGTGCTGTAGTAGGTATTTGGCTTTACAGGTGTGTGTGCGTGCGTGTTTGCGTGCGTGCGCATGTGTGTGTGTGTGAGAGAGAGAGAGAGAGAGAGAGAGAGAGAGAGAGAGAGAGAGAGAGATGCATTTATAGGTTTGCATCAACAGCCTACATGCAGCAGTATTTCATAAATGCAGAAACTAAATTTATGCATAAATGCATTTTTCAGAAATGCATTCATGCATTATGCATTTATAGGTTGGCAGCAACAGCACCTAAATGAACATACTGCAGTAAAAACCAACACAAAATTCGGTATTTGAGTGTAATAGAGTGCTTCTTTGATTGTTTGAACTGATCCTTCTTTGATCCTTTGACTTCGACCCTTCGACCTCTCTTTTTTTAAAATTTACAAGTACTGTAGAGTGTACTTGGTCATACAGGTGTGTGTGCGTGTGCGTGTGCGTGTGTGTGTGTGTGTGTGTGTGTGTGTGTGTGGGGAGGCGGGGGGGGGATCAATGGGAGAAAACACCTGTCTCCTCAATACCTGTGTCATTCCAGCTGGACATGTCCTCCTCATCCTCAGAGGACTGTAGGACAGATCCTCCTTTGCAGAAAAGTCTTTTAATTTTTGCTGAAGCAATGAGAAGCAAAGCAAGCTACATGCACCTGTATATATGTACTTTGGCACAAAGGGAAAAAAATATTGTAGTTGAGTGCAATTTTGAGTCTTTGAACTGATGACCCTCTTTGATCCTTTGACTTCGATTGGTCTAACCTTTTGACCTCTCTTTTATATTTAAATTTACTAGTGCTGTAGTAGGTATTTTGCTTTACAGGTTTGTGTGCGTGCGTGCGTGCGCATATGTGTGTGTGTGTGAGAGAGAGAGAGAGCGAGAGAGCGAGAGAGCGAGAGAGATATATGCATTTACAGTTGTGACCAAAATTATTAGCCCCCCCTTATGAAATTAGACAAAACGTTTGATTTCTCCATGGAAATGGCCATTAACAACACATATTTGTTAATGTGAAAACAAATGGACTCTAAAGACATAATTTGACATTTTTGATTAGAATACTTTATTGATACAATCAGTTTAAACAAAAAAAGGGCAGAAATGAGAAATCCAAAATTATTAGCCCCCTGGCCATTAATTGTCAATGGTGTACCTTTTCTGAGCCACAACTGAAAACAACCTCTTAAAATAGTTCTTCACTAGGTTGGCACAGGTCACCTGAGGGATTTTGGCCCATTCTTCCTTTGCAAATTGTTCCAGCTGGTCCTAATTGCGTGGTTTCCGAGCATGGACGTTCACTTTCAGCACCCTCCAAAGATTCTCAATAGGATTGAGGTCTGGACTCTGTGCGGGCCACTCCAGGACCTTGGTTTTGGTATCCTTCAGGAACTGTTGGACCAATTTTGATGTATGCTTCGGGTCATTGTCTTGTTGGAAGACCGAGCGACAACCTAAGGACAGACTACGAGCAGATTTCTGCATATTATCCCTCAAAATGTCAACATAATATTCTTTTTTCATGATTCCCTGCACCCGAACAAGGCTCCCTGTGCCTGAGGCTGCTAAACAGCCCCATAGCTTGATGCTCCCACCACCATGTTTAACTGTGTGAACTGTGTTCCTAGGGTTGAAGGCCTCTTCCTTAACTAACTGACCATTATGATTATGATGAGATGGTTTTGAAAGCAGATTAGAAAGCGGAAACCACAAAAAGATCCCCCCAAACTATGACAATGAGGCAGGAGTCTCATAACTGCAAGTCTGATAAGTTGTAGTTGAATATTGGAAATAGCATTAATGAAAAACTAAATGTGTTAACTAGGCCTTAAAGGGCCTAAGGTGTGGCTGGCTCTGTTACAAATAGAACATTCAAAGGAGGACTGGGGGATGCAAAAGATCCTTTACAGCCTAAGAAATAAGATATCAGAATAGCTTATTAAATAGATGAGCAACAAAGACTATCTATCTATCTATTATATATTACATTATTATAAATTTCATAACAATCTGATGTGGAATTTCAGAATAAAACCAATCCAAAATGTGGAATTTGAACAGTGTTGCTCCTGATTTCAAATTTCAATATTTCCTAAAATCTTTGCTTCCACAGAAGTTCCTCGATTCAGTGTGATAGTAGACCACCTCAGATAGCTGCTCATAAAATTTCATAACAATCTGATGTGGAATTTCAGAATAAAAGCTATGTAAAATGTGGAATTTGAACAGTGTTCCTCCTGATTTCAAATTTCAATATTTCCTAAAATCTTTGCTTTCACAGAAGTTCTTCTATTCGGTGTGATAGTAGACCACCTCAGATAGCTGCTCATAAAATTTCATGTCAATCTGATGTGGAATTTCAGAATAAAACCAATCCAAAAAGTGGAATTTGAACAGTGTTGCTCCTGATTTCAAATTTCAATATTTCCTCAAATCTTTGCTTCCACAGAAGTTCTTCGATTCAGTGTGATAGTAGACCACCTCAGATAGCTGCTCATAAAATTTCATAACAATCTGATGTGGAATTTCAGAATAAAAGCTATGTAAAAAGTGGAATTTGAACAGTGTTGCTCCTGATTTCAAATTTCAATATTTCCTAAAATCTTTGCTTCCACAGAAGTTCTTCAATTCAGTGTGATAGTAGACCACCTCAGATAGCTGCTCATAAAATTTCATAACAATCTGATGTGGAATTTCAGAATAAAAGCTATGTAAAAAGTGGAATATGAACAGTGTTGCTCCTGATTACAAATTGCAATATTTCCACAAATCTTTGCTTCCACAGAAGTTCTTCGATTCAGTGTGATAGTAGACCACCTCAGATAGCTGCTCATAAAATTTCATGTCAATCTGATGTGGAATTTCAGAATAAAACCAATCCAAAAAGTGGAATTTGAACAGTGTTGCTCCTGATTTCAAATTTCAATATTTCCTAAAATCGTTGCTTTCACAGAAGTTCTTCTATTCGGTGTGATAGTAGACCACCTCAGATAGCTGCTCATAAAATTTCATAACAATCTGATGTGGAATTTCAGAATAAAACCAATCCAAAAAGTGGAATTTGAACAGTGTTGCTCCTGATTTCAAATTTCAATATTTCCTAAAATCGTTGCTTTCACAGAAGTTCTTCTATTCGGTGTGATAGTAGACCACCTCAGATAGCTGCTCATAAAATTTCATGTCAATCTGATGTGGAATTTCAGAATAAAACCAATCCAAAAAGTGGAATTTGAACAGTGTTGCTCCTGATTTCAAATTTCAATATTTCCTCAAATCTTTGCTTCCACAGAAGTTCTTCGATTCAGTGTGATAGTAGACCACCTCAGATAGCTGCTCATAAAATTTCATAACAATCTGATGTGGAATTTCAGAATAAAAGCTATGTAAAATGTGGAATTTGAACAGTGTTCCTCCTGATTTCAAATTTCAATATTTCCTAAAATCTTTGCTTTCACAGAAGTTCTTCTATTCGGTGTGATAGTAGACCACCTCAGATAGCTGCTCATAAAATTTCATGTCAATCTGATGTGGAATTTCAGAATAAAACCAATCCAAAAAGTGGAATTTGAACAGTGTTGCTCCTGATTTCAAATTTCAATATTTCCTAAAATCTTTGCTTCCACAGAAGTTCTTCAATTCAGTGTGATAGTAGACCACCTCAGATAGCTGCTCATAAAATTTCATAACAATCTGATGTGGAATTTCAGAATAAAAGCTATGTAAAATGTGGAATTTGAACAGTGTTCCTCCTGATTTCAAATTTCAATATTTCCTAAAATCTTTGCTTTCACAGAAGTTCTTCTATTCGGTGTGATAGTAGACCACCTCAGATAGCTGCTCATAAAATTTCATGTCAATCTGATGTGGAATTTCAGAATAAAACCAATCCAAAAAGTGGAATTTGAACAGTGTTGCTCCTGATTTCAAATTTCAATATTTCCTAAAATCGTTGCTTTCACAGAAGTTCTTCTATTCGGTGTGATAGTAGACCACCTCAGATAGCTGCTCATAAAATTTCATAACAATCTGATGTGGAATTTCAGAATAAAACCAATCCAAAAAGTGGAATTTGAACAGTGTTGCTCCTGATTTCAAATTTCAATATTTCCTAAAATCGTTGCTTTCACAGAAGTTCTTCTATTCGGTGTGATAGTAGACCACCTCAGATAGCTGCTCATAAAATTTCATGTCAATCTGATGTGGAATTTCAGAATAAAACCAATCCAAAAAGTGGAATTTGAACAGTGTTGCTCCTGATTTCAAATTTCAATATTTCCTCAAATCTTTGCTTCCACAGAAGTTCTTCGATTCAGTGTGATAGTAGACCACCTCAGATAGCTGCTCATAAAATTTCATAACAATCTGATGTGGAATTTCAGAATAAAAGCTATGTAAAATGTGGAATTTGAACAGTGTTCCTCCTGATTTCAAATTTCAATATTTCCTAAAATCTTTGCTTTCACAGAAGTTCTTCTATTCGGTGTGATAGTAGACCACCTCAGATAGCTGCTCATAAAATTTCATGTCAATCTGATGTGGAATTTCAGAATAAAACCAATCCAAAAAGTGGAATTTGAACAGTGTTGCTCCTGATTTCAAATTTCAATATTTCCTAAAATCTTTGCTTCCACAGAAGTTCTTCAATTCAGTGTGATAGTAGACCACCTCAGATAGCTGCTCATAAAATTTCATAACAATCTGATGTGGAATTTCAGAATAAAAGCTATGTAAAATGTGGAATTTGAACAGTGTTCCTCCTGATTTCAAATTTCAATATTTCCTAAAATCTTTGCTTTCACAGAAGTTCTTCTATTCGGTGTGATAGTAGACCACCTCAGATAGCTGCTCATAAAAGTTCATGTCAATCTGATGTGGAATTTCAGAATAAAACCAATCCAAAAAGTGGAATTTGAACAGTGTTGCTCCTGATTTCAAATTTCAATATTTCCTCAAATCTTTGCTTCCACAGAAGTTCTTCGATTCAGTGTGATAGTAGACCACCTCAGATAGCTGCTCATAAAATTTCATAACAATCTGATGTGGAATTTCAGAATAAAAGCTATGTAAAATGTGGAATTTGAACAGTGTTCCTCCTGATTTCAAATTTCAATATTTCCTAAAATCTTTGCTTTCACAGAAGTTCTTCTATTCGGTGTGATAGTAGACCACCTCAGATAGCTGCTCATAAAATTTCATGTCAATCTGATGTGGAATTTCAGAATAAAACCAATCCAAAAAGTGGAATTTGAACAGTGTTGCTCCTGATTTCAAATTTCAATATTTCCTCAAATCTTTGCTTCCACAGAAGTTCTTCGATTCAGTGTGATAGTAGACCACCTCAGATAGCTGCTCATAAAATTTCATAACAATCTGATGTGGAATTTCAGAATAAAACCAATCCAAAAAGTGGAATTTGAACAGTGTTGCTCCTGATTTCAAATTTCAATATTTCCTAAAATCGTTGCTTTCACAGAAGTTCTTCTATTCGGTGTGATAGTAGACCACCTCAGATAGCTGCTCATAAAATTTCATGTCAATCTGATGTGGAATTTCAGAATAAAACCAATCCAAAAGTGGAATTTGAACAGTGTTGCTCCTGATTTCAAATTTCAATATTTCCTCAAATCTTTGCTTCCACAGAAGTTCTTCGATTCAGTGTGATAGTAGACCACCTCAGATAGCTGCTCATAAAATTTCATAACAATCTGATGTGGAATTTCAGAATAAAAGCTATGTAAAAAGTGGAATATGAACAGTGTTGCTCCTGATTACAAATTGCAATATTTCCACAAATCTTTGCTTCCACAGAAGTTCTTCGATTCAGTGTGATAGTAGACCACCTCAGATAGCTGCTCATAAAATTTCATAACAATCTGATGTGGAATTTCAGAATAAAAGCTATGTAAAATGTGGAATTTGAACAGTGTTGCTCCTGATTTCAAATTTCAATATTTCCTAAAATCGTTGCTTTCACAGAAGTTCTTCTATTCGGTGTGATAGTAGACCACCTCAGATAGCTGCTCATAAAATTTCATGTCAATCTGATGTGGAATTTCAGAATAAAACCAATCCAAAAAGTGGAATTTGAACAGTGTTGCTCCTGATTTCAAATTTCAATATTTCCTCAAATCTTTGCTTCCACAGAAGTTCTTTGATTCAGTGTGATATTAGACCACCTCAGATTGCTGCTCATGAAATTTGATAACAATCTGATGTGGAATTTCAGAATAAAAGCTATGTAAAATGTGGAATTTGAACAGTGTTCCTCCTGATTTCAAATTTCAATATTTCCTAAAATCTTTGCTTCCACAGAAGTTCCTCGATTCAGTGTGATAGTAGACCACCTCAGATAGCTGCTCATAAAATTTCATAACAATCTGATGTGGAATTTCAGAATAAAAGCTATGTAAAATGTGGAATTTGAACAGTGTTGCTCCTGATTTCAAATTGCAATATTTCCACAAATCTTTGCTTCCACAGAAGTTCTTCGATTCAGTGTGATAGTAGACCACCTCAGTGAGCTACTCATGAAATTTCATGTTAATCTGATGTTTAATTTCATAATAAAAGCTATCCAAAATGTCCTATTTGAGCAGTGTTTCTCCTAGATTACAAGACAATCTGATTTATAATTTGAGAATGAAGAAATATTTGTTTTTTAGCTCAATGTTTCAAAGATCATGTAAACTAATGATTCAAAATTAGGATTTGATCATACTGACAGCTCTATTTTAATTTATTGCAGCCTGACTGCAGTCTGGAGGGTGACTTCCGGTCTAAGACCGGAAGTTATGTAACCGCAGTCTGCTGCTTGCTAGTTCATGGACGTCCATAAGAGAGAGACACATGTGTCCCTGTTGATGTGTGTGTTCTTTAATAAACAAGGACGGGAAGACGCCTAACTGAGGAATACATCCCTGTCTCCGAAATTTTCTGGGATCGTTACAATATCTCGTTTTATTCTGAAAACAGGATGTTGCTACACGCCAGTAAAGACTCGCCGACTTCATTTTTACCGTAAAACTCGTAATACGGGCGAACTTTCAATTTTGGGACGGCTCACTTGACCAACAGAAACGTAGCGTAGGCTCACTTGACCGCAGTAAGCAGACAGAGGCAACCATGGTAGAATATTAATGTGTATAGGCCTCCTAATAAGATAATGACAAGAAGTATTACGATCCTTAACTTAAGTAAAAGTAGCAATAATACATGTATGCATGCATTCAATAATATTGAGAACGGCAATTTCTTTCTCAGTTTTCTGCCAGAAATGTGTCTTTTATTCAAATGCAGTCACTTCAAGAACACAGAGCAAAACTAATGCAGTCCTTTCAAAACTGGGAATATTTCACTCGTGCTATGTTACCATTACACTGCTAACGGTAATTATTATTCGGCAACTGAATTATCTATGTTGAAGTATTTAGAAAACTTATTTCTGACAAAAGAAGCTAAAAGATAACAATAAGTGAAGAGCTTACCGGAAACAAAGTGTTGACTGTACAATCTGGAGTTAGATGTCGGCTGCCAGTGGTCCCTCCTGATGGCAGCCAGCCATTTATTACGACGGTCTAAGTCTTTGGGGATCAATACAAACTATAGTCCAGGGTTCCTCTGGCGACTATTGTCACAGCCCACAGCACAACAAATCCCAGGCATATCCACAAACTTTATTATTCACGATGTGTCTTTCTCTGTTGCTTCCTCCGTGTTCTCTGTTGTTGTAATGATTTGCTGTGACCGGACACCAAAATGGCGGCGCTAGAATACAGTGACGTCACCTGGTACCCATGAATTCACTCCACGAAAGGTGAGCAGTGTTAATGGCGGCAAATAATTGTACACATTATTACGTTCCAACATTCCATTTATTTAAATAATGGGCTGGTTTAAATGTTTCTTTACCCGTTTGTGTATGTTTGGGAGTGAGATGTTTATGTTTTGTCTGTTCATTTGGTTATTGTATTGGTTAGCATGTAGCTAATGCGCTAATGTTTGTATTCACTCCACGAAAGGTGTGTCAGAAGAGCTGCCATTGGGATGAATAAATCTAAGCGTCTCCATCACAATCCGATCTACTGTGTCCTGTCTTCCTCCCCTCTGCATAACATCCCATCACCAGTAATAAACACAACGCAGAGTCCCGGGGTGTTGGGACGGAATCCCTGCCTGCCATGACAAAACAGGAGATCCGTGTGGGGCAGAAGGAGGACCCTGTCATTGGCCCCGTCTTGCACTACAAGCGAAGCTGCATGCGGACCAAGGACGCAACTTTGAAAGTACAGCTGTGAAGGAGCTGTGTAAGTGCACAGGCATCACAAAGACTCATACAACCCCTTACCACCCCCAAGGCAACGGGACCACCGACAGGTTCAACCGGACCCTCATGAACATGCTGGGGACCTTGGAGCCACACTTGAAGCCCCGCTGGCATGAGCATCTTGACGCAATGACACATGCCTATAACTGCACACAGCACGGTTCAACGGGTTACACACCATACTACCTGATGTTTGGGAGACATCCTAGGCTCCTTGGTGCCGTGACCCGGATTGTGGTGCACCGAGACTGCTAAGAAGGAGAGACTGATGG
Organism: Notothenia rossii; assembly: GCF_949606895.1. NCBI lineage: Eukaryota > Metazoa > Chordata > Actinopteri > Perciformes > Nototheniidae > Notothenia > Notothenia rossii. The sequence goes on along the minus strand of NC_136907.1, from coordinate 48,727,706 downwards.
CAGTACCCCCCCCCCCCCCCACACACACTTTGCCACTGTATTGAACTGTATGTACTAGGCTGGTGAGTGAACAGCTTGTTGGACTGAGCTATTATCATCTGTGAAGCTGTATTGGCAGGAAATTCACCTTCTCCAATATATCCTTTAAAGGCTGTGAACTTTGCGGTTTTCTTTAGACAATTTTTCCTGTTATTATAGCAACTTCACCACTACTTGAATGGTTAAAGAGTATATTGTGTGTGAGACCACTCTGCAATGAATATTAAGCTATTGTTGCCAGTTTATCTCATATATATTCTTATTGAGCAGTGTTCTAGATGTAATTTAATTACGAGCTGATATTGTGCTAGACATTATAATTTGTAGTGATTGTTTTGACTCATTACAATACACTAGAAATAACATTTCCACATAAACGCAAGTTAACCCACAAACAGGAAGGAAGTGTTGCAGTTCTTAGGGTTTGCTTGATATTATAGGCGGTACGTTGGTGGCTACTCGAGCATCGCTGCTCCTTTATACCGCCTGACAACTGGTGACCCCAGGAAGAAAATAAGAGGAAGGAAGACAACTTTGGGTCCTGAGCCGCCCTTTTTGTGGACTACAGAGTGTGAAGAAGCCTTTCAGTCCCTGAAGCAAAAGTTGACGACTGCTCCAGTACTGGGTTATCCAGATTACAGCCCACCTTTTGTGCTTCAGACCGATGCGTCGGGACAGGGGCTTGGTGCTGTCTTGGTTCAAGTCCAGGATGGAGCTGAGAGACTGATCTCGGCGGACCATCTCGCACATGCGCAGTACCGATCGGGCAGGGTAGTGACAAGCTGTGTCCCAATTCAGCGGCCGCATCCTCCTGAGGATGCATTCGGAGACCGCATACGTCACTTCCGCCAAACGAAGGCTGTCCCAATAAAAAAAAACACAAGACTCCTCCGAATGCGGCCCGCAAATGCAGCCTTCTTTCCCCAGATTTAGAGGATACATCTGATGTACCATATCCCAGGATGCAACGGGTGACGGTGACGAATGAGTTTAAAAAAAAATATATGGCTTGTAACGTCCCATCAACGGCTACAACGGTTTCAGCTTGATTCGTTTTTAAATGTACTCACCCAAATAGTAAACGGCATGAAAGAAAAGTAAACCTATTTAATTTGTGTATTTAAATATACGGGCAATTGGAGATGTCATCTTTATATTACATGTAAAATAATATGAAGTGAAAATATTTCTAAACCCTGTTTGGTTTTCATATTGTTGGGATTCATTATAAAGCAAATTAATTTATTTAACTGCTTTTGTTATACAAATCTTACTGCAACAATTTTGTTTTGATAGGGAGCAAGGAGCAGACTGCGCAATTTATCCAGATTCGCGGGGGGAGAATGAAGCCCTCTTCACGGGGGCCTGTTACGACCTCGGGAAAATAATTTAAAATATTATATAACACCAAAATAAGTACAGCTAGATCTGACTCCATATTTAACAGTTTTGAAAACAGTTTGAAAACAGTTTGAAAATATTTTGCCTAGTGTCAGAAATTATTACCGGTGTCGGTACCAGATGTGTTCGGGGTACCAGATGTGTCCGGGGGCCGTCTCTTACCAATGACGTCACGCATTGTACGCATTGTGATTGGCTGTACGGTAATTTACCCAGGGGTGCTCGGGGGGAAATCACATCTACAGATCATGACGAACCGAATTGAAGTATTCCTATACTCCTAGCGTGTGAAAATGTTTGAGAAAAACATGTTAAAAAAACATGAAAACGGAGCAATGGCTATACGCCATTGGCTGTACGGCAACTCAAGAGGACCATCATACACGGCCAAATTCCGAACATTTAAACATAGCCTACACTTCATTCTTTACTTTGTCCGTTATTATATTTAGAAGATATTACTTTTTTCTCCGTGATGTTGTTTCCATAGAATCCTTTTCCGTTTCACAGAACACAAATTGGGTTATTTACATAATTATGTTTACACTACTACTCCCATACTCCTAGCGTTTGAAAATGTTTGTGAATAACGTGTGCAAAGTCTCCGAAAACGGAGCAGTGGCTGCGATGCTAGCTTTGCGGCTAGCGTTTAGCATTTTCAATGGAAATATACATCGAAACATCATGTTTCAGTAAAAAAAAAAAAGGCCCCACTGATCATCTACTCTCTGAGACGATTCGAGGGATGCCTGACTTGAGTTTCTAGCACTAGGGAAAGTGGACAAAAGTGCCCCAGATCAGCCTCTTAATTTACCCAGGGCCTAGTGCTTGGCTTTGGGCATGAAAATTCAGAAACTCCCCTGAGTATTTTATTAACCCTTTCATGCCTGAATTATGAAAGCCTCAGTCAGGATTTTTTTTACCAAGTGTTATTATTGCTCTCGGGGCATGAAAAACAAGATTTGAACTTTTTTTTTTTTTTATCTAGTTTTTTCAAAGACATTTTTATATGTTCACTCAGGTGGACACTCTGCGTTCAGTGTTTGAACTGAAGAGATGTACATTTTGAAAAAATGATAAAGATGTGCAAACTTAAAATTAAAAATAATAACATAAGTATATTGATTTATGACCCAAAAAGATATTGCAGATGAAGTATTTTGAAGAATAACCAGGGCCAGGGACCAATTTGAGGCCCCACGCACAGTTATTTGATGAGTGCTAGTGGAGCCTCGCAGCAGCGAAACCGTGCCTCGCCACCCTAATTGCGCCACATAAGCGCATAGGTGCGCCTCAGATGAGGCTCCCCCTCCGCAAGGGGTCCTTTACTTCCAAACTATCCGTAATGAGCTACCTCCGTGCATTACCACAGCATCTGGCTATATATCGGACAGGGCCACCATACTAAATTGTTTTAATGAGCATTTTGTGTCCTGTGGCTCTCTGTTTGATTCTGTTTCTCATTCTGCTTCTGTGAACACCACAGTCTGTGACTCTGAACAATGTGGTCTGGAAAACCCTTTCAGTTTTACTCCTTTTACTGTTGATGTTGTTCATGAAGCATTAACCAAGTTAGATCCTAAAAAGCCGGTTGGTCCGGACAATGTAGAACCTTTCTTTTTAAAGATAGCTGCAGATATTATTGCTCCACCTCTCACTACTCTTTTTAACCTCTCTCTCAGCACGAACAAAATCCCAAAAGTATGGAAGTCAGTTTATGTCCTGCCACTACTAAAAGGAGGGGAGGCCAGCTTATTAAACAATAATAGACCAATCTCTAAATTGTCAGTTCTGGCCAAGGTTCTTGAACGCCTAGTGAGTGAGCAGGTAAAGGTGTTTTTATGTACAAATGACATCCTGTCTAAACATCAGTCAGGCTTCAGAAAGCAACATAGCACCATCACTGCCACAATGAAAGTGGTGAATGATGTGACGAGTATTTTAGACAATAAGCAGAGTTGTGCAGCCCTATTTATTGACCTTTCCAAAGCGTTTGATCCCGTCGATCATCGCATCTGGAAGCAGAGGCTAGTCAGTATTGGCTTATCCTGCCATGCAGTAGGGTGGTTTGTGAACTACCTCTCTGAAAGGTCTGAGTGGTTAAACATCACTAATGATTTTCTCACTTCTGACTGCTTTGGATATATAATTACACCACAATAAGGTTTTACTATCACAGTGCACTGAGATTTGTGACAAACTGTAAAGCACTTACGCATCAGTGTACACTGTAAACCAAGGCGGTTTTGCCATCACTGTACGGAGGCTCAGTCACTGGTACATTTTCATTTACAAAGCCATGTTGGATAAAGTACCATCTTATATCTGCTCCCTGATCTCTCGGCAAATTGAAAGTACTTATTGCCTGAGATCTCATGCTGTGGTTTTATTAAATGTGCCAAGTGCTAGGACTGTCTTAGGGAAGAAAGCTTTTAGATGTGCAGCTCCACTAACTTGGAACAGTCTGCAAAAAGAATGTAAAATTACCAAGCTGGTACCACTAGGCTACATGTTTTTAAAGCTCGGTTGGATGCTCCACAATCAGATGCTGTTGGTACCTGTAGGCTACATGTGGATAGATATGTAAATTGTAATCCCTGTAATTTTTGTTGTTCTGTTGTTTATGTTTTTATGTCTTCATGTGGAACCTACTGCTGCAGGTCTCCCTTGAAAAATAGATCATTGATCTCAATGGGATTTTACCTGGATAAATAAAGGTTTTGAATTGAATGTCGAGCATTAACTGCAAGTCACTCAAATGCATAAACTGGAGAATAATTATGTTACAAGTATTACAGAAAACATATCCAAGTGTAACAAACATCCAGTATTAACCTTACTGTTTTTTACTAACAGTAACCAACTAATAATTTTCATAAAGTGCATATTTATTCCAAACTCACAATATATATATATGTAATAAAACATAATGCACAATGGTACACAGTATCCAAACTCTTTAGGCACTGGTCAGAGGCATTCATGTAAAGCACATCACCAGAATCCAATACTGGTAAAAACGTTGCAGAGATCAAATGTTTCCTTGTCTGAAAGGAGAAACCTAATTTTAAAACAACCTTTTCAGTGTGTGACTTGAAAGATAAGTTCTGATCAATAATAAAACCTAGATATGTGTATGTAGGGACCCCTTCAGTGTCAATGTCAGTCCCTTGAAACTTTTTGCCATTTGAGAATATCATGAGTTTGGAGTTGTCTGCATTTAATACTAACTTGAGTTGAGATAAATGGGATGGAATAACATCAAAGGCAGACTGGAGGAAATCAAGACTTTGCTCTATAGAAGAGGATGAACAATACATAACAGTATCATCTGCATAAAAATGGAAAGCAGCATTTGAAAAATTATTAAAGATTATTTACATATATGGTGAAATTATTGGTCCTAATATGGAACCTTGGCACACACCCTTTCAAATCAAATCAATCAAATCAAGTTTTATTTATATAGCACATTTATAAATGATTTTTGGTCGAGCCAAAGTGCTGTACAAATAATAAAAATACCCTACAGTAAAGACATTTTACAGCTAATACAACAGCAGTTTGTTCAGAATATCAGAATGAGAAGAAAACGACACCCTCTGTCCTGAGACCCTCACATCGTACAAGGAAAAACTTCAAGAGAAAACCCACAGTTTAAAGGGAAAAATGGGAGAAACCTCGGGGAGAGCCACAGAGGAGGGATCCCTCTCCCAGGACGGACAGACGTGCAATAGATGCCGTGTGTAAATCGAAGAGATAATACATTTTACAGCATAGGTAGACCAAATGTTAGGAAATGCATGTGTCTGTAATAAGAAGATGAATCCACGAAGATGTCAACAATCCTGTGGGAGCCTTCAGGGAGGCAGCACGACGAGACCCAGGCAGGACCGCAGAGACTGGTTTAGCCACGACCCGAAGTCCACGACTTAATCCAGAACTCAGGATAGAGGATAGAGGATCCAGGATGCGGGACCACAGCAAGAGGATCAGCCTCGACTCAAGATCCAGGCGTCGATATAGACACAAAAGAAGAAAAATTTGGTAGGGTTAATCGGAACATGAGAATACACAGATACAGACAGAAAGAAAGGAAGAACAAGCACTCCCTTTGGAGTGACTTTTTTTAAATATTGAAGTTAAATGCATCAATCTGGTGCACTTTGAGAGCAAAATGAAGAGGTATATGGATACCTCTCAACATCCATATGAAACAACTGTAAACAGATTTACTTTGTCTTTATGGATATAAAATAAGCTAAAGCCTGACTCCTACTGGCGGCTGGTTAAATGACTCCTCGTCCCTGAGTACACTCACCATCTTTCAGCAGGAAAGGAGAGAGGGAATCAATGGAGCTGCCAGGGAGGACACAGGGGAATCCAGACGGTGGTCTATGGGATGATGTAGACGTAGCTCTTTTTATGGACACCTGAGAGAAAGAGAGAGAGAAACATTATATACTGTATGTGTTCATTATATCTACTTTTTCAACATTATTATGTATTGTTTTATACTCACATTGTTAAAAAAGGCTCCAGGCAGGACCGCTGAGACAGGTTCAGCCACAACCGGAATCCAGACGGTGGTCTATGGGATGATGTAGACGTAGCACTTTTTATGGAGACCTGAGAGAAAAAGAGAGAGAAACATTATATACTGTATGTGTTCATTATATCTACTTTTTCAATATTATTATGTATTGTTTTATACTCACATTGTTCAAAAAGGTTCCAGAAGGCCTTGGGGACAGCAGTATCAGGGACTGGAGCTGGATAGGCTTTCATCAGCACTTCTCCTTCTTGAAATGCTTAACTAAAACATGACATTTACAATGGGTTCTGCTTTCATGAAAAATGTTCATATTCCCTCTGGAACATCACCATGCCATGATGAGACAGTATCATTCCATTTGGCTTGATACCTACAAGGAGAACCTACACATGTTCTTTAGTGAGCTGCGTGGGATTCTGCCAGAGAAAACGCTGGCGATCTGGAACAGCACCATGCGGGACGCGAGGGTGCCTCCCAAACTGGGCAAAATAGGGCGTGCACTTGATTGACCTCTGAAAACATAAAAATTCCTTTTAGTATCTCTGTTGAGCATTGTTTCCATCTGCATTTGTTACAACATTGTACCTGCTTTGAGGTGTTAATGCTGGCCACAATGCCCCTCAAGTGTTCATCCCAGTCATTCTGGTCCTCTCCGCAGTACTTGGCAAGTGCTTTTTTGATGGTTTGGTTGGTACGCTCATCTTGGCCATTGCACTGGGGATGGTAGGCTGAAGTGATGCAGTGTTTTACACCCAGTGCATCGAAAACACCACGGTTGACCTGCAGGTGGTTTAGTGTACACCAATTATCCTGATCGTATTACATTGTTACACATAACACATACACTGTATTAGATAGATTATTGTACCTCATTCACAAATTCCCGTCCTTGGTCGGTAATGATCTCCTCGACAAGCCCGAAATCGAGAAGAATGTTGATGATCTTTTTTGAGACCTCAGCAGCTGTTTGCTGGTAGAGAGTTTTTGCTACCACCCACTTCGTGAATAAATCGGTCGCTGTTAGAATGTATCTATCTATCTACTTTTCACCATTTATATAAACAATTTGCCCTCCATTTTTCAAAACTGTAATGTTCATCTATATGCAGATGATACCGTTATTTACACATCAAAACCAAATCTCTCTCAAATTCAAGTTTCACTCCAGTCAGATTTCACCCTCCTGCAAGACTGGCTATTCCAGAGCAAGTTACTTTTGAACAAAACTAAATCCTTCTCTATGATCTTTGGTACCCGACACAAACTCAAATCTTTGACTGGCTCATGTGATATTTCTTGCAACGATGGTACAATTCTGCATAGAGTTGACAGTTTTAAATATTTAGGGGTATGGCTTGACTCTAACCTTTCATTCAAACCTCATATTGATCATATACTGCATAAAGTAAACTTTGGTCTCGGTACTCTTTACCGCTCTCGGCACTGTTTTACCTTAAAAGTTAGGAAAAAACTTGCTACCCAACTGCTATTTCCCTTATTAGACTATTGTGACGTTGTTTATCTCAATGCTCCGAAATCTGTTCTAGCCCCGCTAAACATTGCTTACAATAGAATGTGTAGATTTATTCTCGGTTGTGATTTCCATACACACCACTGTGCACTGTACCTAAACCTCAATCTCCCTTCTCCTGATTTGAGAAGACATTTGCACTGGCTTGAGTTCATTTATAAAAGTTTCAACTTTAATTATCCCCCATATTTGAAACAGTATCTCTTTCGTTTTACATCAACCCACCAAGTTAGACATACCTCTCAGCTCTTCTTCACCGTTCCTCTAGTTAAAAAGGACATTGGCAAAAGAGCCTTCAAATTTAAAGCTCCTGCTGATTGGAATAACTTACCTGCTACCATCAGATCTCTCCCTACTCTGACTTTGTTCAAGCGTGCATTGTCGTCTCACCTCAAGGTTGAATGTTTTTGTATGACCTGAAGTACTTTATTTATTGTTTAAGGGTTGTTGAGGCTCCATCTTATTTCACCATCTCCTCATGAGATGACCCACCTATTGCCCATTTCTAAGTCTTTATTTCTAAGTCTTTATTGTTATGATTTTGTATATATAGTACAGCTACTCTACTTTACTCTACCCAATGATATGCATTCAATGTAACCGCCTATAATGTATTACCATGTGCTGTATGCTTAGGCTGAATGTTTGTAATTTCTTGGTTATTTCTTCCGATGTATGTGTGTGAATGTTGTTTGTATGTTGTACTTGTTTGTTATTTGTTTTCTTGGGACCCCCTTGAAAACGAGGTGATTCACCTCAAGGGGTTTATCCTAATAAAGAAATGTGAATATATCTGCAATATGAAATGCAGAATGTTGTAAATACATACAGAATCACTGTCAATTATTTCCTTTCTTTTTAAACCAGAATCTTCACGTTTAGAACCTTTAAAGGAGGTTACACATGCTTCAGCCCATCATGATAGTACCTTTTGCCCTTAGCAGTGTTGGGAAGTGGGCCAATGAGTTCCACATCAAGGACAGTCCATGCCTCTGGAACATGAATCGGATGCAGTACGGGTGCAACCGTTTTAATGGCCTCGTGTTGCTGGCAGCGGGGACACTCATAAACCTTCGCAAATATCATACATTTTCAATCAGCAAAACAAAAAACTTTAGGTATAAAAATTATAGAACAGAGAAAACTTTCAGAGGAGACAGAATTAAACTGTTCAAGTTCTGAAATATGTTTTTAGACAGCTCTGATGGAGCTCAAACTGTCTCACTCTGTTTCAATGTACACATACAACACATTTCTGTAGATCAATAATCAGTCAGTCAAAAACTCCCACCCATTTCTTCACGTCTTCCTGCATAGTGGACCAGTGGTACGTTGCCAAAACCTTCTCGGTAGTGCGCCTTCTCCCTGCATGACATCCGGAACCCAGGTTATCATGGCACTCCTTCAGGACATCGATAATTTGGTCCTTGGTGCACACAACCATCCTCTCATTGTCCTTGTACGTGTAGTACAAATCTCCAGCTGGCACATCAGGAACAAAAAAACAATCATTTAGACATGGGTAGAGATGACATTATGACTAAAAGCTGTTCAAGAAATCCAGTGGCAAATGGGGTTTAGACGTAACAACTACAGTAATAGTGTGTATACTAATACAAAGAAAAAGGAGAAAAAAGCTGTGGAGTCCTTGCGATTTACTGAAAAATGTTGGAATATGATAAACCATTAGAGGTATGATCACTTTTGCACCAAAAAACACCATTAGATAAATAGATAGATAGATTTATACTTTATTGAGCCCTAAAAGTAAAGGGATGTGAGGTTTATACCTCATAATAAAAACGTATGCTCATGACTTAACCATGGCCTTATTCTGTTACTTACCTTTGATCAGGTATTGTTTGGATGCCCTCCGAATTAACGCCTTCCTTGCATCAGGCTTTTCAGCGGTGATGGTGAGATTGTGGTAACCACCATTGAGCACGTAGTGCTTTATCTCAGTATAAAAGCTCTCCATTTCTGTCATGAAAGTTAAGAACAAAAGAAAATATTACATACTACCTATGGCGCGAAAATGTCGCGGTCATTATGGGGAAGCGGAGGGATCGAGATCGGCATGAAGGTGTTCTTTTCACAATAATGACCAAGTCGCTGCACATTATCCCGCTTATTACATGGACACATTCTCAACAAAGTAACGATATGACTCCCAATATTAATTGAAATGCTTTTGTGGATTTAGAAAATGATTTTATTGATTTAAAAATAGTTGTATGTATTGATTGAAATTTACATGCATCCGCTAAGAAAAATACTCCGTTGTTACTGTTTGAACTAAAGTACCGACGGCACTGAACATAACAAAAGAACATATTACATATTACCTATGGCGCGAAAATGTCATATATATACATATTACATGGCTTAGTTGAATACTCGATTGTGATTGCTGCACATTATCCCTTACTTAATTTGATAATCTATTATAAAGAAAAGTATATCATATTGATATATAATATATAATTTCTTGATAATATATAATATAATCAAATATAACAATCAAAACGAAATAAGAAAAATAGTCCGTTGTTACTGTTTGAACTAACGTACCAACGGCACTGAACATATTACATATTACCTACCATATTACGTTATATACTTCTTACCTTCGATTTCTCTTATTCTTCTCCTCATTCGTCTTTGTTTTTCTTCAAGTTTTTATTGTATTTCTTCAAGTTTTTATGTTGTTGGTCAATGCACTTAAGCGTCAGCTAAATGCAATGTAATGTAATGATCAAAAGAAACCTCTATACCAGGGGTCGACAACACCTGGCACGCGTGCCAGCATTGGCACGCGGCACCGTAACCAGTGGCACACTAGGAATAAGTGTGCAAAATATTTAAATTGTATTTTCGGATCCTGAACGAGACCGCCGCCAGAGCGCGTCTCCCCGTTACCTGCAGAAGGAAGCCATGCACGCAACGCAGCCCCGCTCTTTATCTCCAGGTGACTTTCTGCCGCTTTCCTCCGCGGTGCAGTGCTGATCGTTTCACCACGGAGGAAAGCACTTCTCTAATTGCAGTAGGCTACCCATAAGGAGCTGTACAAATGCCGCAGTTTTTGCGTGGCTGTGTATTTAGTTGAAAGTCCAGTGGCGATCAGCTCATTTCTCATCGAAATAATATGCTACAAAGGAGCGGACTGGCCATCTGTGTGTTGAACTTTCCTGTCGGCTCCCAGACCGTAGTCGAGGAGGGCAGCAGCAACAAGCTTCAGGTTCAATAACCCACTTTAGAGAGAGGCGAGCTCTTCTTGGGAGGCCGTTGCATTTATTTAGCTGTTCTTCTGTTTCACAAAATACATCACAGACCTCTGTTTTTCTGCTTCCTCGTTTCACTTCCAGAAACATACACACGTTCCCTCACTGTCGCTGTACCATCCACACACACACATGCACAAGCCACACCCCTCTCTCTCTCTCTTAAAGGGACGCAGCGAGGCTCCCCCGCCCTCCTGCTGATAGTTGATGAGCGTCAAGCTCCTCAACCCCCCCCCCCCCACGTTGATAATTCTCGATCGTTGGCATGCTGATAAAATTTGTTTTTTTAAATGGCACTTCATATCAAAAAGGTTGCCGACCCCTGCTCTATACTCTAGACAGCGTGGGTAAATTACCGTACAGCCAATCACAATGCATGACATCATTGACGTCATGACGTCGTACGTCACTGGTAAGAGACGGACCCCGAACACATCTGTTACCCCGAACACATCTGGTACCGACACCGGCACTTGTGACTGCAGCTGGTTGCTAGGTGACGGAGGCGGCAAAATGTAGGGGTAACTGCCAGTGACGTACAAGGACATGCTCTGTAGACCGTCTCATTATGCGCGGGCTGCGAGGCTGGGTCCTCAGGAGGACCCAGCCTCTGAATTGGGACACAACTATGCGATCTGCAGCTCTGCCCGATCTGCAGTGCGCATGTGCGAGATGTCCGCCATATTGGACAACTCCGGGCGGCAACCCAAGTAGGACAATATTGACACAGTGGCTTTTGGCAAAGCTCAAAAGGAAAACTCGAGAGAGATGAGTTATTGTTATTACAACGTGACTTCACTATTATTTAACAACTCTTTTTATTGGGTTCTTTTATTTGGGGTGAAGTACATTGTCAGAAGAAAGTGAGAAATGAATTTAACTTCTATTAGACAGCTATATGCCATACATTTTTGCACACGTTCACAGTAAATATGTATTCAGTATGATAGCTCTCTAACAGAAGTTAAATCCATTTCTCACTTATTCTGACAATGTACTTGTTTTGTTTGTTGATCTATTAATGAACTGACTCGTGCTCCATGCTTAAGTGTTAGCCAAGTTTTTAATGAAGCTCTTGTTCCGGTCCCTTACCGTACATCTGTATTCAAACATAGGTTACAACTATGTGGCGACACCTTGTCACCTTGAGTGTGTATCTAATCAACACATCCCCCTTTCTTTGAGGTAATATAAACAAATAGTGCAACATCAATTTTAACCAAACCTTTTGATTTCTCTACCATGCCATAACAAATAAACATCTCGTCTAATGTACTCAGACTGCTAACTAGCACAAACTTGAAAATTGTCTAAACATTTACACCATTTTAACATCCATTAAACCAGTCTCTCAATTACAGATTCAGTCTATCTGGTTTTCTGATTTCCCTTATAGATCTTCTGACCACATGTTCACTTGGAGTGTTAGTGTCACAGTCTGTCTGTGGTGAAGGTGTGGACTCAGACTAAATGATGGATTCACTGAGCTGTTGACCAGCCTCTTTTGTTTTCATAAGACTGCGACGATTGCGTCTGAAGATTTGTCCTTCCTCTGTCCTCACAGTGAAGGATCGCGGTGCTACTTCCTGAAGAACAGTGGCTTTAGTTCTCCATCCATCAGGACCCTCAATCCTGACGGTGTCATTACTTGATAGTAATGGAAGCTGCTTAGCTGTTCTGTCATAGCATGTTTTCTGCTTCATCTTTTGTTGTTGTAGTTGGTGTTGCAGCTTTGGGTGTCTCTTTTGCTTTGAATAGCTTGGCAGTGTGGTGCGTAACTTACGATTCATCAGAAGTTCAGCAGGTGACAGTTCACACTCCAGAGGTGAGGCTCTGTAGCTGAGTAAAGCGAGGTATGGGTCTGAGCCACTCTCATCAGCTTTCTTTAGAAGTTGCTTGAGAATGTGAACTCCCTTTTCAGCTTTCCCATTTGACTGTGGATAATGAGGACTTGAGGTCACATGCTTAAAGTCGTACTGTTCAGCAAATTCTTGCCACTCTCTGCTGTTGAAACAAGGTCCGTTGTCACTCACTACTGTGGTAGTTATGCCATGTCTGGCAAAAATGGATTTTGACACATGTTGATGATGAGTTTGATAGTAGTGCCATTTCAGGAAAGTTTGAGTAATAGTCAATGACCACTAAATAGTCTTTACCTTTGAGATGAAACAAATCCATTCCAACTTTATCCCATGGTGCTGTTGGCACATCAGTCACTATCATGGGCTCTTTAGTCTGTTTGTTTCTGTGTGTCTGGCATGTGTCACACGTACCAATCATTCTCTCGATGTCTTTATTTATTCCCGGCCAGAAAACACTGTCTCTCGCCCGTCTTTTGCATTTTTTAACACCCAGATGACCTTCATGTATTCTTTGTAGTACTTCCTGTCTCAATGCGCGTGGAATGAGAATCCTGTGTTGTTTCAGTAATAGTCCATTAACGACACTCAGTTCACCTCTGATGTGGTAGAAGAGCGGACAGGAACCTACAGGCCATCCATTTAGCATATTTGCAATGACACACTGCAGCTCTGTGTCTTTTGCTGTTTCTTCAGCTATCTGTCTGGACTTTGTCTCTGATACAGGAAGAGCAGCAGACACCATGTTCACATGACTTTTTACATCCTCTTCAGTTGTACTCACATAATCCACTGTAGGTGCTCGTGAGAGAGCGTCAGCAAGTATCAGGTGCTTTCCAGGTGTGTAGATCAGCTCAAAGTCATATCTCTGCATCTTCATCATGAGACGCTGTATCCTTGGTGTCATTTCACTTAAATTCTTTTTAATGATGGATACGAGTGGACGATGATCTGTCTCTACTGTGAATGAAGGTAGGCCATAAACGTAGCTGTGGAACTTCTCCAAGCCATAAACCAGTCCCAGACATTCTTTTTCTATTTGAGCATATCTGCACTCTGTCTGTGTCATTGACCTGGAAGCATAGGCCACTGGTTTCCAATGTTCACCTTCAACTTGTAGGAGCACTGCGCCTATTCCATCCTTTGAAGCATCTGTTGAAACTTTAATATTCTTTGTTGGGTCAAAGAATGTCAATACAGGTGCAGTTGTGAGCGTCTGTCTGAGTGTTTTCCACTCTTGCTCATGTTTGACTGTCCATTTAAACTCATTTTCTTTGTGCAGGAGCTCACGGATGCAAGATGTCTTTGCAGATAGGTTTGGAATAAATGTACCTATGAAGTTGACCATCCCCATAATGCGAAGTACACCTGTCTTGTCTGTGGGCCTTGGCATATCCTGTATGGCTCTGATCTTTTCTTGGTCAGCTTGTACACCTTGTGCAGAGAGCTTGTCTCCGAGAAAGACAACTTCTTGAACTCCAAACTCACATTTACAATCAATAGAGTCATTTGGTGTACTCACAGTTGTGTTGATGCAATACACTCTCTTGACAAGTTCCAAATCTTCACATGCTTTATCACTCAGCAGTGAATCAAGTCCATCAGTGACAGAGAAAAGTAGGTGGTGCACTTTACCTTTTGAGGTTACCTTTAATATGCACATACCCAAACTGTTGATTTTCTGTCCATTATAATCTTTTAGTGCCTTTGTTCTTTTTTTAATTTGTGGCTTATCTTTCATTGCCTTGATGTCAGACAGGCTCATCAGGTTTGCTTTTGCACCAGTATCCAGTTTCATAGTTATTATTGTCCCGTTAATCATCAGTGGAGCTATCCATTTGTCTTCTCTGATTGAATTAACCTCTTTTTGCTCAGTTTCACAGTTCACCATGCCAACAAAAAATGTCTCACTTAAATCATCGTCTTCCACTATGTTTACAGACTGTCCTTTCTTCCTCTCATTTCCTTTTGAGAAGCACTGCTTTGCAAAATGGTTCTGGCCCTGGCAATTAGAGCATTGCTTACCAACTGCCGGACACTGTCTTGGTTTGTGCTTCGAGCCGCAGCGCTTACAGCTGAATGTCCCTTCTTCCGACCGCTGTGTAGGCCGCGTCTGTGCGCGCCATTTGCCTTGGCTGGAGAACGCACCAACTGCTGCGCCATCAATCACGTTAGCCGCTCCCGCCATCTCGCTGAAAGTCCTGACGTGCATTTGGGCTCGCTTGCATGGCAGATTTTTATAGCTGTTTCACATGTCAGCTCCGTTTCCCTTAGCAGCCTTTCTCTGACCTTTTTATCCTCCACGCCAAAAACGATCTGGTCCCGTATCATGGAGTTCCTCAGCGTAGCAAAGTTGCATGACTGTGCTTTTAGCTTCAGGTCAGTCAGAAAGCTATAAAAAGGCTCATGCTGCTGCACACGTGAACGGAATACATATCTCTCGTATGTTTCGTTCTTTCTGGGAGAGCAGTGGGCATCAAATTTCTCGAGCACTTTATCCAGTTTGTCTTTATCAGCCTGCTCTTTATACACAAAAGTATTGTACACTTCTATCGCCTGTGGGCCTGCTATAGTTAGCAGTAGCGCTACCTTCCTAGCATCCGGCTTAGTTTCCAATCCCATGGCCGTGATGTAAAGCTGGAACTGCTGCTTGAAGGTCCGCCAGTTGCTGTCGACAGTTCCCGAAGGTTTTAGCGTCTCCGGTGGCTTTAATGAATCCATGTCGCTTGTCACAACTCCTCACTTAATGTGTTTTTATTTTACTTCATAATTTACTCCTGGTACCATGTTTTGTTTGTTGATCTATTAATGAACTGACTCGTGCTCCATGCTTAAGTGTTAGCCAAGTTTTTAATGAAGCTCTTGTTCCGGTGTTCCGGATTAACTTGTTTCCCGATCAACTCGTTTCAGTGGGGTGCGTGGCTTTCGACTGAAATACACATTTCGATCGCTTTCTTCGGTCGTTTACATACATCTTTTGGTATATTTGGCTTCTTAGGAACACGTTGATGCACATCCAGTACCAGTGTGTGAGGTTGTGATTACGATGGCGATATCCGGACGCGAACAGCGAGGACTAAAACAAGACAAACGAGTTGCTCGAATAAATCATTTAAACCAGCTATTGTTGCCAGACTTATTACGGAATATCGTAGTTAATGTCCAAGTCCATCTGTGTATACCTTCAGACAGCCTCCAAGTGAAGCACACGGTGTTTACTCACAGTTTGAAAGCAGCGTGGAGAAGTCTTCATCTGTGTTAAACTGTGATCCTCCCAGGGAACTGGGACTCGTTTGTCTTGTTGTAGTCCTCGCTGTTCGCGTCCGGATATCGCCATCGTAATCACAACCTCACACACTGGTACTGGATGTGCATCAACGTGTTCCTAAGAAGCCAAATATACCAAAAGATGTATGTAAACGACCGAAGAAAGCGATCGAAATGTGTATTTCAGTCGAAAGCCACGCACCCCACTGAAACGAGTTGATCGGGAAACAAGTTGATCGGGAAACAAGTTAATCCGGAACACCGGTCCCTTACCGTACATCTGTATTCAAACATAGGTCACAACTATGTGGCGACACCTTGTGGTAGGAGTGTGTATCTATCTAATCAACACAGTACTTAACCCCAAATAAAAGAACCCAATAAAAAGAGTTGTTAAATAATAGTGAAGTCACGTTGTAATAACAATAACTCATCTGTCTCTCGTTTTATTTTTGAGCTTTGCCAAAAGCCACTGTGTCAATGTTGTCCTACTTGGGTTACCGTCCGGAGTTGTCCAATATGGCGGACCATCTCGCACATGCGCACTGCAGATCGGGCAGAGCTGCAGATCGGGTATTGACATTATTCACTCCACGAAAGGTGAGCAGTGTTAATGGCGGCAAATAATTGTCCACATTATTACGTTAAAAACGTCCAAACATTCCATTTATTTAATTAATGGGTTAGTTTAAATGTTTATTTACCCATTTGTGTATGTTTGGGAGTGAGATGTTTATGTTTTGTCTGTTCATTTGGTTATTGTATTGATTAGCATGTAGCTAATGCGCTAATGTTTGTATTCACTCCACGAAAGGTGTGTCAGAAGAGCTGCCATTGGGATGAATAAATCATTACTCAGCGTCTCCATCACAATCCCATCTACTGTGTCCTGTCTTCCTCCCCTCTGCATAACATCCCATCACCAGTAATAAACACAACGCAGAGTCCCAGGGTGTTCAGAGAGGCTACGGGACATTTGGGTTACATTATTATTTAGTGGGAATGCTGATAACAGCATTCCAACTATATGTTATTCTACGCACAAAAGGTTTATTATTATTCCGCCAACTTATTTTGCCGCGCTTCTTCTCCCGCATTGAACATCGCAGAAACTCCATTCAAACATCAAAACGTTCAGCTTGGTCGGGAATCGATGGCTATTACTTTTCTCATTCATAACTTTCATAATTCCAGAGATACATCCCATAATTCCTCACATTTTTAACATTGAAGTCAATAGAGAAAATCTTCAGACTTTAACAAATCTTCATGCGAATTCAACTGCTAACTGTTCATTCATACTTTCACTCAGAAACCTCATTCCAACTTCGAAATGTTACACATCTTTCTGACATTATTCGTGTAAAACAACTTTTAAATCTGATTCTTACTTTTAGAGATATTAAACATTGTCCAGACCTTGTTAAAGAGGTTTTCTTCAGATTTTAACATTAACTAGAGAATGCAATTCCTGAAGAAATTGCTAGTGGGAATGCTTTATGCTGAAAATCTGACGCTAAACTGTTGAAATGTAATGTGTAAGAAAAAAAGTGAATAATTTAGATTGAAATGATACATGAACACTGGGGGCTTGAATGTGTGATGAGAGAAGAAAAGAAAGTGAAAAGGCTTGGAATAGCAGCAGAATATTTGAACCGCAAACATCTGAACTAACTTGATGGCGAATGATCTGTAGCCATGGCAACGGCATTTGATGACACCTCATAATACGCTTAGATGCGTTGATGGCTGCATTTTTACCAAACCTGTGAAGTTTTGGGCTGTTTGGAGTATTTTCACTGAAGTTATGAGAAAACCGTGTTTCAAGGCGAGCATTATCGGCATTTGAAGAAATTTCAAAACTGTCCCGTAGATGTCTTCACGGCTGGACTGTTAGCACACATGTGAAGTTTGAGCACTTTTTGAACATTTGCATAGGAGTTATAGTGACATCATGTTTTATGGCGAGGGATGCATTTCCATGGAAACGGCATATGGTGAGATCTCAAATTTGACGTAGAGCTGTTGAGGCATGGAAAGGTGATATACAAGTGAAGATTGGGGTACGATTGGACAGTGTCCATTGGACTTATAGCGACATCATGTTTTATGGCGAGGGATGCGTTTCCATGGAAACGGCATATGGTGAGATCTCAGATTTGGCGTAGAGCTGTTGAGGCATGGACCGGTGATATACAAGTGAAGATTGGGGGACGATTGGACCGTGTCGATGGGACTTACAGCCACATCGTGTTTCATGGCGAGTGGTCCGTCGCCATGGCAACGGCATTTGATGACACCCCATACTAAGCTTAGATGCGTTGATGGCTGCATCGTTACCAAACCTGTGAAGTTCTGGGCTGTTTGGAGTATTTTCACTGAAGTTATGAGAAAACCGTGTTTCAAGGCAATCATTGTGTTGCCATGGCAACGGTATTTGAAGAAATCTCAAAACTGTACCATAGATGTCTTCACGGCTGGACTGTTTGCACACTGCTATCTGAAGTCTGCTGCTCTGAGCATGTCAGTTGGAGTGATGACATCATCGTGTTCCATTGCACAGGTGTTTATAGTTGAGCTAACGAGGTGCCTCCACTTCAAAGGCTTCATTGTTCTGAATGAGAGATGAACCTCTTACATGTGAGCGTTTTGTGGAAGAACCGTAACAGATATCTGTGAAATTTCAAAACGTGAAGCATGTCAAGGAAGTTGAGTATCTGAAGTGTAATTTTTGTGTAGTTTCGGGTTAATAATGTGGCCTTTTTGGCAGTTTAACTAAAAGGTGTGTGGCTGCTGCTGTGAGGAAATATCTACCTGAAATTACAATGGGCTTCAATGGAGACATATTGAACGTTTTTGTCACTTCATGCCCTCGGAGGTACATCATCGGACATCATCGTCATTCCCAAGATGGCCGCGTCGTGAGTGACACGTCTGAAGCTTGAGTCTGCCAAACTGCTTCCATAGTAGCTTACTGATTGCTGATCGCCTCTCTAACTCATCCAAACTATCCTACAAGTTAGCCGTCGCCTAACAGGACATTTATTTACTTTATTTGATACAATGGCTGGAGCTGGAGGCGAAATGTCGCTACAAACATTGCTGACCGCCATTCATCAGGTGAGAGCTGATATGCTGTCTCACCTGGACACAAAGATCGACCCTATACAAACCTCTCTGGATACAATTCAGAGCTCACTATCCATCCTGTCTGAGCAAGTCGATCTGCTTGAGCAACGTGTTTCAGCTAACGAGGACAACATAACTGATCTCACGACCCGCATTGAACGAATGGAGTCGGTCAATACTACACTTAAAAACAAAGTTGAGGATCTAGAAAGCCGCAGCCGACGTAACAACCTTCGCTTTGTTGGAGTACCTGAGTCTGCAGAATCAGGAGACATGGTCCGCTTTATGACCCAGCTGATCCACCAAGTCCTGGGGCAGGAGAACTTCCCATCGCCGCTGAAGATTGAGAGGGCTCACCGGACTCCCACCACTCTCCCGAGGCGGCCAGATCCCCGCGATAAACCAAGGAGCATCCTGATTAAACTTCTGGATTTTCAGGACAAGAAGACGATCCTCCGTGTCGCCAGGGAGAAAGGGACACTTAAATTCCATGACTCGATCATTTCCATCTACCCTGATTTCAGTGTCGAGGTGATGAACAAGCGCCGTCTCTTTGACCCAGTCAAACGCAACCTCCGTGGCCGGATGAAATACTTCATGAAGTATCCTGCTACACTGTGTGTCACCGTGGATGGCAAAATGCAGAGTTTCACCTGTCATAAGCGCGCTGAAGCGGCTTTCATGTCCGAACCGAACTCACCAGCTGCTGGTATGTCATATTAGTCCATGCTTGTCTTTGTTTACTTCCTTGTTTCTATCTGACGTCCGAATAATGTGGTCTTGCCGTTGGCTAAACTGCCTCACGTGACTTGTGCTGTCAGTAGTGGCAGGTGATACTCCTCTCTAAGCTACACATTTATTTAACTGAATGCAGACTCGAGTTTCGAGTTTCTCCTAAGTTTGTTTGTTTATTTACTTTATCTGTTTTTATTGTATTTCTTTTGTAAACTTTATCTCTGGCTAGTTTGTTCACTCATGGGACTGCCTGGGGATCAGCCCCTGGGCCTGATGGGCCTCTTGTGGGGAATGTTTGTTTGTTTTTGTTGTTGTTGTTGTTTTTGTTGCGGCTGTGTGTGCTTGTATGATCGGGATTTTGATTTCTGCCTATTAATTAATTCGAAAATAGACTTCAGCCTTGCATCTAGTTTGACCTTAGCCTACAAATGCTGTACTCACAAAACACTGCTATTTCCTATGTTACTGAAACCTTATGAATGAGGCAAAAGGATTAAAAATTATTCATCTTAATATCAGGAGTTTGGTGTCAAAAATTAACCAGCTTCGTGTATGGGTCATTATGCATAAGCCACACATTATCACACTTTCGGAGACCTGGCTAGGTAGTCATATATCAAATAATGAAATTAATTTGACAAATTACAATTTATACAGATCTGACAGAGTCTCATTGGGTGGAGGTGTGGCCATTTTTGTGTTAGCAGAGCTCGCTTCTGAATTGATTACTCCCCCTGTTGAAGCTTATCTTTTTGAATGTATTTTTGTTAAAATCACACTGCATGAAAACAAGCGACTGATCATTGGAAGTGTATATAGACCACCATCATCCCCTGCTGATTCCTTTAATAATATAATCTCCACCATCAATTCCATCAATTCTATTTCTCAGAAAGGCGAACTAATAATACTTGGTGACTTTAACAAAAATTGGCTTGATAAATCATGCTCTAAAGAAAAAAATCTACTAAATAATCTAAACCTAACTCAACTTATTAAAGAGCCTACTCGTATTACACCCCGGTCTCAAACTCTTCTTGACTGGATACTGGCTTCTCATCCTGACAGATTTTCCAAGTCTGGTATCATGTCAGACTGTTTTAGTGACCATTGTGTTGTTTACTGTGTGTGGAAAATTAAAATTCCGAAAGTGCCCCCTAAGTTGATTAGTATCAGACAATATAAAAAACTGAATCTTGACTTATTTTTGAATGATTTACTTGCTATTAACTGGGACAGATTTCAGTTAATACCTTATGTTCAAGATGCATGGGATTTTTTTCTCTCCGAGTTCACAAAAGTAGTAGATAAACATGCACCATGGAAAACTATTAAGGTAAAGGGTAGACATCTCCCCTGGATCAGTCCTGAACTTATTGACCTCTTTAGGAAAAGGGACAAAGCATGGACAACATACCATCTGACAAGAGACAATGCTGACTGGGAAATATATAGAAAACTGAGAAATCTAAGCAAAACTAAAACTTCTAATGCCAAAGCTATTTACTACAGAGAATGCCTGACTGGTGACTTTAAAAATCCCAAAGAATTCTGGAGAAAAATTAAAACAATTACTAACATCTCTGAAAAACATTCAATTAATCAAATTAATCAAATTAAGCTTGATGGCAATATTCTACATGATCCACTATCTATTTCCCAGGTCTTCAACAATCATTTCTCGTCTGTCTGCTCCTCGCTTCTCCCTGACAGTCAACCGACTACCAGTTCTCCTGGTAATATGCCACCTTGTACCAGTTCTTTTTCCTTTCGGAAAATACGACCAACTGAAGTGCAGAAAGTAATTTGTGAATTAAAGGTAAGCAGTGGTGCTGGACTTGATGGGGTTGAAAATCGTTTTCTCAAGCTAGCCGCCAATATTATTATGTACCCTCTTACTGATTTATTCAACCTGTCACTTGTCTCCAGCGAACTACCACTTATCTGGAAATATGCACGTATTATTCCTCTTCATAAAAGTGGTGATCAGCTTGATTGCAATAATTACAGGCCTATCTCCATCCTATGCTCTGTTGCCAAAATATTTGAAAAAATCATCTTTAACCAACTTTCACTATACCTTAGTATTAACAACATTCTCACACCCCTTCAATCTGGTTTTAGATCAAATCATTCTACAGCTACTGCCCTACTTAAATTCACAAATGATGTGTTCTCTGCAGCTGATAGAGGGGAGTTAACTGGTGCCATCTTTATTGATCTTACCAAAGCTTTTGATGTTGTTGATCGCTATTTACTACTTGATAAATTATATGCTATTGGACTTTCTAGAAGTGCATTACTTTGGTTTAGCTCATATTTACATAATCGAAAACAGTGTGTTATTTTGAATGGGAAAAGTTCTGATCTCCTTATACAGCATAGTGGAGTACCTCAGGGCTCTACACTTGGACCACTACTTTTCACCATTTATATAAACAATTTGCCCTCCATTTTTCAAAACTGTAATGTTCATCTATATGCAGATGATACCGTTATTTACACATCAAAACCAAATCTCTCTCAAATTCAAGTTTCACTCCAGTCAGATTTCACCCTCCTGCAAGACTGGCTATTCCAGAGCAAGTTACTTTTGAACAAAACTAAATCCTTCTCTATGATCTTTGGTACCCGACACAAACTCAAATCTTTGACTGGCTCATGTGATATTTCTTGCAATGATGGTACAATTCTGCATAGAGTTGACAGTTTTAAATATTTAGGGGTATGGCTTGACTCTAACCTTTCATTCAAACCTCATATTGATCATATACTGCATAAAGTAAACTTTGGTCTCGGTACTCTTTACCGCTCTCGGCACTGTTTTACCTTAAAAGTTAGGAAAAAACTTGCTACCCAACTGCTATTTCCCTTATTAGACTATTGTGACGTTGTTTATCTCAATGCTCCGAAATCTGTTCTAGCCCCGCTAAACATTGCTTACAATAGAATGTGTAGATTTATTCTCGGTTGTGATTTCCATACACACCACTGTGCACTGTACCTAAACCTCAATCTCCCTTCTCCTGATTTGAGAAGACATTTGCACTGGCTTGAGTTCATTTATAAAAGTTTCAACTTTAATTATCCCCCATATTTGAAACAGTATCTCTTTCGTTTTACATCAACCCACCAAGTTAGACATACCTCTCAGCTCTTCTTCACCGTTCCTCTAGTTAAAAAGGACATTGGCAAAAGAGCCTTCAAATTTAAAGCTCCTGCTGATTGGAATAACTTACCTGCTACCATCAGATCTCTCCCTACTCTGACTTTGTTCAAGCGTGCATTGTCGTCTCACCTCAAGGTTGAATGTTTTTGTATGACCTGAAGTACTTTATTTATTGTTTAAGGGTTGTTGAGGCTCCATCTTATTTCACCATCTCCTCATGAGATGACCCACCTATTGCCCATTTCTAAGTCTTTATTTCTAAGTCTTTATTGTTATGATTTTGTATATATAGTACAGCTACTCTACTTTACTCTACCCAATGATATGCATTCAATGTAACCGCCTATAATGTATTACCATGTGCTGTATGCTTAGGCTGAATGTTTGTAATTTCTTGGTTATTTCTTCCGATGTATGTGTGTGAATGTTGTTTGTATGTTGTACTTGTTTGTTATTTGTTTTCTTGGGACCCCCTTGAAAACGAGGTGATTCACCTCAAGGGGTTTATCCTAATAAAGAAATTTGAATATATAAGAGGCACTTTGTCTAATTATTTTAGCTTAATTATTTGTCATTTTTCAAGCTACGGGATGTTTTCCTACGTTTGTCATGAAAAATTATGTCTCAGGAATGTAGGGTTTGGGACTTATGGCAGTTTTAAAAAAAGATATGAAGGCAAATTTCAAACTATCCTCCACTCTAACTCTGACATCACGAACTCTGCCTTAACGAGCTGCGCAATGTTAAAGTTCAAATTTTAAAATGTGATGAATTATGGGATGTATCTCTGGAATTATGAAAGTTATGAATGAGAAAAGTAATAGCCATCGATTCCCGACTGAGCTGAACGTTTTGATGTTTGAAAGGAGTTCCTGCGATGTTCAATGCGGGAGAAGAAGCGCGGCAAAATAAGTCGGCGGAATAATAAACTTTTCGTGCGTAGAAGAACAGTTAGTTGGAATGCTGTTAACAGCATTCCCACTAAACTAGAGTGCGTGATGTCACAGCTAGAGGGTAGAAAATCTTGAGATTTGCCTTCATATATATTTTTTAAACTGCCTTAATTCCCAAACCCTACATTCCTGAGACATAATTTTTCATGACAAACGTAGGAAAACATCTCGTAGCTTGAAAAATGACAAATAATTAAGTAAAAATAATTCAACAAAATGCCTCTTGAGGTTATGAAGTGACAAAAACATTCAACATTCCTCCATTAAAGCCCATTGTAATTTCAGGCTGATATTTCCTCACGGTAGCAGCCGCACACCTTTAGTTAAACTGCCAAAAAGGCCACATTGTTAACTCGAAAGTACACAAAAATTACACTTCAGATACTCAACTTCCTTGACATGCTTCACGTTTTGAAATGTCACAGATATCTGTTACGGTTCTTCCACAAAACGCTCACATGTAAGAGGTTTATCTCTCATTCAAAACAATGGAAACCTGTGATCTCTGCACACCTCTAGCTCAAATATAAACACCTGTGTAATGGAACACGATGATGTCATCACTCCGACTGACATGCTCAGAGCAGAAGACTTCAACAGTCCAGCCGTGAAGACATCTTCGGGACAGTTTTGAGATTGCTTCAAATGCCGTTGCCATGGCAACACAATGCTCGCCTTGAAACACGGTTTTCTCATAACTTCAGTGAAAATACTCCAAACAGCCCAGAACTTCACAGGTTTGGTAACGATGCAGCCATCAACGCATCTAAGTGTAGTATGATGTTTTATCCAATGCCGTTGCCAGGGCGACAGACCACTCGCCATGAAACACGATGTGGCTGTAAGTCCAATCGACACGGTCCAATCGTCCCCCAATCTTCACTTGTATATCACCGGTCCATGCCTCAACAGCTCTTCGCCAAATCTGAGATCTCGCCATATGCCGTTTCCATGGAAATGCATCCCTCGCCATAAAACATGATGTCGCTATAACTCCTATGAAAATGTTCAAAACATGCTCAAACTTCACATGTGTGCTAACAGTCCAGCCGTGAAGACATCTACGGGACAGTTTTGAGATTTCTTCAAATGCCGTTGCCATGGCAACACAATGCTCTCCATGAAACACGGCTTTCTCATAACTTCAGTGAACATGCTCCAAACGCCCCAAAACTTCATAGGTTTGGTAACGGTGCAGCCATCAATGCATCTAAGCATATTATGGGGTGTCATCAAATGCCGTTGCCATGGCGACAGATCATTCGACATCAAGTTAGTTCAGAAGTTTGTAGTTCAAATATTCTGCTGCTTTTCCAAGCCTTTTTACTTTCTTTTCTTCTCCCATGACACATTCAAGCCCCCAGTGTTCATGTATCATTTCAATCTAAATTCTTCACTTTCTTCTTACACATTACATTTCAGCATAGCAGTTTAGCGTTAGCTTTTCAGCATAAAGCATTCCCACCAGCAATTTCTTCAGGAATTGCATTCTCTAGTTATTATTATTATACTGACAAGTATCAGATCTTGCTGTTTAAAAATAACCTTCCTGAGAGGTGTCACTTGTGATGTAGTATGTGTGGTCTAAAGTGAATGTATTCCTGACAGCCACAGGTGATAAGAATAAAAGGTTCCCATATTCCAAATGCGGGTCATTTTTGACCCACTTATGGAAGCTTGGGGTAATGGGGTAGTAACACAAACACTACAATTTCTTAAAATGTGTAACATTTAAATTTAAAATGTGATGATATCCAAAACATGTTTTTTGAGGAATAACTGGAATATGAAATGATAAAAAAATGTAATTACAAAGATACTTCAAGAAAACCACCTCACCAGGTCAAAAAATACCCACTTATGCATCTAAGGGTAGTTTTTCACACTTTGTAATTTAGTGGGAATGCTGATACAGCAGTGGGAATGCTGATGCTGATGCATTCCCACTACTTGCTATGCTTCGCACGAAATTCTTTATTATTCCGCCGGGTTATTTTGCACCTCTTATTCTCCCACATTCCACATTACAGAAACTCTGTTCGAACATCAAAACGTTCAGCTTTCATAATTCCAGAGATATATCTCATAATTCATAACATGGAAGTCAATGGAGAAACTCTTTAGACTTGAAAAATCTTCATGCGACTTCAACTGCTAACTGTTCCTTCATACTTTCACTCAGAAACCTCATTCCAACTTTAAAATGTTACACATCTTTCTGACATTATTCATAATTACACAACTTTTAAATCAGATTCATACTTTTAGAAATATTAAACATTGTTCAGACCAGTCCCGGCTCCAGCTCAGTACAGAGGGGGGGGGGGCAGCTGAAAACCGAGGGGGGGCGGTGAGTCACAGCATCATGTGACATGTCACCGCCGGTGACATGTCACATGATGCTGCATAGAATGAGAAAACATAACGGAGCAACATCAAAACAGACTCCACAGATCAGAGGCGCTGATCTAACATATCCAACAACGGATGATCAATAACCACATTGCTAACAAACAGTAGCAACAATACAAATGATAAAATAACCAGCTCTTACCTTCAGTAGAGTTGCAGTCTCCTCTTTCCTGACGAGTGGAACCTCCTCAGCAGCATCTCCTTCCACTCATCTTTGAATTTCCTACTGAGGTCATTCTCAAAGGCCAGCTGGATGAGATGGGCTTTGCGTCGATGCAACATGCTGCGTCTGTGCTCACTAAATACATTCTTCAACGTGGAGAACGAGTTTTCACATGTAGCAGTTGATGCCCCGAATGTTAGTGCGTGTTTGAATGCTGTCATTACCGCTGGCATGGCACTTAATACCCTGGACTCCTTTGCAACAAGGTGACTCAAAGTCATAGACGTCGGAACTAGGGGTGCGGGGGGTGCGGCAGCACCCCCTCCCGTCAGCCTCAGGAATCACAGGATTAGCCTACGTTAAAAAAATAAAAATTCTGAATTTAAACTCAATTTGTCTGACTTACATGTATTTCTTAATACAGATCTTTTGATGTGATATGCACCCTGCCTGGCTCAATACAGCAGCCTGGCTGGCATGGCATAGCTGTTGCTATGCAGACTGCATCTGACAGCTCACTGTGACGTTGGCCTATGTGTAAAAAAAAAAAAAAAAAAAGTAGCGGGAATTTTTTTTATGTTTGCTGTGTTCGCGGCTCTCATTTGTTTTTAGCATATGCATAGGCTACATCAGGGGTACTCAAATACAAATCTTAAAGGTCCACAAAGAAAATGTTCAATAAGACAAAGGTCCGTTTAATACGGTCATTCAAACTTTTAAACAATTGTAACAAGATTCTTAACACGAGATTGCAAAAACAGTCTCGAAGTGAATCAAACCATCCCAGGAATCAAAGTCGAAATAAGTCCAGAACTATTGTACATTGTGTCAAACACTGTTGCTTAATGAGAGAAGTGGCACCTTTGGTCTGTTGCCAAGACTTTGAACTTTGGCACAAAAGGCGTGATGGCCAGGCGGACACACTGATGCAAGTGTTCATTGGTGAGTCGGCTGCGGTACTTGTTCTTCACCATGTTCATTGTTGAGAATGCAGACTCACACCTGTAGGTTGAGCCAAACATTGTGAGAATGTGAAGTGCCATCTTATGCAGGAGAGGGAAATTAGCTGCAGTGACCATCTTTGTCCAGAAGGTGGGAGTGTCACAGTCAGCCTCTTTCAGTGCAAGGTTTTCCTGGAGGTCAATCAACTCACTTTGCAGAGAAGCAGCACTGGCCCATGGGAAGATTTGTTGTGCTTCTGCAGAGAACTCTCTGACATTTCTGACCAGAAATGGGTTTTCAATGTACAGTAGGACTTGTTTTCCTAATCTGAAGTCATCAAAGCGAGTCTTGAAGTTTTCAATCAGCTTCTCCAGGAATCCAACATGATTCTGAGGACGATTGTCTCCTTTGGTCTGTTCCAAAAGTTTGGGGAAGTGGAGCAGTCCCTCCTGTAGGAAAAAATAAATAAGAAAAATATAAGGAGCACTGCTTAAAAGGGTATGATAAAGTATCAAAAAGGTGTTCATTGGAATCCAGGAAATGTGTGTGGTAGAAAATATTAAAAAGGCTTACCTGTAGGTCACTTTTGAAAACCTCCAGTTTCCTCTGGAAAGCACGCACTGCTGACATCAGCTCACACACTGTGTTGTTCTTGCCCTGTAGCTTGAGATTTAGGTCATTGAGATGAGATGTTATATCAGCCAAAAATGCAACAGCTTCCATCTTCTCTTCATTTTGCATGAATTCCATGAACTGTTTTGCTTTTGCACTCTTTTGCTCTGACAGAAACACTTGCAGCTCTTTCCTAATGGACCAAAAACGCTCCAGGACCTTGCCTTTGCTCAGCCACCTGATGTTGTTGTGCAGGAGCAAATCATCAAAAGTTGCATTGACCTCTGTCAGGAATGTTCGCAGCAAGCGATGCTGCAGTGAAGATGATGCTCTCAAAAAGTTTATGAGTCTCATCACTGTTGCCATGATTTCAGAGTACACTTCTCCAAGACTTGCACAAAGGACAGACTGGTGGATTATGCAGTGGTATGAGATCAGGTCAGGGTGGTGATCTTTCAGGCGCTGAACCAGTCCTCTCTCTCTCCCCATCATGGCTGGAGCTCCATCAGTAGCAATTGACACCACTTTCTTTAGATCTATCCCTCTTTCATTCAGCATTCCCATTACTGCTTTATAAATGTCTTCCCCCCTTGTGTGTCCACTGAGGTTCGTCAGGCCCAACACATCTTCAACAAACTCCCCCTTTGCCTCATCATAAAATCTCACAAACACCAGCAACTGAGCATTGTCAGTGGTGTCAGTGGACTCATCCACAGCTAAGGAAATGCGCTGTGCATTTTTGATTCCATCACAAAGCTGATTAATCAAATCACCAGCCAGTATTTCCGTTCTTCTGGTTGCTGTGGAATCTGAGAGGGGGATTTGCTTAATTTTAGCTGTTATTTCCTCTTTTTGTTTGCCTTCAAACATGGTCTCCATCACTTCAGTCATGCATTCTTTAATTATTTCTGCATCAGAGAATGGCTTCTTGTGTTTAGCCAACACCCATGCCACTCTGAGTGAGGACTCAGTTGCCTTTTCTCCTTGTGACATAGATGTTACAAGGATCCTGCTTGCAGCTTGATATGAGGATTTCATCCCATTTATTTTTGTGGTTCTTACCGCTGAATTTTGAGGGAAGGTCGCCTCAAAATAATTATGTTTCGTTTCATAGTGCCGTTTCAAATTGCCACTCTTCACAAGAGCTACCGTTTCTTGGCATATTAGGCACATTGGTTTGGTGCTCGCTGGAGGGAGGATGAACGCATATTTTGCAGTCCACTCATCTTTGAATTGCCGGTTTTCACTGTCGACTTTTCTTTTATTGGTCATCTTTGAACATGCCATTTTTCTAGCTTTACTAGCTACACTAGGCTACAGCTGAAACTACTAGCTAAATGCAACTAGATGCGCTGTCAACTCTCGCTCTGACTTTATTTATTTTTTAAGCTCCCGCGCTGACTCAGACAGGTTGAAAGAGACGACACACGCATTTTCATTCCGCGAAGACCCGCCCTCCTGTGCCTCTGATTCGCAGACTGTTGGTGGGGGGAAAAAACGCTGACGGGCTGCTGAATGTGATTGGACCAAAGCGTTGACAGACACACACACACAGTGGAACAGTGTGTGTGTGTGTGTGTGTGTCGCCAGAGCGCTGTTTGCAGACATAGCGGATAATTTTGACTCGTTGCGTTGTGGCAGACGGATAAGGCAGGCGTTGTGGCAGGCGTTGTGTCTCGCAGATAATACAGATAATACAGATTATACAGATAATACATATGAAAAGTATAATTTGCTCAGAGTCCAGAGACAGTGGTGGTTCGGTCCGGATCCGGACCGGAGTCCGGACTTTGAGGATGCCTGGGCTACATGATTTGAGTTCAACTACGCCAGCTAGAACTAGCCTATGTCTCAAAAACGAATTTCAGATTTTTTTACAAATCCGCCCGACCCAGCTAAACGTCCGAGAGAGACACCTAGAGGCTGTGTGCCAGCAACCGGACAGCAGCAGCAGGCAGCCGAAGGGCCCGGCGGCCCTCGGCCTCGTCCTCCCTCCCCAGCGCCACCACCAGCACCCGGTGCTAGCCAAGAAGAGGCAATATCATGCAAACCACCACAGGATTACAATTTTCCTGCCAAGAAGTTGGGTGAGAACTTCACTCGTTCCTGCAAGGCCGCCTGGTTCAGAGAGTGGCCGTGGCTGGAATACATCGCGGTCAGTGATGGCATTGTGTGTGGTGTGTGCAGGTCAGCTGTCAAGCGCAAGTTGGTTGGGTCCGAACAAGCTGACAGTCCGTTTTTGAAAGATACGGGCTTTTCAAACTGGAGAAAAGCAAAGGAGAAAATCAGAGACCACGAGAAAACACGCATTCATTTAGATGCGACTCAAAGATTGGCTGCATTGAAAACTACGCCAATTAATGCGCTTTTGTCTGAGGCTGCTGCTAAAGAACAAATAACAGCCCGGAAAATGCTGGAGCTCGTTTTCAGCAGCGTGAGATTCCTGGGGCGCCAGGGACTCCCTCTGAGAGGAGCTGCAAATCGGGATGGGGTGTTGTGGCAGCTAGTGGTCGAGAGGGTACGCGCTGATCCTGACCTGCAAAACTGGATGAAGAGGAGGGACAATTGGATGTCGGGCAGCATCCAGAATGAAGTTCTGGAGCTGTTTGCCCATGACATCCAGAGGAAAATCGGAGCCAAAGCATCCGAAAGTCCTTTTTTCGGCTTAACTGCTGATGGGACCACCGACGTCAGTGGAAAAGAACAGTTCTCATGCAGTATACAATTTGCAGATGACAATCTTGAAGTCCAGAATTTCTTTCTGGGCTTTTACAACGCTCCAGACACAACCGCCGAGATGCTTTTTCTGTGCATTAAAGATGTCCTTGTTCGGCTAAATCTGCCGCTGGAGAAGCTGAAAGGCTACTGTTTTGATGGAGCCAGCAACATGTCAGGGAGGTTCAAGGGAGTGCAGGCAAGATTAAAGGAAACATGTCCTGACTCCTTGTTTGTCCACTGCGCAAACCACTCTCTGGATTTAGTGTTGCAAGAAGTGGCAAAAGAAGTGCGCCTTGTTGCCGATACACTGAACTTTGTTCGGGAAGTCACAGTTGTGATTAATGATTCAGCAAAGAGAAAAACGTTATACCAGTCTCTTTTTGGATGTGGAGAAGTGATCAACCTGCTTGCCCTGTGCCCAACTCGGTGGTGCGTCAGAGTTGTGGCACTGTCACGGTTGCTGGCATGCTATGGAGAGATGCTGCAGACATTTAGGACCTTGGAGAGTGACAGGATTGTCAAGGGGGAGACGCGTGCCAAAGTGGCAGGATTGCTCAAAAAGGGCACCACTACGCGCACAGTCTTTGGTTTGTTTGCCTGCGTTACCATGTTTACGCCATGTGAATCCGTGGCTCGGTCACTGCAAGGCACCAAAGTCACAGCCCTTGGATCAATGGAAGCTGCCAAACTTCTTTGCCAGCGACTGAACACACTCAGACAAGATGACACCTTCGCTGACCTTGTGGCCAAGACCAAACAATACACAGAGCGCTACAACTTGAAGCCTCCTCATCCAGTGCGCACCAGCAAGACCCCAGCGCGTTTTCGCCATACAGCGGAGGAGGAGGAACGGGAGTTGGAGAACCAGGGTAAATAAATAGGCCTAAATAAATAAATAAATAATGCCAACAGTATTTTAAAATTAATCATAAAGCTCATCGGTCTGTAATGTTGAAAGAATGCAACAAATACGCACACAGAGCGTGCTCTCCAGCATTTGTGGACAGATTTGATCTATCCATAGAAAACGATATCATAGTTCATAATAATGTACTACATCCATGTACGCTTATTTGCGAAATTAGCCTGCAATTAATAATTCATTACAACGGTATCAACTGACTAAATAACGTATAGGCCTACTTTCATAACAAACCATATTCATAATTTGAATTTAAATTGAAAATTTAAGGTTGACCCACCCAGCTTAAATAGGCAGCCCATATGGAAACTATTTGTTGGTTGTTGTTTAACTGTTATATTTAACTATTAAAGAATATCCAAGCCTGTGGAAGAGGGAATTGTTTGAGGCCCTGGACTTGGTGCGCACAGAGGTGGAGCGGCGCTTTGACCAGGAAGGACTCCGCGTAGCTGCAGGGCGAGAGCAGGCAGTTCTACAGGCGGCCCAAGGGAAACGAGTGGATGTGGGTTCCCTGGAACTGACTTCCTTTTCAAGAGAGCAGCTAAGCCTTGAGCTGGACATCCTGAGCGACGTGTGTAGGGGGCGAGAAGTGAAAACCATTCAGGATGTATTGGCCATTCTGCACACCTTGCAGCCCCAATCCCGCTCCATGCTGTCGGAAGCGGAGAGGCTCATAAAGCTCTGTCTGGCTCTGCCCATTTCTGTCGCGGCATCCGAGCGCTCGTTCTCGGCGTTGCGCAGGTTGAAAACGTGGCTGCGCAATACTATTAAGCAGGAGAGACTCACTCATTTGGCCATTATGAATGCGCATAGCAACCTTCTCGATGAATGCGATGTCTCGACCCTGCTTAAAGAATTTATCAGCAGAACAACGGAGAGAAGGTCTACTTTTGGAACAGTTTAAAAGCCCTTACGAGCGCAAAGTAAACCGTTATTTTTCTGAATGTTCCATTAGGCCTATGTTCGTAAAGGCTGTATTATTCTGTTGATTTTCTGAATGCTGTAGGCCTATGTTATCGCCTATTAGGCTACAGTATGTTCCTTAATAAAGGCTTGATTAATTCATTAATTCATTTTGTTTCATACATTTTCGTAACAATTAAGATGCTGCGTGTGTTTATGTAGCCTATATCTGTTATGTATAGGCCTAGGCTATTAGGCCTACGTGTCGAGTTCGTTAATCATTGATAGTGTGAGTTTCCCCCCCGACCCTCCCAGCAAAAATCCCGCACCCCCCCCCAGAAAATAGTTCCGACGTCCCTGCTCAAAGTCACTCTCTCTACTCCCTGGCCTGTGCACCGGCTTTTCAAAAACTCTCGCGCAACTGTGAACTGTGCCTCAACCATGTCTGTGTTTGTTAAATCCAGTAGTGGTTTCACTTTCTCAGCCTCCAGGAAAATCACACTGGCGGGGTCCAAAGCGTCCAAAGCTGACATATATTTCCCGTTACGCTCGCTGAAACGTGCAGCCATTTCACTCAGAATAGAGTCGATGATGCCAAAAAACAGCCGCTTGCACTCTTGTTGAATGTCCACTTCGCGCTGCCCAAGGCTTTCACTCACCACGTAGTCTTGTAGCGTCCTGGTGGCCTGCCGCTGCCGTTTTGGAGGAGCAGGCGCGCCGGCGCCCTCACCTGCATCCCCGCTGTCAGCCCACAGTTTCTGAAATTCCGCATCTGATCGTAGATCCTCTATGCAAGAAGAGGCACTTTGAATGAGCCGGACTGCAGTGATTAGATCTGTTTCTTCGGCTTGCAGCATCCGATTGGCTGGGTCCATCAGCCCCAATACTTTGTGCATCACACCGGTGAGAAATGTGAAGCTCCGTTCTGTAATGGCCTTGTGAAGTCCAACAGATTCAATTTTCACATCAGCACTTGCTCCCATGGTTCCGATCTCTTTCAGGAAGTCCACCAGTGCAGTGCGTGACTTCAGCACCACAGACACCGTGTCAAGGTGTCCGGTCCATCGCTGCTCTAACAGCCTTTTAAGCTTCTCTCCTTTGTACTGTGCGGCTACAGTGGGCTTTTTCATAAATTTATAAAGGGAATTGCACACTTCAAAAAAATCCCCAACTGCACTCTCTGAGGAAATAGCATGCACGATCACCAAATGCAATTGGTGGTTGAAACAATGGATGTAAGGCACTTCTCTGTTTAACTTATTTTGAATAAGCTTCTGCATGCCTCCCTCTCGTCCCGACATGACGCTGGCTCCGTCATAACACTGACTAAGAATTTTGTTTGCGTCAAGGCCAGCATTTGACAGTTCATCAAGCACAACATTAGTGAGTGACTGGGCATCACATTTGTCCGTTGTCTGCATTGATAACAGCCTCTCTTGCATTTTGTAGTCCTTGTCCATATAACGCACAACTATAGATACATTTTCACTGCCTGTCGGGTCTTTAGTTCCATCCACCTTGAGTGTAAACCATGACTCCCCGACATCTTTAACAATTTGCTCTGTTACGATCGTGCTCATCAGTTCAATTATGTGATTTTGAATATCATGTGATGTGTAAGTTGCGTTTTTTGGAATTGTACTGAAAGCCTTTGCAAGCTCTTGGTTTTGCCTCAGCGTGTAATCAAACAGTGAGAGAAACAGTCCTCTTCCCAGTTCATCTCTGCTATTGACTGAATCCACTTCACCCCTCAGTGGCAGTTCGTTTGAGACAAGAAATTCAATTATGTCAACAATTGCAGACACATACAGGCGGTTTCGCGCAAGCTGATGAGAGTTAACCATGGTTGAAATTTCACTGCCTGTGTTGCATCGCATTTCCTTCTCTTTCCAGCTAACATTGCATGCTTGATGCTCTTTGCTGTTACTGTGCCTGCTAAATCCCTTTGCCTTATCATTAGCATGCTTCCAATTAGTATACCCAGTTCTTGTGAAAACGGAGTCACTCCCTCCAAATTTCCTGCAGGGAAAACAAAAGGCTGCATCTTCTTGCTGCGAATATTCAAGCCAGTCTCTCTCGTTGTACCAATTAGCCGAAAATGACCGTTTACAGTCATTATTATGCTGTTGCTTCTTTGGAAACTGCCTGAGATGAACCTGAGCTGGCTTGTCAACTCCGAGGTCCTCTGGTAAACCATGCTGTGAGTGCGACGGCGGGCTCTCCGGTCCCAGTGAACCCGGCTCACTCTCCTCACTGCGAGGCTGAACCCGCGGCTCCTCCCTCGGCAGGTGTTCCTCGCAACAAGTCCTCCAACTAATACGACCAAATAGGTCGATTGTTTTCCTCGTTTTCCGACCCATTAATACGACCCAGAGCAGCGTTTTCAATCAACGGGTGCGTCAGCCTGTATACCTTTACGACCCACGGGCGCGTTTTAAATCAACGGGAGGCGGCGTAATGACGTACAACGTCCTCGACAACTTCTGTTAACAACCATCGTTTTTCAGACACGTACACTCTTCAAAAATCACGGCTTTCTGTCGTAGAACAAAACGTGATCCGCCTCTTAAATTTGTGTCGACCACAGACCTTATTTCGAGCTATTTTCCCAAATCCTATGGAGAAATCTCATTGGTTCTGACGCGAGGGAACCGGAAGTGGTCAAATGCTAACTCACCGGGGTTTTGGACTCGTCACTGCATCAGACAACATCCATTTATTTCCCAGACAAGCTAATAAACGTGAGTAGTCAGATATCAAAAGTATATTCATTTTGGGATATGTATTATGTTGTTTTATTTTGTCGTCTAGTACAGTGACTAAGATTACTATGTTTACCTAGGAATAATGATAGCAAAGCTAAATTAGCCAAAAGTAGAATCAGCTAACGTTAACGTGAGCATGGAAGTTATGTGATCCATCGGTTCATGCGGTTTATCCAAATGTTATCAAACGTCACATTCTTTATAACTATATTAAATACTATTTATCTATTAAGTGAAGAGTGACCAGGGGTGTAATACTGCCGGAACACCGCTCCGGCACCTAAAACGGGGATGGTTGTTAGCATCTGGTGCTAGCTAGCTATGATAACGGATAGGCTAAGAGGCTAATGTACCTAATGTAATGTTTACACAGTTAACTTTAGTCTAAGTTATCTCAGTGGGTCTGAAACAGTTTGGTCACCATATATGGAAATACATATTTCCAAGGCACACTTTTATATTATTGTAATGTTCCACAATAGGAGTCGGAAATTCAAGTTCTTAGGTTCAATAGCTCCTTTGGTAGTATACAAATACAGGTTCATAGGTCACAGGTTGCAGGTCGCAGGTTCAACGTCACACAGCACCCTAAAAAAAATCGAATGAATCTAAAACATCGATGAAATCATTACAATTCATACTATTGGACATACAACAAATGCATAAAAAAACAAAACAGTAAATAGTTAAATATGCACAAAGATACATTTAAAAAAAGTATTATTCTTATCATTTTTTTTATTATTGAAATGTATACAGTTAAGTTTCATATGGGTGTTGACAGATGTATCCATAGATTTAGTTAATTTTGCCCTCAAGTGCACAAGATTGATGCATTTAACTTCACGGGGGCCTCCGGACCCCCCTAGAGGACATGAGGTCCACCCCCACTTAAAACATATTCACATGGATAGGATACTAAATACATGTGCACACTTTTTATATAGTAACCTTTGTACCTCAGCAGGAGGGAGTTAGTTTATAAAGGTCCTTCACTGATCACTTAACTATCACGCAGCTGTGTGCAGCATTTACTGTAAGAATCACACATTTATTCAATAATGCAGACTTAATAAATGACCATTCTTTGTTGATTCTGGCTGGAGTGTTAATTGACAGTAGTTACATAAGCTTCAAAACAAGCCACAACTGCGCGTGCACACGTTCAGAACTTATAGAATTAGCAATACACCCCTGCTAATGATGATTTTAGTATTATTTTCTGTGATGATGGAGCATCAACTTTTGGATCAACCAGATATTTACAGATTAGGGTTGTCCATAACAGTCAATTTAAACATGTGACTGACTCTGTATAACATTGTTTTCCTTACTCTTGTGATTTTTGTTCATCCTATCTAAAAGATAAAAAAACATGAGTTCATTGTTTTAACAAGATTTTTCACGATATAATAAAATACATGAATCCTGTAAACATTTGTAGTATAGTATTCTTATTTTTGGTATTCCCTGACATTATCTGTGTTTCTGTTACAGATGCCTACTCAAAAAGTGTGCCAGACATGCAGGCAAAGCATAGGAGTAGCAAGTAAAAAATGCAAACAATGTGGTGCCATCCAACCCTACAAAGAGAAACTCTCCAAGCAAAAAGAAAAGGTTGCACAGGAGTGGAAGACCACGCAACAGAAAAACCACAGTGTCAACAAAGTGTATGACTCGACACATTTACTGGTAAGCTTTTTTCTCTTGCAGATGTCAGTTATCATAAAAAAGTGTGTAAATAATCCCTGATCTTAATCTTTTTATACAAATTGTTAAATTACTGAATTGATTTATACTTTCCAACAGTCGCCCTCATTTACTTTTTAAAAATAATCCTAATTTCTTAAGTAAGTTTATGTGAGAAGTACAGACTAGTGCACGATTACTGCACTTCATGTAATGTGTTAAGCAAAATTGTTGTCACCGTTGTATTTAAAGCTGTAAAGGCATAACACATTTTTTCGAACTGATGTTAGATAGTGTTTGTACTTGCAAGCACCCAGTTTTAGTAAAACATTATTTCTTAACCAGAAGTAACATAGTTCAGGCCAGTGGTAATTCCTAGAATCAGAGCTTCAATGTACATGTTTTTCTAAATATATCTT
Organism: Notothenia rossii; assembly: GCF_949606895.1. Lineage (NCBI taxonomy): Eukaryota > Metazoa > Chordata > Actinopteri > Perciformes > Nototheniidae > Notothenia > Notothenia rossii. Next base: position 48,690,242 of record NC_136907.1, on the reverse strand, counting down.
ACAAAAAAACCTGCATTTTGGTGTTTTATATTTTATTTTGGAACTTCATGGTATGGAAAACACATAATTATGTGACTATGGTTTCCAAAAGTAAAATAAATGAAATATCATATACATTTTTGAATAAATGGTAAAACCAAGAATGTCACAGAATCAAAACCAGCCCATATTAATATAGTGCTTGAAAGACAATCAAGACCTGGAAAGAGTTAGTATTAATAAAGAGGCCCTTAAAAGCACTTTCATTAAGCTTACCAGAGTCTCTGACTTTGAGCCGTGTTCGAACAGTCATTTCAAAATTCCCCTGTAACACCAGCTTTACATCTGAAGTGCTGTTAATGCGGAACTTTGAACCTGAAATGATATAGGTTATAGCTTGCTGACATGTTTCAAAGCTAAATGTAGCTTATTCAGATATCTGAATGTGAGAATTAAATGGACAAATATTAGGCATGCCAGAAACTGACCATGATCAAAATCGGACAGCCCTGGCGAATATTAATTGATTATTCGCCGCCGAATTGAAACTAAGCCAGGAAAAAAAAGAAATACATAAATAATAATAAAAATATATATAAATAAAATCGAATTTTAAAAATAATTTTCGATTATGGACACTGTAACGAATATTCGAAAAATAGAATAATCGCTGGCATCCCTAACCCATATAAAAATAACTATGCCCATGTAAAAAAAACTCAAAGTGAACCCGAGCTCGATAAACTTCTTTTTTTTTTTACAGTTCTTTTTTAGGGGCTCCCCTAAAAGGGGTCTAAAATCACACCTGGTTAATTGTGGGGTGCCTTCCTCAATGTGCACACGTATCACATCAGTGACTTTTTCACTTATGCAAAATAAATGGAGTTATAATGGCTTTAGGTGTGTGAAAATGTTTAGAACTGTTGTGTACATAATATTTCTTGTTTTTTTGTGTCCATTGTGTTCCAGCTTCACAAATGGAAAATGTTAGATCGGCGTCCCATCCTCCTTCTTGCCAAGAGAGGCACAAATGGTTTTTGCCGATTGCATCTGTCCATGGCAAATCGAGACAGAAGATGGTAACAATGCACTTGTTACCATAAAGAGGATTTACGAAAGCCTAATTAATGGTAAAGTATACAAATCTGCATGCTATATTTCAGCAATTTATCTGTTAACATGTTTTGTAAATTAGTTGCTCAGTTATCTGGTTTTAAATGTAAAAAAATGTGAATCACTGTTTACCAAGTAGTACAAATATGTCGTTATGTCTTGTTTTGTCAGTTAAAGGGCCCATGTCATGCTTTTCTGGTTATTACCCGTCCCCTTGTGTGTTATGAAGCTTTTCCTGCATGTAAACGGTCTGCAGAGTCACAAACCCTCAAAGTACACCCTGTAGCGAGTAAAACTCTAACACAGAAAATACCTGTCTATGCTGCTCTTTTTCAATTTTTTTCTTCCTGAGTATAGTGACGTAACGGGCATAGTGACGTACCGGCTCACACACACACACTCACTCAGCCTTATCTTTTCTCAGCCGAGGCTCCGCGGATCTCCTCACGCACACACGCACACACACTCACAGCCTGGCTGTGAGTGTGTGTGTGTGTGTGTGTGTGCGCTCAGGCTGAGTTCCTCGCTGTCTCGCAGACCCCACACAGCAACCAGGAAACAACACCAGTAATCCAGCTCACACTGTCTGCTCCTCGAGCCTCAAAGGGCGGAGCAGCGAGCCCCCCAACGTCCCGCCAACACGGCACCCAGACCCCACGCAGCATTCTCATCTGTCTGTCCTTACTGGTGTCATTTCCTGGTTGCTAACAAACGCCATTGTAACACAGAATCACTGATGTTCCGCTGTTTCATTTTTAGCTGTAATTACTCAGATTATAAATGTATATGGCGGATTATACTTGGTCATTTACTCACCATGCGTCTACTTTTTTTTCTTCTCAATAGTGACTTTGGCAGTTGAACCTGAGGGCCCTTGTACCACACAGGCAGAAATGGCCGCAGACCCAGGATCAGACTTGTCTGTACCTCTTACCACCGAGACTGACACTGAGTTCACTCTCTTCCTCACTCCTGTGTCCTCCGTCCTGACTCCTGCTCTCTCCTCCGGGCTGACTCCTGCTCTCTCCTCCGGGCTGACTCCTGCTCTCTCCTCCGGGCTGACTCCTGCTCTCTCCTCCGGACTGACTCCTGCTCTCTCCTCCGGGCTGACTCCTGCTCTCTCCTCCGGGCTGACTCCTGCTCTCTCCTCCGGGCTGACTCCTGCTCTCTCCTCCGGGCTGACTCCTGCTCTCTTCTCCGGCCTGACTCCTGCTCTCTCCTCCGGGCTGACTCCTGCTCTCTCCTCCGGGCTGACTCCTGCTCTCTCCTCCGGGCTGACTCCTGCTCTCTCCTCCGGCCTGACTCCTGCTCTCTCCTCCGGGCTGACTCCTGCTCTCTCCTCCGGCCTGACTCCTGCTCTCTCCTCCGGGCTGACTCCTGCTCTCTCCTCCGGCCTGACTCCTGCTCTCTCCTCCGGGCTGACTCCTGCTCTCTCCTCCGGCCTGACTCCTGCCCTCTCCTCCGGGCTGACTCCTGCTCTCTCCTCTGGGCTGACTCCTGCTCTCTCCTCCGGGCTGACTCCTGCTCTCTCCTCAGTGTCTTCCTCACAGAAAAGAAGACCAACGAGGAATAAAGTGGCAATTAATGGTATGTGCGGGTTAATTAGTAATTATCTTATTTACATCGACTGAAACTGTGTTTGATTTTGCACATTGAATTAGTTAAAGAGAGAGAAAACAATCATCGGTACAATTAGAATACACCACCTTTTGTTTTGTTTAAGACTTTGCAGTATCAAAAGTCTCAGTGCCATTTTGAACAGTTTAATTGAGCACAATGTGATGTTAGGCAATGTTTAGGAGGTTATTGCTGAACTTCAACTTATTACCATCTTTTAATTCCTTGCAGAATGTCCCATTCATCAAGGGTCAGACACTTTCCCCTACAAAAAACTACTGAGGGAACGAATCAGGGAGGTTTGTTTAGAAAATATTTTTAAATAAATAAACAATGACAATAATGTTTCCGTGGAACCAAGTCTTATCTTATTGGATTTTCGTATACTTTGTTTAAAAGGAGTGTTTCAGTCTTAAGCATGACTGCTAATGTAAATATTGAAATTACAGTAACAATAATTTATTATTAATTTAAGGTTGAGGTACTTGTGTAATGCTTCATGTCGCATTAATGCATCATGTCCAGCCATTTATTTATATATTACATTTTTTCTTGTAATCCTTTGTAGGTCAATTCCTATTCTTGGCAGTACAAATATTTTTTTAAATAATAATAGTATTCCAAAATATTAAACTGATGGGGAAAATGCTATTGACTATGTTACAGTCCTTCATATGTTTGAGTTAATCGTACCTACTATTATTTCAAATTATCATTTGATTTCACTGGACTTTTTGTATTTACATGTATGACATTTGAAAAAAATGAAGTTTACCTAAAATCTGTGTGTCTTTACTCAGGGCCATACCGAGGTGTTGGTGCAGTGGCAGTCTTGCTCTGGATGGTATGTATCTAATCTGAAGTTTCCTTCAGTGTAGCTGATGGGTCTGGCAGAACAGGGGCCACAAAGTAGTCTTACCAACCAACTTCATCAACCCTGAGATCACTAACTTAAACATTTTGGGTTCCTCAGCAGTAAATTGAATTTAGTTGATCACATGGGGGTGGGGAGCCATGTCATCAATGGCTCTATCAGACGTTTGCGCCATAAAGTAAGACATCCAAGTTCTCTGCCCTTCGTCATTCAGACATCGCGCCCTAGAAACGCTGTCTGATTGTAACACATAAGCAGGGAAGTAGCCTACATTGAAATAGAAATTAAAATATACAATAGAGTTTATCATTGATCAATATCACTAAAGGTTAAATGATTGATATGTGAGGCTGGATGGTATTTGATCTCTTTTGTAATTACTGACTTGTTACATTTGTTCTTAACAATTATACTATAAGTATAGTTAGTAGTAATAAGTAGTATTATTTCTGTGTGCAGTCTTGCAGGCAGTTGTCTAAGTTTAGTGCTGTATGTTTGGGCATTGATAAGACAGCAAATTCAAAGAATTGGTCAAATGAAACATTGACTTTGAAATAAAAAATGTACCTTGTATTATATATGATGTACGTGTTATATATAAATATATACATTATACTGCACTTTCATCATGATATTTTTGAGTGACTTAGTATATCTTCTCATTTGAAATAGCATTGTCAACATACTGTAGAACTACATATTCCAAAAAGTAATACTTTTTGCTGTGTCAGTATTGTCATACTGATATTCTGTACAAACGGTGAAGTCCATTGAGACAAATGTAACATTTGTGATATTGGGCTATATAAATAAACATTGATTGATTGATTGATTGATTGATTGACTGTTTCTGTTTTACAGTGGGGCGAAGTGGAAAAATTCCTGGGAGCCAAAGGAAAACTTTTCCAGTTAAATATGGCTGACTTTTTTTTTTCTATTTTGGAGTAATAAAATACATATAAAAAAACATCTATGTAAGTGTTGTGCCTATTTGTGTTCTTATGTTATCAGTGAGCTGAAGCCAAGACAAATACAAATATGTTTTAAGTGTATCCATACAAACTCATTCTCTAAAACTGTCATGATTGGTCTGTTGTGAATGACACCCATGAGGAAAAAGGTCCTATACATTATATCACATCGGCAGGGCTGTGTGATGTGATGAGGCCCTCGCGAGCGTCGACGGGGGGGTGGTGTGTAAACCCTGGACACACCAAGCCGATTACAGCTAGTGGAGCCTCGCAGCAGAAACTGTGGCGCGCTCAATTGCGCCGCATTTGCGCATCAGATGAGGCTCCCTCCACAAGATGAGGGCGAGAGGCAGACGCAGTCTGTGTGATCGGCGTGTATGGAGGGGCGGGCCTGCACATCGGCATATCACAGACTGGTGCATACATTGTACAGGCGGCAATTTGAAATGGAACGCAGCCCACACACGGCAGACAAACCCAAACACTTTTGGAACACGCCACCTCCAGACACATTAACATGCACTCCCCTAACTTTCCCCTAATCTGACATTGTATTTCATTCCATAACATATAAATATACTGTTCACCCATGTGAAACACACACACTGAAACCAAAATAATTTACAAACATGTGAAAATCTTTCATATGCGATGGAAACTTCTGAAGCAATGGAAACAGGAGTCAAGAGAGACACGAGGAGAGCAGGAACTTTGATGGCAAACTGATGGTTTATTCACAAGACATGTTGTGTGCCACGAATTGACACAAAAGATGCCAAACCAATTCTGAAGATCTCTACCCCAGACCCATATTTAGCTAGTTCTGAGAGAAGAATCAACATTGTGCATAACAAGATAAAACCAACACCTCTATCAGCTGACGCCAATAGGCAGGAACAGGGAGACAAAACACTGAGAGCACAGTAGCCAAGGCTACAGGTGCCTGTGCTCAGTCAGGACAAGACCTGGGGGGTATACCACGAAACTGGTTCAACCTAACCTGGATATGTTTGAGTTAGCCGGTTGGCCTAATCCAAAACATACGCCCTCTCGCTAAACGGCACTACGACACGGGTTATCAAGTGGATCGCTCAAGCCAGCCGTGCCTATCTAGTTAGGTGCGCGTTCACATAAAAGGGGTAGTATTTGGAGCATTCGACCAATCACAAACATGGAGAAGCGTACTGACAGCGCAGCGCGTATACTTCCTGAATGAAAAGTCAACTATATAATTAGACAAATATGAAGACTTTAAACATCCATGACTCAAACACTTTATCCAGGATAAAAGCCACATAGCTGCACCTGCAAGGTGAACACAGCTGGTAAAAGAAAAAGTGTTTGAATGCGTACATTAACAGGTTTATGATATGCCCCGTCTAAGACACGATCTGACTTTAATTACATTTGACTCGAGTGTTTCGTAATGTGTTGCTTAAAATAATACTTCTGCATACAGTATGTGACACTGTAAGTGTTGCACGGCCAGATACGGCTCAGCTGACTCAGATAAGGAGATATATGATACATTATGATGTGATGCCGCGGACTGTACTGTTACTTTGATCCAGTTACTTATGTTGTGGCAGATATTTAATTAAGCTTTCTTAACGCTAATGTTATAATAGTCAGATTGCTCTGAAGATGGGAGGTGATATTCTATTAATGTTCACATTCACACGTGAACACGTTTGGTTCTATGCAAACTCAGTAATATCCATTGTGATACAGTTATAAGGCCTTCACAAGAGACTGTCAGTGGAGATTAAAGGGGATCAGGAGCTCACGTCTTCTCAGAGTCCTTGGTATCTGGCTTGATGATTGTCTCACATTTCTAAACTTCATGTCAATAACCTGCTTAAAAAGCTGAGGGTTAGCCTAGGTTTCTTCTACAGGAACAAGTCCTGTTTCTCTGCTTGAGGCCAGGAAAAGGCTAGTCACTGTGACCTTTTGACCTGTGCTGGACTATGGTGATTTGATCTATATGAATGCACCTGCCAATTGCCTGGTCAAGTTAGATGCTGCGTATCACAGTGCACTGAGATTTGTGACAAACTGTAAAGCATTAACCCATCACTGTACCCTGTATGCAAGGGCTGGTTTGCTTTCACTAACTGTACGGAGGCTCAGTCACTGGTACATTTTTATATACAAAGCCATGTTAGGGAAACTTCCATCTTATATCTGCTCCCTGATCTCACGGAAAATTGTAAGTGGCTACTGCCTGAGATCGAATGCTGTGGTTTTATTAAATGTGCCAACTGCTAGGACTGTCTTAGGGAAGACAGCTTTTAGATGCGCAGCTCCTCTGTCTTGGAATAGTCTGCAAATTAAATGGAAACTGAGCAATCTGGTGCCACTAAATGTTTTTAAAGCTCGGTTGGATGCTACTCAATCGGAAGCTATTGGTACCTGTTTATGTGGATAGTTATGTAAATGGTGCTGTATGATGTCCTTTTGTTGTTCTGTTTATGTTTTTATGTTTCGTGTGGAACCTACTTGAGCAGGTCTCCCTTGAAAAAGAAATCAATGATCTCAATGGGATACACCTGTATAAATAAAGGTTTGAAATTAAATGAAATGAGAGTCATCATCATCATGTTCTCTCTGCTGCTGCTGCTGCTGCTGGCAGCTGGAAGTGAGTCAACACTTATTATACTGCTGTTTAACAGGATAATCTGTCATATAACTTTTTTTTGTATTTGTACAGGTGTGAAGTGTGAACAGTTGACACAGCCAGCTTCTGTGACTGTGCAGCCAGGTCAACGTCTGACCATCACCTGTCAGGTCTCTTATTCTGTTAGTTAATAATAATAATAAAATTCAATAACATGCTTTAACCACTAGGTGCCCGTTTATCAGCTGTGCACCGTTATGGTGTAAATACTGCCTATCTACCAATTGGATCCAATATAAAAGTCAGCCGAATTACTGTTGATATTGCAAGGAGACATATTGTGTGAAAATAAATCTAAGATGTTGTTAAATGGCTGATATATTTGTGATCCACGTCACGTTTTCAGTTTTGGCGGCAGTTCTTCCTGTTTGTATAGAAGTCTTCTCATCAGGGCTCTATAAATAGATAACTACGGCAGATATGTAATATGTAATGCAGCCGAACCATGTATTACAATGCCGTTATGTGATTAGCTCCAAAGAGAAAAGCAAGCAAACTCGGAATAAAGTATTTTTTTTTTTTTTTTAAATGTTTTCGGATTTCACATCGCATAAACACCATTTCCCAACGTGCATTGCGGCTAAACCATGAATCACCGAGCTGAGGATCTTGGTTATGGCTAGAAAGGATCCGTCTTGTGTAAAACTCTCGCGAGAGTTCGGCTGAATGTCACGTGGCTGAATGTTTACGTTTGGCAGGCAGCCTTTCAGTTAGGATCGTTAACATCAGTTGGCCACAGCAAATGATGGTGAGAAGCTAAACTATCTATTAATTATGTCAATGACAGGGAGTGTGATCGTTGAAAAGCGGTCTTGCTGGTGTTCAAAGAAGAATGACAACACTGTAGATCACCAACACTATGGTTTATTTTTTATTCACAGGCAAGTCAACGTTGTCGCAGTAAAAGTCCCAAGATAGCTCCTGGTGCAATAAAATGTTCCCTTGCAGTGTTTTACTATTATGTCTGATGTTTCTCTATTAATATTGCTGCTGCATTAATGTGTATGTTGCATCATGTTACTGCTGTAGATGTGTTTCCGAGCCGCTCCGATTACAACGAGAGTTACAACGAGAACGTGACGTCATATTTACAATAGAAGGATCCTTTCTAGCCATAACCGAGGATCTTGCCTACGTCTGTTTCCGGTATTGTTTTTGACGGATGTATTTTGTTATACACACATTCCTTCACATTTAAATTAAAATGTACATTAAAATATTTCATGAGGCTTTCTAAAATGTTTTAAAATATAACTACGGTTCGAGTTGAAGAGTTTATAAATTAACATGAACCGAAGCTGTTGCCTGGTAACGCAATCGTGCAACGTCACGTCCGTTAATTCCACATCCACACACATCGATTTAATAAATGAATATAGCCTTTGTATCTGCTAAAAGAGGTGCCGACCAGCTGGGGCAACAGAAAATTGGCGAAATTGAGTGTGACTATTACAAATGAAATCATTATTATATTAATATTGATAATAATAACAACCGACCGTCGGGGTAGCATTTGCTTGGCATTTCCGGGTATATCTCCACTGGTTGGGCCACGTTAACAATACTGTGTAATTGTCACGTTTGAAGGGACGAAATCGTGACAGCTTCACGTCTCCCATCATGGTAAATCGTCACATGTTCACGTCTTGCCGTGATACCGGGTTATGCTGACCATGTCCATGCCTTTATGACAACAGTGTACCAATCTTCTGATGGCTACTTCCAGCAGGATAACTCACCGTGTCACAAAGCTCAAATATTCTCCAACTGGTTTCTTGAACATGACAATTAATTTTACTCAAATGTCACAGTCCACAGTCATCAGATCCAAATCCTACAGTGCACCATTGGGATATGGTGAACGAGAGATTTGCGTCATGGATGTGCAGCCGACAAATCTGCAGCAACTGTGTGATGCGATCAGGTCAATATTGAGTGAAATCTCTGAGGAATGCTTCCAGTACCTTGTTTAATCTATGCCATGAAGACTTAACGCAGTTCTGAAAGCAGATGGGGGTCCAACCCATCCTAGCAAGGTGTACCTAATTAAGTGGCTCGTGAGTGTATTACTTAGCTCAATTTGTATTGTTAGTGTGTGTCTGTAGGAGTAAAGTCTAGACACATTCTTTGGATGTAAGCATTGGCTAATTAAACAGATCATGATTAAATGACATGATGATAATAAGGGTGATCACCAAAACCTTATACCAGGGGTGGGGAACCTCTGGCCCTCGAGGTAACTCGGATCTGAAGGTGACTGATAACTGCTAATGGCATTTACTTGAATACCAGACATAGTAAATGCAAAGCAGGATCATATAAAAAAAAAGGTAATAAACAAGCCATTCAATCGTAATACTCGTTTTAATACGTTGACATGCATACAACACAATAGACTTGTTAAGTCCTGTTCGTTGTCCTGTTTGTTGTCCTTATCACCGTCCTGTTAGTTTTCCTCATCACCGTCCTCATCACCGTCTTGTTCGTTGTCCTCATCACCGTCCTCATCACCGTCTTGTTCGTTGTCCTCATCACCGTCCTCATCACCGTCTTGTTCGTTGTCCTCACCACCGTCCTCATCACCGTCCTGTTCGTCGTCCTCATTACCGTCTTCAATGTCTTCCTCCATCATGAGAAAAGACGAGTCCGAGCCAATACAGCTGTAGGTGCTGGTGACTCTGCTCAGTTTCTGCTCCAGAAGATATTGATGGTGTAAAATACAGCAGTGCAGTCCCCTGTATCCCTCTTCTGTTATATCGCTTGGAGAAACTAAAATAAAAAGACAAAATGACAGTCTATGTAAGGCAACTTTTAGTTAGCATTGATGTTGGTTCCATAGAAGCAATTTGAATGTTTAACTCCGAGGCTGTATATTAGCTAAAAAGATTTGTGATTCAGAAAAAATGCAATCATTACAGATGCTATTCAGTGATAGACATTTGACACTGGGAGGGGGGCAGTGGCAAATGTTATAAATCGGTATTTGTGGAACATACTTTGGTTTCTGATGTCGTCTTTTGTCTGATGAAGGAGGCGGTCCAGTTTGTCCAGTGCCTGCCTCAGATTTTGACAATGCTGGGTCATCTCCTTCACAATGATGACTTTCTCCTCTTCCATACGCCTGACCAGCATAACCTGGTCAAAAAGTCGCCTCTTTGTGCGCAGGTTCACCACTATAATGGAAAAAACACAAAATATAACAACCACAATGGTAAGGCTAATAAAACAAATAATATCAGTTTGTATTCAATCTTTTTTAATTAAATTGACCAAAACCTTAAAATCTGGTAAAAAAAAATTCAACCTCGCCGCTTGCTGAATTTTTTCAATTCTGTCTATGTTGGCAGAATTACATTCAGTATGTCTTGAGATTCAACATTAGTATGCAGTTCAGGGTGGTCAGGAAGGGTTTTACTGTTTCCATAGATATGCCTGTCCCAGTGAGACTAGACTATTAAGACTTGATAGGGCAACATCATACAGACCTTTCAATATAATTATTTTAAAATGATTTGTTGTGATCATGATGATTTGTGACACCTATGTTGATAGCTCTGTGTTACATTGGTGATTGTATTCTAGTACTTCAACTGAATTTATGGAATATCTAGGGCAAACAAAAACAAGTTGTTTCTTACCATCTCCTTGCGCCTCCCAGGGCAGAATGACATCCTCAGACAGACCGCATGCTGCTTCTGTGTCAATTTTCTCTGAACAGGCATCAATGGTGTTGTACTGCAGTATCCTCTCTCTGAGTTTCTTCTTGAGCTCTGTCAGTCTTCTCCGTTTGCGTTGCCTTGTTTGGTTGCTGTCTGTAAAGTAAAACAAAATACAAATAAACTAATATTAATAATACAAACAACAACAACAAGAAACAAATATTGTTTCTAGATAACGTAATAATAAATACCATTTTGTCGATAGAGGTCGTGTTTCTTTCTTCGGAGGGAATAAATAATTTCATCTATTTCTCTCTGGAGCTCCTCTTGGCTACTCTGGGCTCCATGTTTCTCTTGAAAACAGAAACAACAAGGTGTAATCATAAAACATGAAGCCAAATGTTTGGAAATATGGAACCAAATCTATACCACAGTGATCATATAACATACCAGTGGCTGCCCATTGCTTGACCTCCAACACCCACTGCTCCGTGTCCTCCAGGGAGATGTTCAGCTCTTGCTTGAGACTCTCAAGATTGTCCACTTCAGTTTGTGCTCTCTGTGTAGTCTGGTTAGAATGTTTAAAAGGAAAAAGTGAATATGCGTTCCAGTTGGTTGAGAAGGTTGTTTTTTACTGAATTCCTTTATGCACATTAACTGACCAGACAACAACATGAAATGCTAAACACCTTCTCTTCAAGGTTGGCAAGTATCACCTTAGTTTCCCTTTTTTTTCAAGATCAAGCAGGATTAACATTATTATTATTATTATTATTATTATTATCCAGAAATTCAGATGAATCAACCTATAGTGCTTTATTAAAAACAAACAGAACAGAGACTCTCTTGGCAGAACAGTGTGCCATGGCAGCACCATCATAATGAAATGATTGCAGAATACATTCAATTCAACAACATGTAGCTAAGGATGGTGTTAAATTACTACAACAACAAACTCGGATAGTCTTAATATACATTTTGAAATGCAGCATGGACGTCTTACTTTGACAAATCTCTTTGAGAGTGTCTTGTGGAGATTCTCCACCTTCCTGTGGTTCCATTGCATAGCCAGCACGGTTATCATATCTGCTCTAGCTGTAAACACAAAAACATGAAAATTCATATGAGCTTTACAATGTGGCACTACTTAAAACTATTTGTTTTCCTCTACCAACCTGATTTGGTCATGTATTTTGTTGTCAGAGCTGCCCTTGAGAGGAAGCTGTTAACCTGTTCCACTTCCTCGCCAACAGTATTTCCAGCACCTTCCTGGCTTCTGCCACCCCACTTCACCTGCTCAGAATCATAAACAATGAGATCTAGCTATTTAGTTCAATATTATAATTTCTTGTACTGTACATCTTTAGTTATCATCAGTGTCAGGAGCAATTTCAGAAAGTTAAAATGTTCTGATATTGAATTATGCTTTGAACTACAATGTCACAACTGCAGTTATTTGAAGCTCTATTCATTCATTATTTCTACAGTGCGGATATATTTACTAAAATAAACATAATGGGTTTTGGAAGCCTATCCTTGTGACAGTCTGTTTTGTAACAATTTTGTCAACATTTGTAACTATTACAATTATTCCACAGGCTTGAATAGAATATACTACATGATATTCTTATGTGCACTACAATTTCTAAAACATTTGAATCTAGTGACACAAATGTTTAACTTGCATACTGTACCTCGCATTTGCCTGTGTGGGCCTTGGCGTGCATTACAGAGAGAAAAGGTTTCATCTCTGTAAGTGGTTGGAGCTCAGGCAACTTTGCTGCCATCTTCTCCAAATAAGGCCAGTACCTGTAATGACAAAATCAATTAGCTTTTCCAGTTGCATGATGGCATAATAGTAAAAAGATAAACCAGGTCCTTAAAATTACCAGTACAATCCTTGTAACCAACATCAGCATTTATCCAAATGAATGTTTTTTTTGCTTTACATCTACTGGATGTGCAAGAATTAAATAGATAACACGTTTCCCACAAACACTTCCAATTTTGCAATAGTTATAACTACCTGCAGGCAACATCCATACAAAAGAATGTTGCATTCGCAACTTCAGCCAGCTCCTTCTGCAGGAACATTGGGTAGGCATATATTTCACCACGGTAGTGATTTAGGCCTTGTAGTAAGATGCCATGTCTGCACACAGCTATTTGCAGTCCTTCCTCATCCACCTTGGCCCTGGAATTGTGTGAGGTTTCTCTGCAAGCTGTGAATGTTGCCGGTCCACAAACATCACGACCACTTTTCTGAAATCGACACAATCTGTTACATTTAACCCTGTGCTAAGAAAAATAAATAAAGGGTTAAGGGATTGAATAGATTCTTACAATCGTCATCTGGCTCCTGATTTTGTCGACAAAGGCAGACACTTTACTGTCCTGGGCAATGAACAGTCCATCAAATAGAGACGGTTCATCTGTCCTGCGAAATTCGAGAAAGACATTGTAAGCAACATTATCATACATACATAAGTTTGATTGTGTCCTCTATTTAATGTGGCCAATTTGCTTTTGCCATAACATTTTCATAAATGTGGAAAAGGTCTTTGTGAATTTGATCTGTAATTCTGTGTAAAGTCTTTTGCCACCATTATTTAACATTAGTGAAAAGTTTACTGACTTCTTGTAAAAAGGTAAAAATAAAAGTACATCCTTTATATTGATGGGCATGGAATAGGGCAGAGGAAGGCATAGAAAAAGGTTCCTGGGCAATTTAATACATTTTTCATGAAGCGATTATATCCAAAACTGGTTCTTAGCTCCAACATATCCAACTAACGTCAACCATTTAACATTTTAAAGTTGAGTTAACTTTACAGGCGTCATATATAATAATTTTTATGAATTGGATTTATATAATTATGTGTAATTTCAAACCAACTATTGTTTTCTGATGGTCTACAAACTTTGGAAAAAGAAATTGCAGAGTTGGGGAAAGTTAGACATTTCAGCAAAGACATTCAGCTTAGTCAATAAAACAACAACTAAAATGAGAATATGATTTCACTGACCCTCTGGACTTCTTGAAGCGATAATGCTTTCTATTGCCATCTACAGCAATAGCCAGCATGTCAGGTGTGCATGCTGGGCATTTAAAGGGCTCCACCAGGCATAGATCTTCTTGTCTGTAATTACAGAAGGCAAACTCCCGAAAGACTCTGTGGAAGATATCGCTACAGATTCTGCCTGTCTGGAAAAAAGAATGGTATTCATTTGGTTAATTAAAAGTTTGGTATTCAAAAATCTTGAAAACCACATTTTATTCTTACCCTTCCTGTGGAAAACGATCGATGTTCAAGCATTTTTATAAATACTTGCTGGGATAATGCTGGGCTGGCCAATTTCATTTGCTCGAATGATGTGAACACATCAAAGTTAAAAATAATTTTGCAGCTGTCGGTTGCTGGCCAGTATTTGTATCCCAGCAAGTCACCTATGCTCGGGGACCATTTGGCGGAACAAATTGGGCAGCACACAGAAGGCAGACGAACGTTGTATGGACCTGAGAAAAAATATAAATGTGCAATTTGACAGCTATCTATGCAATGTAGGACAAAAGTATAATAGTAATCCTGTATTTCTGCTTGATCGTCTTCTGGTGGCCACAAACCATTGATAGTCACCAACACGGTCTGCTTTCCTGGGATGATGGTGAAATCTTGGCTTGGACCACAGAAGCAGATTTGGGATGGCGGAGGAATTGGAAGCAGACACACTGCAGCAAAGACAATTTCAGAGATTCATATGCATGTTAGGACATGTTAGGAAATGTAGTCAATACAAATTGAGACATTTTAACTGTTAAAGCAAACTTCCGACATGGTGAAAATGATGCCGCTGTATATGTAGTGCACATTAGGAAACCATGGTAAGGGAATATGTAATACCTTATTTGAACCCACCTTGTTCACAGAGTCCATATTGGCCACTTTCATCCACAACCACTAAGGATGTGGGAGGAATAGGTCTGTAAAACCCATCAAACATGGCTTCCCTGTCATGGAAGACATGTTTACCATGGATAATAGGGTCACATGCCGGACAAAGAAAGGGAGTTCCTGGTGGAACACAGTCCAAGCACCGGACCACAGCATCAGCAGTTTTGCATTGGAGACAGGAACGTGTAGTGACAATCTCTGCAGCCAATTTCAAATTAAGGAGCTCTGGCATTGCAGCTCTGAATGTTTGCTCACGTTTCAACTGTCTTTGGGTCCATGTTGATGCAGTGGGTGTTTCTTCTGATGATGCAGGGACAGTGAGAGAACCCAACAGGTTTCTCAGTGTCTGAAGATGTTGATCTAAAATAACAAAATATAAAACAAATCATGGAATTTAGTTTAATTTAAAAAAGATATTCCATACATGGCTTTTCACTTTACAATGTATCATGAACAAAGCTATTACATACTACAAACAATTACCTACATTTCAAGTTGAAGGATAATTTAAGAATTCATTGTGCATACCAAGACTTGGGACCTGTAGAGGAATCTCATGTGTCTCCTCGACCTCTGGGGACTTCTGAGAGCTGGAAGGTTTAACTGCATAAAACAAAGTACGAATTTATGGGAAACATTATTGAGGACCGACCAACGACATTAAAACTTAATGAAACACTAGAACTAGATTATATTTTACAGACCAGATCGATTCTTATTCCAATGTTGGGCTATAATGTTCCCATCCAGGTCCCTCTTCCTCCAGGAAACATTTTATCCTTGCGTTATTTTCTTTGGTATCTTCTGTATCTTCGGTTTCTTTGGTTTCTTTGGTATCTTAATATATAAATATATAAAAGAGATTATATATTTCCCTTAATTGTTGCACACACATCTTTGTAATGTGTGTGTCTGTTATCATTTGAGTAAATGTTATAATACATTTTTGGATAATGTTGTACTTGCCTTATTTGCCAACTCATCTGCGAGGGCATTCCCTATCTCTAGCCATTCATTCAGTTGCTTGGATGCCATTTTTAAGTGAGGATAAAAAGGGCAACAACAAACAAAGGATGAACTGACATACAGGGAGGGAGAAAAACAAAACAAAAGACAAGAAAACGAGAGGGGTGAAAGAGAGTAGGAAGAGGAATATGGCTCTGAAAAGAACCGTTGATTTTTTTATGATAATAGGCTACTTCATATAATTGAATTGATAGATGACCTGAAAAAAACCAAACAGATGAACTCAGATTAGCTGTGCTACCATGTAATTTAATTGTTGCTTCATAAATAAGCATTCGCCAAAATAAAACTACAGGCACCAAAATCAATCAAGTCCCAGGTAAATCAGTAATTACAGGGAAATATATTTCTCTTTTTAACTAGATGTGATGCTTTCACAAAACTTAAGTTGAATTAGCGAATGTTTAAAGTAGTGAAACAACTATGACCTGATGATATTCAAGTGTTGAACTTACCCTAACTATCATTAATGCAACATGTTAGGTGACATTTCGAAGAAAGAAAAAGTGTGTGCATTATAAAAAGCGCCATGTAAATGTCAACTATTATTATTATTATTATTAAAGTGCCATTTCCTTTCGCATTGTTTACGTTCATATCATGTCCTGGTCTGGTTAGCTGAATATACATACTTTTGCCATTGTTATGTGTTATGTCACGTGCTACCAAGGGTTTTGTTTTTAGGCAAGATTTTAGCTCCTTTTGTGCGAAGGAGAAAACTCTCCCTACAACTTGTTGTAGACGAACCTTCTTATATTGCAATACATATCCGTTAGCGCATATAAGCTAAGCGCTAAGCGCTAACCTTTACAGCCATGCTATTGCTAACAACATGCATTCGCCTATACTGCCTATGCCACGGGCCAGCCCTAAAACGTAAAACTGAAATATCGTGGTTAAACATGCTTAGTAGAAAAACGACAGGATTAATTAAAAGCGTAAACAAATCAAATGAAATACAGAAATCAGATTTACCACTTGTAAAGCTCTGACGCTCTTTAACAATCCTTCTTCTTCTTCATCTTCTTCTTCATCTTCATCTTCTTGGCTCGTCGCACTTTTATTGATGCGCAAGGTTAAAGTTCACGGGATTACGATCGTGCAGCCTGTCCTCCTACAAAAAACGACCAAATAGGTCGATTGTTTAAGCAGTGTTGATCACGATATTACGACCCATAGCCACGTAGCTTTCCCATTATTCATTTCTAGCAGCAGTTTATTACAACCTTTTGTCACGTTTTGTCACGATCGCAACAAGTCCTCCAACTAATACGCTGCAACAAGTCCTCCAACTAATACGACCAAATAGGTCGATTGTTTTCCTCGTTTTCCGACCCATTAATACGACCCAGAGCAGCGTTTTCAATCAACGGGTGCGTCAGCCTGTATACCTTTACGACCCACGGGCGCGTTTTAAATCAACGGGAGGCGGCGTAATGACGTACTCCTGCTGCTGCTGCTGCCAGGCGGCGGGGATGCCGCCGACGGTGTGGTTGTTTCTGGCTTTTTCAGCCATTTGCGAATATCCATTCTGTCCATAGACTGTATAAAATATTCTGAATGTCCGCTTGAATTAAAATAGCTGCTACGTTGCTTCGTTTGTTTTTGTTTTATGGCGGGATGACGCACTGACCGTCAGTGACCGTCAATTTACGTCTCATGACGTAAACTGCGTAAATTGCAAAGCTGTTTTTTTATTTACCCATGCTGTTCATTTTGGTTTGTCAGTGGAGTTTTCTGTTGTTTTTAACACATCATAAACTGTTGTAATAAAACTAAAAACAATAAAAAAACAATAAAAAAAATACTATTTTGATTGAGGGGGCGGACAGTCCGCGTGAGGGGGCGACGCCCCCTCACGCCCCCTCTTGACGCCGGGACTGGTTCAGACCTTGGTAAAGAGGCCTTCTTCAGATTTTAACATTAGTGTGTATTGCGCACTCAGGCTTAGTGCGTGATGTCACAGCTAGAGTGGGGGACAGCTTGAAATTCGCCTTCATCTATTTTTTTAAACCTGCCATAATTCCCAAACTCTGAGACATAATTTAATTTAAATGAATCAAAGGTTGTAATTTAATCTGTTCTTTTATTATTCACATATCTGTTCTGAATGGAATGATGGTGTTGATCTGTATTGTTTGTTTATTATGCTTTTGTCAAAAGAATCTTAACTCTAGGGCCAAAACTACCGTTGAAAAGTGCCAGTTTAGCGCAGGCGCCAGTGTTCGGGCCTACTGTAATTAGCAACCCTCTCCACCAATCAATGCGCACACAGCTTCTGTTCGTCCAATCACAAAAGGTGTTGTTAAGGCGTGGGCGGGGACTTAAAATACAAATTGTTCCGGCTACATTGCTTCTACACGGTATCCTGGAAAGTTTTGTTGAACTAGAAGTTTTAAATACATATATTTTAAACGTTTACAGTGACTGGAAGCATTTAATATTATACTCGGAACTTAAATGTTGTCAGTGAGGTTGTTCGGTAGGTTATAGGCTTTGGAACGATAATGCGAATTAGCTAGCCACCTGTTAAGCATCTTTGTTTACATTTATCGAGTGTAGCTAAGCTAGCTGCCATGCTAACTATTAACTTACCGATTTGTTGATGATATCACTTAGTTGTGGGTGTTCTTCACTTTTTCAAACATTCACGTTAGATATGTTGCAACTTAAAACCAACCTCACCAAGTCGACAAGTCGTTGAGTAGTTACCATGTACTCATCGTTACTCTAATGTTTGAGAACGAGAGCAGTTTAACCGAAGATGTGGTCAGTCTGAGGAATCTGCTTCTACTGACAGAGCTCAGTCTGATCAGTGTGGGACAGAAACTGAGGTGAGCAGCACACTGCATGACATGTACTCAGACACACAGTGAACCTGCTGCTAATGTGTACAACAGCACTTCTACCACTGAGAGAAACCACAGACACCAGCAGTTCAGGATATTACAAAGAGTTTTTACGCATTCATTGTATATTTATGCGAGAGAATACTTACAAAAAGTATCCAACGTTGCTCATTTGATGCTAGTGTGACAAGTTAATAATGGTTTACTGCAGATTCCCTTTCTGCAGAGCATACAAGAATCTGATCACATTAATAAAACAACAAAACAAGGAAAAAACACAACAAACATAAGCAATCACACAGAAATGACAGATGGACCCAAATCTCTAAAGTATTAATTGTGGTATAATAGGTAATTCAGGAATATTTCCCTAACAGATTACACAAACGTATGTTAATCAACTTTTCTGGTATTGACTTTAATTAATCCAGTTAACCAATAATATGCATTTTTTTCTTTAATAAAACCAGATTTATAAGGCTTTAGTTAATCTTTACAAATGATCATTGTTTTAGTCTTATAGGAAATTGTATTGTGATCTGTGTATGTCTTTTAATTTGTTGTTAATGTCTTGTTATTTCAGCCCCCTGTACATGACCCCATAATATGTTACCTTGAGACTTAAAATAATTGTAATTTGCTTTAATAAAAAAACAAAAACGTAATTAACATAAAGTTTGTATTTATTTTGCAATAATATTTGATGTCTTTGACCAACAACGATATGATTGGATAACTTGCAATATATTTCTGAAGCTATGCTTTCTGCCCTCCCACTTCAGTTTGCTTTGTTTTCTTGTAACTTGTCTGTATATATTAATTTTGGTGAAGTGGTCATTCCTAGCATTCGGTGCCATTTAGGTCCCCAACACATTATATCATATATTTTGTATTTAAAAGGTCTAATGCTTATTTTTTAAAAGCTTGGTTTTAAATGTGTATCCCCCTCTACCATAAAACAACAAAGTTATTTACCCAGGATATTCAAAATTCTAAATAATTACTCTTTAGCACAAGTAGGCCAAATTGCTGTGTCCCCAATCACGCTCAACTTCTGTAACAGATATAAAAAAAGAAGAAATACAAACAAATTCTACATTTTTGTCACTGTTTTATAACCCTCTTGCTAATATTCCTCACCAAATGTAATTATTTTTTATTAATTCATTTTTATTGTTTAACATTTTTTTTAAAGTGTGTGTCCCCTGTTAATCTGATTTGAATCCCTCTGGACACGCCCCTTTACTATTCTACTATTTGTATGACTCAAGAAGAAGGATACATTTTGAGTGGGAAAATCATCTTCAAGAAGCAGAGTGTATGCATTCTTCCTTCAACGTTTTTTTTAATGTTTTAAATAACTTAACTGTTGCGGTAAAGCACAACATGTCCACGCTGTTATGCTCATTTTTAGTGGAACTGATCATTTGTTTTACATTTAGAAAATATGGTAAATATATCTGTCAAATATGTGTTTCTGTTGTCACCAAGTGCTAGCTTGATTATCATCAAACATGTAGCAATAGCCAAGTTTAGCATAAAATGTCCACCCTGTTACTATTTTTCACATTAACAGGGTGGACACAGTAACTGGGGATGTTCAAAAAGATTTTTTTTTTAACATAATATCCTGAGCTTGAACAAAATATTTTTCTTATACTTTAACAAGCCATCATTCAGATTAAATAAAAATAAAAACATGGAAAATTTTATTTTTTTATTTTTTTATTAACCTAGCTCAAATGGCACCGAATGCTAGGAATGACTCCAACCATATTATTTTGGGTAAATTGATAAATAATTAGCCTAAACAACATAACCATTATGTAAAACCTGTTTTTGTATACTCGTGTGAATTAAATATTTGATATTATTTTCAATTTCTTTTTAGAACTTTAGTGCAACATGAATAGCAACATATTACCATATGTGCTTGTTATGATCAATTTAGACAAAGTAATTGTCTATAACGAAATCTTTATCTTTATACAATATCTATTCACAATTATCCAGATAATGGAATTCGTCACAATGAATGTATTGTGAGTTTACATAGTCCAGTGTTGGAAAGAGAGTTATTGTTTTAAATCTAAATGTCAAATGTATTTGAGTAGTTCTGATGCTGTGTTTGACTCCTCATCCTCCTCTCTTGATCCCCTTTTGTATATACATGCTGTACAGTCAGTCAGGAGGCCATGAAGACAGAGGGGAATGTGAGCAGACGAGTCCTGAGCAGTGTGAGCACCTAACCCTCACCGACCTGCAGACACCTGATGTTCCTCCATCCCAGTCGGGCTGTGTTTGCCAGGAGAGTCCTGTCAGTGGGACGGCTGAGAGACGTGCTGCTGCTGGCAGTCTCACCCCACCTTCCCCCATCTCTCAGGTAAGAAACACCAAGCTTGTGGGTGAAAGAATAACAAACGGCCATCAAGATATTCTGTACATTGCGTACGAACATTTTCATGTTACATACTGTATGAGTGCAAGCGTGCAAAAAGTATAATTGGTCCCTCTAACGAAGAAATATGTGGGTAGATATTAAACTGCTCTTCTCTGGGTTGTGTGGAATAGATTTAAATGGGCCAATTTGAGACGTTTGGTTTGAGTCACATGACAGATTCATATTTGACGAATTTTATTACTTTTAGACCAAGCGTCAATTTTTGAGACTTGACAAAAAAAGACTTCCTTAAACCTGCATTCTTTCAAATAACCAGCAGAAGCACAATCATAAAAGGGTTTATTGCCAGGTAGGTTCACACGTACGAGGAATTTGACTTGATGTCATGGTGCATACATAACATTTAAAACAACATCTTTTTTTTAAAGTACACAGATAGCGAACTATATTAAGAACACTGTAAAAAAAAGTATAGATAGCAATAAAATAAAGCAGTAATTTACAGCGAAATAGAATGCAGTGAATTATGGACTTTTATAGAACAGTGAGTTTTCTATTCATGAAAGTTAGTAGTAACATTAAAGCCGGCTCAAACTGTCAAACGGTTCGGCGTGAGATTGTACTTAGACACCACTTCTTGTCTCATTTCGGGTTTGTGAAACCAAGAAAATGCCCAACTCAAGGGTTCAAAACAGCAGTCCACACACATAGCTGATATCACGGTGACTACTTCCATTTTGTATATACAGCCAATGCTTTAGGCTTAGCTTGAGAAAATCAACTTAAGGCATATCAAGTACATCCTTTCAAACTGCAACACATGTCTCATCCACACTTGTGTTCTCTCTTCCCCCTCAGTCTGCCTCATTCAAGTCAGTAGAGATGGAGTCTTTTTCTGCGAGGCTGCGTCAGGAGAACGCCTGTCTGAGCGTGCAGGATGAACAGATGCAGCTCATCAGCGACCTCGATGCCATGCAGTATGAACTGTCCTCCTCCAGGTCTCAGGTGTGGTGATAATCCCTGAATGGAGGTGCTGAAATCTTCTAATGCTCTATGTTGTGCTTTATAGTATATAGATACATAGATGGATGGGTGTTAAATGTCACATTTAATCACTTTATTTCCCCTATTTACAATATCTCTTACATAAAGGCAATATTCAATATAGGCTCTAAATATGGGGATTTACATGGATAGATGGATGGGTCCGCATTGGGGGAAAGAAAGGTATTTAAGCAGGCAGCAGCAGGTTATCAAGGCATTACACACAATGGAAAATACACAGTAAATATATCATTATGACCAGTAGAATGGTGTGTGTGTATACTACATTCTATATAAACGATAGGAAATATAAGTTGTAAAGAAATCAGAAAAAACCTTGGATTCTTTATACGCTAGTAAATTATGCAAAGTAGTTTTATTTATTTACTGTTTCATAAGAGTTCGTAGTTTCAGTGTTTTGTTGCAAAATACATTGCTCCATTGACTCTTCACATGAAATGTCAAGGCACAACAATGAGAACCTAACCACTGTTACAGATGTGTGATGAGTACAACTGTAAATAAATATCCTGTGTGTTGTTTGTTGTTTTTTAGGGCCGCTTCAGAGGCCCCAGGCTGGGGGTTAAGAGCAGTTTGGCAGTCATGAGTGAGCAGATTCGTCAGCTTCAAGCAGAGCTGGAGACTCAAACTGCACAACTAAAGTAACCCCCCCTCAACACAGATTACTGTCGCTATTTATGTAACTGTATTGTGACAATTGCATGCCTATTTCTACACACTGGATACCGAATTGATGTTAAAACTATAAACCTTCCCAAATCAAATGTAAACGGTAAGACTCAAATACGATTTTTTTTTTTCATGGAGTACTTCAATTATGTAAAATGTGTTCAACACTTTTTAAATCTAGAGAAATCTGTAATTGAACCAAGGTGATGCGGCATTTCATTTGGTTGACTGTGTTAGAAACCTATCCTTTTTGCGCATGTGTGTTGTTTACTGTCAGAAGCATTCATAAATAGTCTTTTTACCAAATTTTGAACAATACCATGTTTGATCTTGGTTGTTTGTATATATTTGAACCTGGTGAATAGTTTTAGTCATCAGACACCTCGGCACATAATCACAAAAAAATGAAAAGACAGAAAAGATCTAAGAAATCAATTCTAGCAAGTATTCCTAGCTAAGGATGTACTTTAGGAGACTTCTCTGAGCAACTCTAAGCAAGACAGAGACAGAAATATTAACGCTAGTGAGCAGGCTTTGCTGACTTGGTTCGTAGGTAGGGTTTATCAATAGTAACGGTGGAAATGTCTCAGCTCTCATACATTGTTGTGATTGCTGGACACTCTAGCATCATTGGTTGGCATGCAAATCTGTAGACCAGCTCACGCTTTTTAGATTTCTTTACTTGCAAAATACAAGTGTTGTGATCTCTTACACTCTTAAATAGTTATTGCGTTCGGCAGTAGATGCGGGAGATAAACCACAAACATGAATACAAAAGTCTTCAAATAGAGAATATGTCTCCTACCTCCTTTGTTGCCATTTGTTCTGCTTAAGTAAATCTTCTTTAAAGACCTCCACCCTGCTCGTTACAATTGTTCACCTAAGAATCTTTATGTTCTAAGATGCTTTCTGGATAACTTTTATATTTTCCAGGAACTAGTTTTAACTAAGTGACTAAGTGAATATTTTTAGAAATGTCATAAAACTTTATTTCCTCGAATTTGGTAATCAACTGATCAAGCCTCGTGAATACGGCTCCAGATGAGTTTCTTACAGAGGAGGTGCATAAGTCCCAGTCAAAACCTCCTGAACAATACAACAATATGTAACCTGGAGAATCTAATAACAAACTCCCAGGATCCTAGGCTCCTAAAAATGGCCCCCAAATTCTGTCCTTTTTATTGTTCTAAATACCTTCATAGAAGGGGCCTTCTGTGGCAGAACATGTACAAATGGTGCATTTAAATTCATGTAATGTGCTCTTGGGAACAGTTAGTCATTCATAACACTACAATTGTCCATATATCCCCTTGATGTAGTCCTATAAATACTCTAATTAGGCATGCTTGAAGTGGCTTTCAATTATTTCCATTTTATCTTTCAATTATTTTCATACTGTTCCCTTAACCTCCTATCAAACCTAGCTTTAATATCTTGTGCCGTGTGTTTCCAGGGCAACAGAGCTGAGGGCAGACTGCAGTCAGGAAGCAGCCGCCCACAGTGACATATTGGTGGCGAATCTCACGGAGGACGTGAGCGCGCTCAGAGAAGAGCTGGACACCAAGGCAGCTCTGTGCAAACGGTGATTCTTTTAACTTTGTCTGGGTACCGCACACACTTTCATTTTATTACATTACAGATCACAGTTCTTAAGTTTTGAGAAATTACATAAACCTCAAATGTATCTGCAACACTATGATTTTTCTCATAATAACTAGTGGTACCTGAAGGGACATACCAGGATCTCAAGTTGAAAAGAATCACATACTCTATTGATATTTCTGATTGACTTTTCAATTAGTTATTGTTAGAGTTTTGTTAATGACCTTTTCTCTCTCTCATCCCTTACAGGGCTGAGCAACAAAGGAACCAAGCCCTTCAAAATGCAGAGAAACTCAAAGAAGCCTTCAAAGAGTATAGGGCTACTTTTTCTATAAAATTTCAGAGGGTAAACATTATTTATTTTGATGGTTTAATTATTAAAGGGGCCCTTTTTACTCATTGTCAGGTTCTTATCAGTATGTAGTGTCTCTCCTGGGACATGTCTCCATGCTATAATGCTCCAAAAGCTCTTTATTTTTCTCATACTGCCTGTGCTGCAGCACCTCTTTTCACCCTCTGTCTGAAACCAGAGCCCAGTCTGCTCTGATTGGTTAGCTGGTTGGCTCTGTTGTGACTGGTCGACCGCTTAGAGATGTCCCGCCCCTTAGCCTATCAATACAATGTGTTTGAGCAGTAGCCAATAGAAGCGTAAGTGTTACATATTGAGGTCACTAAGTTATGATAGCAAACAAAGGAGTCCAATGAAGGCGCTTCAGGAAGGGAGGGAGAGTGTGTGAGATAAACTCCCTCTGGAGGGAACACAGGGATTTTAGCCTTTGCAGACCATTTAGATGCACAGAAACCTATAGAACACACTACAGGTAAAGACACAAAAAGCATAATAGGGCTTCTTTAAAGAACAGTATATTCATATATATATTTTAATATATATACAACCTTGAAAAGACTGAACTGCTTTTCCTTCCGGGAAAAGATTGTCCCACTCTTGACCTAACAATCAACATCGGCACCTCTGTTGTTTCCCCGTCTCAGACTGCAAGGAATCTAGGTGTGACCCTATATAACAAACTGTCCTTCACTGCAAACATCGCTGCTACAACCCGCTGCTGCAGATACACGCTTTACAACATCAGGAGGATACGTCCCCTCCTGACCCAGACATCAGCGCAGGTTCTGGTCCAGGCTCTCGTCATCTCACGCCTAGACTACTGCAACTCCCTCCTGGCTGGTCTACCTGCATGTGCCATCCGATCTCTGAAGCTCATCCAGAATGCAGCGGCTCGTCTGGTCTTCAACCTTCCAAAATTCTCCCACACCACGCCGCTCCTCCGCTCCCGGTAACTGCTAGAATCCACTTCAAGACACTGGTACTTGCGTACCATGCTGCGAATGGATCTGGCCCTTCCTACATCCACGACATGGTTAAACCGTACACCCCAGCACGTGCACTCCGCTCTGCATCATATCAGCCAAACAGCTCGCTGCACCCGCACTGCGAGGGGGACCCAAGTTCCCATCAGCAGAAACACGTGGGTTTGCTATCCTGGCTCCAAAATGGTGGAATGAGCTCCCCATTGAAATCAGGACAGCAGAAAGCTTACAGATCTTCCGGCGCAGACTGAAAACTCATCTCTTTAGACTCCACTTCGAGCGATAGAATTACTAACAAAGCACTTATATACTAATAAAGGACTGGCTTATCTAAAGCCAGCTGAGTAGCACTTGAAATGTTTTAGCTCTATGAAACCTGATGTACTTATATAATTCTGTTTTCTTCAAGTTTGTATTTTGTTGGTCGAAAATTATTATTATTATTATATAATATTTATTGTAAGTCGCTTTGGATAAAAGCGTCAGCTAAATTCAATGTAATATATATATTTTTTTAATTACTGCTTTAATGTTGCACATTAAAGCCAAAAATGCCATTCCTTCTTTGTGTTTTCAAGGTGATGGAGAGTGAGAGCAAACTGAAAGAGAGTCTCATTGAGTGTGACAGAGAGAAGGAGCAGTTGGAGGTGAAGTGCTCTCTGTTGGAGAGGGGAAAGGTCCAACAGAGTCAGACAATCTGGTACCTAACCTTATTTTATGTTTGTAGAAACACATCGTGGCTTTCTGACCTTTTGTCATTATCAGTCAAATCTTTGAGAAACAAAAGCTTTGATTTGCTTTCTAACACATTCTATCCCCAATGACCCCCTGTCTGCCTGCAGCCAGCTGACGGAGGAGGCGCGGCAGGCCATGTCTGCAGCTGCTGGCCTGCAGGCTCAGCTGGAGGAGGCCGGACGAAAGGCCTTACAGCTGGAACGGCAGCTAACGGAGCGGGGCGCTGAGTTCAGGGAGCTGGCCTCTCTGCGAACAGATCTGGAGAACCTGCGAACTCTGACCCAGAGGCAGGAGCAGAGCCTGGTCCAGAGCCAGAGGGAGGCCCAACAGAGGGAGGCAGAGCTGGCCGGCCTGGAGGCCGCGCTGACCCTGCTGCATCTACGAGAGGTCCAGAGGAGTACTATACCCAAATCAGTGTTGTTTGTGACCTAATGTCCCATTATTTTTGTGATGTCTGCAACAGTGACCTCATGGTTACATCATGAGTTATTTGCTTTGGTGTACCAGGGAATGTCCAAAACTAGTTGCTATATTAACAGGGTTGGGAGGGTTACTTTCCAAATGTAATCTGTTACAGTAACTCAATACCTGTTCAGAAGAAAGAAGTAATCAGTAACCTAATCTATCAAAATAGTATTGAGTATCACAATATAAAAGTAATGTAATCTGATTGCTTTCCGATACTTTTGGATTACCTCAATGTCAAATGCATTGCAAATAAATACAAGAGAAGATAAATATCAATAAAATGTTTTTTACTGAAGTGTTTAACACAACACAACAGAACAATGTAACCTTAGAAAAGAAGACATTTTGTATCAAAAATGTGTCCTCTTATATTTTAGGTTTACAGAATAGTATAGTTGACAAATGCTGTTTTATTTAACACATTAATTAAAAGCAAGCGCAGTATTTTTGTTTTATAAATCAGGTGTCCACATTAAAATAAATAAAAGTAGCATAAATGTGAAGCTAAAATAAATTCAGACAGTGTATCTACCTATAATATATAATTATTTATCATAAAACGCATTATATCATGATAATCCTGCTACTTTAAAAATGTTTTAACAGTAATCTGATTACTCCTTTTTTTTATGTTATTGTAATGGAATACAGTGATCATTTTTTTGAATGCTGATTACCTAATCTCTTTACATGAAATCTGTTAAGCCTGTATTTTTATCACTAAGGATGTGTTCACTATTATCTAATATTGTTTCTTTTAATTTCAGGATGTGGTGGGGACGCTGTGTGTCAGGCCCTGCATGCTTCCCCCAGTGGACTACTCAGGAACTGCACACCTACTGAATCTGAAGCCAGGTATGCTGAGACCTCGGAGTTATCCATGTCAGTTAACAGAGATGTGAAGTTTTCTGGCCATTTGAAGACCGCCTCCCCTTGCAAGGTCCTTTTGAATGACACTATATACACCACTTTTCATGGAGTAAGAATGAGAAGCTCATTCTGCATACCTTTTGCTCATGAGGTGAAAGCAGAGATGGAAGAAGTAGATATTGTACTTGAGTAAACGTAGAAGTACAGGTCTTGTACTTCAGTAAAAGTAGAAGTACCAGAGTGTAGGAATACTCTGTTACAGTAAAAGTCCTGCATTCAAATGTTGCTCAAGTAAAAGTACAAAAGTATAGGATCAAAATATAGTGAAAGTAGCGACAGTAAAAGTAGTCATTGTGGATTTACTCCAGGTGGAACTAAATTCTGATTTAAGAGTTGATTATATTTCACATCATTAATCCAGATCTGTGAAGTAACTAAAGGTATTAAATACATGTAGTGGAGGAAAAGTACACCTTTTACCTTTGAACTGTAGTGGAGTAGAAGTACTAAGTAGCATAAAATAAAAGTATCTCAAAATAGTATTAATAGTGTAATATGTTAAATGTGTGTAAAAATGACTAGACCCAAGTTATATATTTTATACATTTAAGTATTTCCATTTCCATTCCCCTTCCTGTTTCAAACATCTTTCAAACCTATAGTCATTTTATTGTAATCAAGGTCAATGAATTTCAATTTGTTTTCAATCTTAGTCATTTGAACTAACTGTACTATTTTATTCAAATGAAGGATGATAGTAATCGGACGTCTGATTATTAAAAATACAGCAGAGAAAAAAGCTTACCGAGCGCCTCCAACCTACAATTTCGCCTTAGCTTGTAAAGAAAAATAGATTTTTGTTGTTAAAATGTGAAAGTAGAAAAAAATTGCATATATAATTTTTTTCTAAAGAGTAATTCCTGTCCTCTCTTCCCCTCCCCGTGGCCCCCCTGGCAGGTGAAGGCTACCAGCAGCTGCTGCGCGCCCTGCAGCTGATGGAAGCAGAGCGGAGCAGACAGAGCAGTCTGGTGGAGCGGCTGCAAGAGCACCTCAGCAGGTCCCAGGAGGAGACCTCCACCCTGCAGAGCTCCATGGCCCAGAGAGTCTCCCACTACCAGAGCCTCCACTCAGAGCTGCTGGACAGAGTCAGCCACACCACCGACAAAGAGAAGGAGGTGAGGTTTCAGGTCCTCTCTGTCATCCTCTTCATAATTTCTTTGATATATTTTACTGTATCCAGACCCGTATTATATTAAACATGGGTCTAGCACATACAAAATCAAATGTTCCTTTCAATTTGTAGGTAAAGGGAGCTATAAAATGTCTACATAAGTTTCCCTGGGGTTCTTTTGAATCTCAGATTTTAGTGCACGGACGCCACCCTCTCAGCAGGGCACAACTTTAGTCGGAGATATAAGTCACTAGTCGAGGTCAGATATTTTACTGACTCTAAATATAAGAAAAACAATGTTTTGAGGTAAGGGGATCTTAATACTTTTGCACGTAGCCTGATTTCCCAAACCCAGTCACTATTATTTCAGAGCATTGATAATATAAATAGCATTTTTACGATCACTCGTTTGTTATTTTTCATGGATTTCACAAAAGCCATCTCGGCCATGAAAAATAAGCATGTTGTCAATAAAAAAAAAAGGTTAGAGCCGATTTATAGGTTCTTACTCATTGTTTTTTATCTCTGCTTTACTCTAGTTGAAAAGAAAAAGTGCACGTGTGGCTGCGCTGGAGAAACAGCTACAGGAGAAGACCTCTGCTTACAGTCAGGCTGCTCTGACCAACACCGAGCTGGAGAAAAAGCTACTGGTAACGCGCGCACACACACACACACACACACACACACACACACACACACACACACACACGTACGCACGCACGCACGCGCGCATTATTAGAGAGGATGAAGTGATAAATATATATTGGCTCCAACTTGTTTTATTAATGGTTTTGTTGACTCTTATATGTACAGGACTGTCTCAGAAAATTAGAATATTGTGATAAAGTTCTTTATTTTCTGTAATGCAATTAAAAAAAAAAAAAAAAAAAATGTCATACATTCTGGATTCATTACAAATCAACTGAAATATTGCAAGCCTTTTATTATTTTAATATTACTGATTATGGCATACAGCTTAAGAAAACTCAAATATCCTATCTCTAAATATTAGAATATCATGAAAAAGTATACTAGTAGGGTGTTCAACGAATCACTTGAATCGTCTAATTAACTCGAAACACCTGCAAGGGTTTCCTGAGCCTTGAAAAACACTCAGCTTGGTTCAGTAAACTAAATCACAAGTATGGGGAAGACTGCTGATCTGACTGCTGTCCAGAGGACCGTCATTGACACCCTCCATCAGGAGGGTAAGACACAAAAAGAAATTTCTCAAAGAGCAAGCTGTTCACAGAGTGCAGTTTCAAAGCACATCCACAAAAAGTCTGTTGGAAGGGGGAAATGTGGCAGGAAACGCTGCACAACCAAGAGAGATGACCGCAGCCTTAACAGCATTGTGAAGAAGAGTCGCTTCCAGAATTTGGGGGAGCTTCAAAGACAGTGGACTGAAGCTGGAGTCCAGGTATCAAAAGTCACGGTTCACAGACGTGTCCGGGAAATGGGCTACAATAGCCGTATTCCCATGGTCAAGCCACTTCTGAACTCAAGACAACGGAAGAGGCGTCTGACTTGGGCTAAGGAAAAGAAGCACTGGACAGTTGCACAGTGGTCCAAAGTCCTCTTTTCAGACGAAAGCAAGTTTTGTATTTCATTTGGAAGTCAAGGCGCCAGAGTCTGGAGAAAGGCTGGAGAGGAGCAAAATCCAAGTTGCTTGAAATCCAGTGTGAAGTTCCCACAGTCAGCGATGGTTTGGGGAGCCATGTCAGCTGCTGGTGTTGGTCCACTGTGTTTCATCAAGCCCAGAGTAAATGCAGCTGTGTACCAAGAGATTTTAGAGCACTACATGCTTCCGTCTGCTGAAAAGCTCTATGAAGATGAGGAATTCATTTTCCAGCATGATCTGGCACCTGCCCACAGTGCCAAAACCACCAGTAACTGGTGTACTGACCATGGCATTACTGTCCTCGATTGGCCTGCAAATTCCCCTGACCTGAACCCCATAGAGAATATGTGGGGTATTGTGAAGAAGAAGCTGAAAGACACCAGACCCAACAATGCTAATGAGCTAAAGGCCGCTATTGAAGCATCCTGGGCATCCATAACACCTCAGCAATGCCACAGGCTGATTGCCTCCATGCCACGCCGCATTGATGCAGTAATCCGTGCAAAAGGATTCCCAACCAAGTACTGAGTGCATTAATGGACATTTTCAAATGTTTGATTGTGTTTTGCTGTTATAAATCTTTTTTTTTTTACTTGGTCTGAGGAACTATTCTAATTTTTTGAGATAGGATTTTTGAGTTTTCTTAAGCTGTATGCCATAATCAGCAATATTAAAATAATAAAAGGCTTGCAATATTTCAGTTGATTTGTAATGAATCCAGAATGTATGACATTTTTGTTTTTTTAATTGCATTACAGAAAATAAAGAACTTTATCACAATATTCTAATTTTCTGAGACAGTCCTGTATGTTTGATAAAAATATACATACAAGGTCTTTGAAAACACTCGATCTTAATGTGTTTTTTACATGACACAGGTTATCATTTAAACATGCTAAATGTATTCTCTAACGCCACCATTTACATTTTTTGCCGAAAACACGTTGTTATTTAGTGTCTTTCTTTTTGTAATTACAGGACAAAAAGGCCACTGTTCAGCATTACCAGTCAATGATGAGTAAAAAGCAGAAAGAGTACCAGCAGTCTTTGGAGAGCTGTCAAAACTCTCAATCGCACCAACTGACTGAGCATCAGCACAGAATAGAAATGGTGATCTACTTCTCCACTTTGCAGCCCCCCCACACCCCACCTGAGTCTGTTTCATTCATCACTATAAACTCTGTCCTCTGCAGCTTCAGCTGTGTGTGGAGGAGGCTGAGACTCGGGTGTTGGAGATGGAGCAGAATCTAGGCTCAGTCCAGACAGAGAGAGACGAGGCTCAGGAGGTTGCTTTCCTGCTGCAGAGCTCCGTGGAACAACTCACACAGGTCAGGACAGTCTTAAAGCATATCTGTGCCTTTCCACCTTCTCTGGGGCAAGCACAGGAACCCTTTCAGATTAAGCTACAACTACTTTGACCCTTGTGCCTCACGAGGGAAATGTTTGTCTTTTTCATCTTTGGATAACTTTGGCTGTCTTAATGCATATGGCATAGATTCTGGTCTGGTTTTCATTTCAATTTATTTTTATTTAGGATTAACTAAAGTTCAATAAAGTGTGTATTAAAAAAAAAAATGCAAAAGACCCTTAAGGTCCGAAATGTCCCCAAAATGTTTTATCCCACGGCCATTACATCATACAATCATACATTGTAATATATCAAGCTTTCCATCTAAAGCAAGGGCTTCAAAAACAATATGTAGCCATCTTTTGTCCTATGGGACAAAAACATGATATTTGTGGGGTTTTCTGAAGCACTCTATTGTCCTATGGACCAATGGGCTTTTAAGAGTTAAAATAGTGATATTGAATGAAAATGTGAAAGTTAAAATAAGGACTGAAGTTGGTTGAAAGATTGTACCTTTTTCATCCAGTTGTTTTTCTATTTGTTTTTGATTGAATTACAGCAGAGGCAGGATGAAGTGCAAAACAACGAGGAGTTGCTGAAGCGTTTGGAAGAGCAGGCGACTCAGTCTGCCACCAAGGTTTGCACAAAGACACGTTGCCAAAGACAAACAGTGAGATGAAAAGCTCCAGTGTTTAGAGTGTAGGAGATCTATTGGCAGAAATGGAAAACACACTATGCTATGTTTTTGTTTGTGTACACTCACCAAGAATCCTGGTGCTGTCTATAGCTTAGATAGGGCCCTTTATATCTGCATATGGAGCAGGTCGTCTTCACAGAGTCTGCCATGTTTCTACAGTAGCTCAGAGCGGACAAACCAATCACACTCCAGAGAGGTCTTTTCACGGGTTTACGGCACCTAAAGGCCAATTCTCTACACGTTTAGAAAGGGAAGGGTGAGCGGAGGATCCAGTTGGTTACTATCTGCGAGCTTGCTGCACAATGCCACTTCATTTGACACACTGGACCTTTTAGATGTACAAAAACATCTGGTATATTGAATGAATTCCAGCATAAACACTTGTAAGCACCTTCCATGTGTTCGTACGTCAGGTGAGTGAACTGCAGACGTCTCTGTCAGAGTGCAGAGAGGAGCTGGTCTTCTACCTGCAGCAGATGGAGGAGGTGACGAAGAACTATGAGAGTGAGCTGCAGAAGAACAAAGACAAGGTACAGCTTGAACACACTAATATCTCGATCCTCTCTCCTCTCCTTTTCTATATGCAACCCTGATCCTCCCCCCTGATCCTCCCCCCTGTTCCTCCCCCCTCAGGTATCCTCCCTGCAGGAGAAGCTCCACAGCACCACCCTGGTGTGTCAGAGCTCTGGTGAGCAGAACCTGCAGCTGCAGCTCTCTCTGCAGCAGCAGCAGAGCATGCTGACCGAGAGCTCTGCTCACATCTCGGAGCTGGAGGAGAGTCAGAGCCAGCTGCAGGAACAGGTCAACTGGAGAAAGTCAAATGCACAATATCTCTTTTTTGCATGGAAGAAGTGTAGGGTTATGGGAGTTGTTGTCTTCACCACCATTTAGGTTATTGCAGTCAGCTCAGAATTATCCAAAGAAGGCTCCTCGTCAAAAGCAATGCACCATAGTGTCATTCTTTTACATTTCTATTTCTTCTTGCATTTTTTTGAAATGTATTTTTATGTCTCAATTATATTAAAAAAAAAAAAAAGCCAAAACTTGAACAAGCTGTCACTGGAAACCTACCTAATATGGATGTTTTATTGGCTTATTTAAAAAATGTGATCACATGACTCCTTCTGCTATTATTGCAGATCTGCTGTAAGCTAGCTAGCTAACGCAGATAACCTAGTCGTTTCAAATATACTGACAAACAAATACAATTATGAAAAAGCATTTCTCCTAATGGAAATGTTTTGGGCCGTTGTTATGCGTTTGCACCTGCCTGGCTCTTAAGATGTTTCTACCAAAACTACGCTGAAGCTATTGTGCATATGACAATAGAGCCTTTGAATCTTCTTCTATTTAAAAATTAGATAGAGCACTTTCCCCTTTAGTTAGTGTTTCTCCAGAGGCTTGTTCCTCTGAAAATGTAAGATCAATGCAAGTGATTAATGAACTGTTATTAACTGTTTTTATCTTGGTTTTTAATGATTTGTTCAAGGCTTCCAGTTGGCCATCTTTAGAGGGTGACAGAAATACTGCAAAATGCTTTTTATTGAATGACATAAGACATTAAGTTCACTGATAAAAACTGTGACTGAATCATTGCTTGAAAGAATATATCTATGTTAGCATGACATTTATTTTCCGGCTCAGCACATTTTAGGAGCTGGTTGTACTTTCAGTCCTTCAAAACAGACAGAGGACAACAGTCTCCATTCAGTGAGCTCAGGGAGGGTGATGTGGAGCCTCTCTGTAGAGAAGAGGGACCCTGCTAACACACTAGACAACAGATTGCCTACACTGTGTTCGTCTCTGTTCTGATTGCTAGTCAGGCCTAAACAGAAAGGTATGAGGGCAAGACATGAAGTAAACAAAAATAAGAAGCAGGATTTATTTTCCGTTTTGTGGTTGAAGCTGAAATGGTGAGAATAAATTGAAAATATTGAGAAAAAGTTGAAATACCATTCCTAGTAGAGTTGAAATAACAATATTAAAATTGTAAGTCAAAGTGTTTTAATAAAGATAAAATGTGGAAAATACATTTGATACACCCTTTTTGAGAACAAAGACGTCAAGAATAAAATACATGGTCAGAATAAATCAAACTATTAGGTTAAGCGCATATACTGACAATTCAAAAACAAATGCAAAATAATCCAAATGTTTAATTTGACCCTAATGCTCTTCCGTAGGTCTTTGTAAGCAAGACAATGTTACTTTAAAATAATGAATTTTTTGGGCCAATAGAACAGTGAATAATGGTGTGGCAATAAATGTGGTGTTTGTGTGCAGGTGTCCAGTGTGGAGCAGCAGCTGGAGCGGGCCCGGGCGTCTCTGCAGGGCGAGGTGAGGAGCAGGGAGCAGGACGTCCAGAGGAGAGAGGGGGAGCTGCAGGAGGTCACCCAGCAGAACACACAGCTGTCAGAGAGTGTGGGGTGAGAAGAACACACACACACACACACACACACACACACACACACACACACACACACACACACACACACACACACACACACACACACACACACACACACACACACACACACGTGGTTAAGATGCAGAATCAACCCAGATGTTGGGACCACTAAGTTACTTTATTTTATTTCACTTTATTTTTATTTAACATTCACTCTTTTGACACTGTCATTCTTGTTAGTACAAACATGAGTGACATTGGGCCACTTAAAGCATACCATGTTCCTTTCACTTGTTTTTGTTGGAAAAATCTAAATGTAGTCTCTTTTCTATTTTAAGAAAGAAAAACAAATAGCCTGAAGGTACAAACTTGTAGTGCTGAGTGTATTTCCCAGCACTCTTTGTGTGGGGCTTTGGTTTGTTGCTATTTTTAACAGAATGTTTCTTTGCGTGCTGTTCTTCTTGACCCGCAGCAAAGGCAATCGAACGCCTCAGCAGTCTGTGGGACAGTCTTATGATTACACCACATCCCATTTGTCTGCAGGCATGAAGCAGCCCTCCCTCCCTGCTCCTCTCACCCTTAAACATATCAATTGAGATCTTAGTTTGAAAATGTGGGATAGAAGCCTGGTGTTTGTGGAGTTATCTCATTCCATAGTTCTGCTGGTTATTGCTCTTTTTGTGAACTTTTGAATGCTCTGAAAGCATGTTGGTGGTTTAAACACGGCATCAGAGGGCATGTTTGCATTGCTCACTTAACAGTTTCTAAGGGATTTTCCTTCCTTTAAGTCTACGATGGGTGCCATGCTTACAGCGAGGTGAGGAAACCGAAGGAACAATGCCACGTGCATACTGCTTTAGGCTTCATATGTCTTATTTTCTTCCCTTTTACAGCAGCTTTTTGTCCAAAAATAGTATTTACGTCTTTTGTTTGCTGTACAAACCCACTGATGATTGTTTGTTTGTGTTTCTTCTTTGTGCTTACTGCAGCCATCTGAAATCAGAGATGGTAAAGTGTCGAGGGGAGCTGGTTTCTAAAGATTCGGAGCTGCATCGCCTGCAGAGGGATGTCAGCGTCAAGACTTCTCAGATCAGCTGCATGGACGAAAGCCTGCAGCAGCTGAGGAGCCTGCTCAACAGCAAGAGTGACATGGGTACGTTTTGACATGTTTTTATTTTTCAGAGAAGAGACCATAGAAGCCGACACGGCTCTGGTTTTTAAATCGGTAGAACTGACCTACTTTCCCACTGGACAAAAAGCCACTAACATCAGGCGTATGTCTGTAGTTGGAAATGTTACAATCAGCATTCATTCCCGGGACAAGTGACTCGGCTACAGTCATGGTAGGAAAGGGATACGCTCAGAGATGGAACTTACACGCTAAATGTCCTATGTACATCACAAGGCTATAATGACACGCTTTGAAGTTAATACCTGATAAATCAATTGACAGGGATTTGGATAATAATGACATGTTATAACCACACAAGACACACAGTCATTATTCTCTCCACTAAGCTACCAGACTCAAGAGATATTCTCTGATAATGATGAAACACACTTAATTTAAAGTTCTCAGGGAATACAATTAAACAAATGAAAACTATCTTTGTTCGTATTTCAAATGTCTTTACACAACAATCTCCTTTTCTGGTGAGTTAAACATATCTTATCCATAGAGTAAAATGTGAAAAGAAACAGCTGTTATTCGCTGTGCCCAAAGCCACCAGGCTCCTTGGACAGAAACAATATTCAAACACACTGTTCATCGAGTCAAACACAATTCAAACTCAAGAGAAGCGAAAATACAACTCAATAAAACCACATTTATTTGGAGGCTGGAACCAAAACAAAACTCAACCAAACAGCTCTATGAGTCTCTCACTGCTCCAACAATCGGCAACTCTGGTTTAAGGGAATGAAAGAGACACTTAATAAGAAAGGACCATTCTCCTTTGCTAACCCTCCTTTCTGGGGCACTTATGACTCTGAAGGTGAAACACTAGAAGAAAAACATACTTATCTACTAGCATGGGGAGGAAGTATATTCCTTACTTTTAGTGGGTTTGCGCTTGCTCTAAAAACTGCATATATGTGCATAAAGTAATGTTTCCTTCTTGCCCCTCCAGTGATGGACCTGGAGGAGCAGCTGCACCGCTGTGAGGCCGACAGGAGAAACGTCTCCCAGCGGCTGCAGGTCCTGGAGGGCCAGCTGCAGGCAGTGCGCACCGAGCTGACCGAGACTCTGGAGCAGCTGCGGGAACTCCGAGACGTTCTGCAGAGAACCCAAACCACCGCAGACGAGAGGCAAGCCTCGGTGGAAAAACTGACAATCCAACTTAGGTGAGGTCACGCCCTTGTGTGAAATATCCTTCTGCTCACAGGAACAAGGGACGAGCCTCACGTGGAGATGACGTCCATGTGTTTTTGCTCAGAAGAAAATCCTGCACTGCATCGGCCCCAGGTGTGAATCTATGTAAACATTGTTCATGTTGTAGCACAAAGTCACAAACTGACACACATGGAGCCTCTTACTGCCCCAGAGCCCCACTCCAGCTCACACTTTGGATGTATGACTTCTGGATACTGTGGCTGCATCTGTGTTCTCTGATGAAATCATGATGTAATATGAATTTCAGATTGTTATTGTAAATGACCCCTAATATGCTTTTTGGGCTTTCCTTTTCCTTTAGTGTCATAGGTTTGGGTGCATGTAAATAGCCTGCAAAGGCTAAAATCCCTGTGTTCCCTCCAGAGGGAGTTTCTCTCCCACACACTATACTGCTAAATGAGCAGAATAGGGCCCATTGTGTTCTGTATTGTAATGTATTTTGTAATTTGCTGGGTGAATGTACACATGTTTTGGTTTTCTAATGTTATACATATTTATTTAAAACAACATCAGATACAAAAAGTGTGTATGTTTGAATAACACACTTTGTGCAGCTATTGTACACCAAGCACTCATGAAGGATTGAAAATGTTTTATAGAAAAGAAAATATTTCACAAGTCCTATCATTCATTCCCATATTAGTGTCTTATAGAGCAGTCGTTCTCAACCTGGGGTTCAGGACCCCCATTAGGGTCCTAAGGTAATTCCAGGGGTCTCCATATAGCAGTGACCATCAACTGGCACATCCGGCCTGCCAGACATTCTCATCCGGCCCGCAAGACGGGGGTGACTGTGGCGTTGGCGGAGTGGTTAGTGCGTTCACCCCCCACTCATTTTTTTTTTTTACAATGTCTCGTGAGTAATGTGCAGTACCGGAGTCCAACAGAGAGGCAGCAGCTGCGGGATAGTAGACTGCGTACTGCGTACTGCGTAGCCTTCCCTGCCTTGAAGAAGAAGTGATCCTTCGTTGGCATGAAGAGTCTGCTTTATGCGCTCTGCAGAAGTAGCCCCGCTGCGAGGCTCCGGCGACTTCACTGTATATGCAACCCCCCCCCCCCAACAGTGTCCAACAGAGAGGCAGCAGCTGCTGCTTTATTCGCCCTGCAGTAGCGTGCTCTACTCCCCCCAGGGCTATATATAAAAATCGCTGGTCCGCAAAAGTGTCTTGGATCAATTTTGGCCCTTGGACAAATGTAGTTGGTGATCCCTGCCAAAAAGGATTGAATAAATACATTAAATAACTCAGTGCAAAATATTGTTATATATTTATTTTAATATTTATGTTATATGTTTTTATAATAATATTTTAGACTGTG
Organism: Notothenia rossii; assembly: GCF_949606895.1. Lineage (NCBI taxonomy): Eukaryota > Metazoa > Chordata > Actinopteri > Perciformes > Nototheniidae > Notothenia > Notothenia rossii. The sequence goes on along the minus strand of NC_136907.1, from coordinate 48,651,429 downwards.
AAATGAGTATTACATTACATTGCCTTACCGGTGATAACATTTGTTCAAAATAGATTTGTGAAAAGTGTATTTCTGAGAGTCAAAGTGTGCTGCACATGAGTTTCTGACAGCGGACTATAAGTGAGTGAGGACTAGAGTCGTCAAAAATCCACAGCGACTGGAGCAAATTAGACAACTAGGTCACAAAGTCACATTATTGCTTTGGAGTCGTGTCCTTAAAAAGGTTAAGAACTGCTGTTTTAGAGGACACTGAGCTCAGGCAGTAGCAGGGACATGCTGACGCTCAGTACAGAAATGCCCTCTAGAGAAGAACATAAGAGTGTAATAATCTAGGGCTAGGCTACAGTCATGAGTTTCTATGAAGTAACAAATAATGATGATGATGATGATCCCTTGTTCACGTTGTAAGCACTCAAATCAACCTAAAAAAAGGCCAACAATAAACAATAGTCCCTTATCATGAAATAATGCATTCACACACTCACTTACTACTCAGTGCGCAGTTCTTTTCTGTCACATTTGTTTCATTAAAGTAGGTGTTGCCTTACAGTGAGACCCAGAGGGAGTTGGAGGAGAGGACTCAAGAGGTCTTAGACATGGACCATGCACTGAAGGAGAGACAGGAGGAGCTCCAACAGAGAGCACAGCTGGTACAACGCGCGCGCGCGCGCGCGCACACACACACACACACACACACACACACACACACACACACACACACACACACACACACACACACACACACACACACACACACACACACACACACACACACACACACACACACACACACACACACTGTATTACAGTTTATTTGGATATATGTTTTTATGTCATCCCTTTCCTCATTTTTCCTCTGTTTTCTTGTGTCCCGCCCTGTACTCCTCAGCTGGGTCACCTGGAAGTGGCCATCGGGGAGCACAAGCAGGAGATGGAGAGGAAGGTGGAGTCACTGCAGCAGAGCCTGGAGGCCAGAGAGAGAGAGCTGAGAGACACACAGAGGGAGCTCACACACACAAGCATGAAGGTCAGAAACACACACACAGTCAAAGGGCTGAACATTTGAGGAAAGGTTGTGTAAACCAGGCCATGGACCAATGGACCGCTTAATTCAATTCACTGAAAGCAAGAAAACAACTGCATGTGCAATGATTTTAGCAGAGGGCGGGTCAGTCAGCAGCTAGAAGTAATACATCTTGTAAGCTGGTGAAGTAAAAGTATTTTCAAAGATTCTCTTTCGAAACAAACATTGCAAACTATGAACAGACCCTTACCTGAAATGAGTTGTGTTCTAATGTTAATCCTCAAACTGTGTCTGTTTTATTTATGGTGTAGGAATCCCAGGAGCATGATCAGCAGCTGCGTGTGTGTCAGCAACAGCTTCACTCTATACAGCAACAACTTGAGGAAGCTGAACGTCGATGTGAGGATTTAACCAGAGAGCTGCACGCCACCAAGCTGCATAAAAAAGAGAAGGTGATGCAAAAGCACCATTTATTATTATTTATAATCTGGTGTTAAGGGGAGACACTACATTTAAATGAGTTAGAAAATGTTCACCACTATATATCATAAGATAACTTACATCATAGAGGACAAGTTATGCTAATTGTTAGGTTTGATTGTATATTTAAATGCACAAATGATAAATATCTAATGCTTGCTTTTTTGCAAATATAAGAAAAATCTGCATTGGCAAATAATCACATTTGAAAAAGATATACACCTTAATGTACATTGTTGCACGTTTTCTCTGCACTAGTCTGAAAAACGACATTTTGTGGAAGCAAAACAGTGCAGGGCAAATGTGTTTTCTTTCCTGTCGGAGATGGAATATCTTGTTGAGGCGGACATTTTTGTTACTACTACTGCCAGTAATTTCTCTGTGGTGTGTGTGTGCAGGAGGCCCGGCTGTGCGAGCTGGAGGAGGAGCTGGCTCTGAAGCTGCAGTTGGAGGCCGGGCTGCAGAGCATGGTCACGTCTTTAGAGCAGGAGCTGGAGCAGGAGAGGGAGCAGCACAGCAAGGAGGTACAGCAGGGAGTTGGGCTTCATACATGGTGTCCTCGGCTTCCACATAATGCATCAAAGGCCCTATTCTTTTCTTTTAGGTTTTTCCCTTTCCTGTAGTGTGTTCTGTAGGTTGTAGTGCATGTTAATAGTCTGCAAAGGCTAAAATCCCTGAGTTTCGCTCCCCCATTGGACTCCTTTTTTTAATTCTATAACATTGTGACATCACTATGTAACACTCGCACTTTTATTGAATAGCGGTAGCGGCAGTATGAGAGCAATAAAGAGCTTTTTGAACCTTAAAGCATGGAGACATGTCAAAGGAGAGACACTACATACTGATATGAACCTAATGTTTGTATATCAGGTTCAAGAACATGTAAAGCTTTAAGTTGTTCTTGCTCTTGACTAAGACTTAATGATTTTTGTGATAAGCTTCACTCTCACATCATTACATTATCAGAAGAATGTGACGCCACTGGAAAAACCCCAGTCTGCTCTCCATTTCTCTCCCCATCTATGTGCTTAGGTTTTGTGTTGTTCCCTTTTCATCTGTTTTCTTTCCTCTTTTTGTCCTTATAAACGTAAACTACACCATTGTTCCTAAAGCCTTATCTCTCCGACAGCTGATAATAACGTATTAATTCCTGCTGTTAGTTAAAGGAAGTGGACCCATAGTGTATGAAAGGGGAAATGGTCTCTGGGTCTGAAGAAGCGAAGCCAATGTGAAAGTGCCATAGTGGTTGTACAAGTGCCCTTAAATCCATGCACACGGAGTGCTCAAACACTAGAATGCTGCAATGTGTTAGGGATGTTTTTGTTCCAAAAGTGTAAATATTTCTATCATGTGACAAGGAATCTAAATCCATTCCAACAATGAGCTATATTGAGAGCAATTTACTTTTCATTTAGATTCAGAGCTTGAATGTGATATTTTTTCTTTTTTTTTTACATATTCCAAATACATTAAAAAACAACCAAAGAAGATGAAATGGACTCTCAGGCTCCGTTAAGAAAAATGTGCAATGTCTCTGTAATAAAATGGTAAATGTCTTTTAATGGTAGAGTATACCCTGCTGTTTATTTTGGCCAAGTTATGTTTATATTTACTGTACAATAAGATGTTAATGTCAACATTTTTTAGGTCACGTATTATTATTTTTTTTTTAGGTCGTGTCCATATATGGTACGATAATCGTAAATGTAAAAATGAATGGTCATGTTTATACAAACGATTAAACGAAAGCCTAAAAATTACACCCGTTTTGGGATTTATTTAAATCGGCGTTATTTTGGAAAATAAGTTTTTCTAATTAAGAATTATCAAGGTCATGTCCATACAATAAGTGAACAACATATAAATTATCTAGGTCAGGTTGATATATTGTAGGATAAATAGATGTTTGAGGTCGTGCTCGTATACCATACAATAAGTTGGTATTGTACAAATAAGGGAGTGATGTTTATATATCATATTAATATACAATATTTTTAACACATTGCAGCATGTTCATATAAGTTAATAACGAAAAGAATGATTGAAGTCATGTTCATATTTTTAACGATAAGTGGATAACGTTATGTTTAATACAGGCCCTCATCTTGCTCCGAGAAACCAAGATGGTGACAGGAACTATACCAAACTAGAGGCTTTCACATTTTTATTCCACAGACTGGGGTGGCATCACGTTGACCACGTCTTTAATGTGAGAGCACATCAAGCCACTAGTCCCAACTTGTCTTGTCTTGTCCTTCTCCCAGCTGGAGTCCCTGCAGCAGACCCGAGCTCAGCTCCTCAAAGTCTCCTCTCAGATCTCCTCCACCATGCTCTCATCTCAGGAGCAGCTCGCCACTAAACTCCAGCAGAGCCAGAACCAACTGGACCAAACCAAAACCCAGCTGGACCAGACCAAAGAGGAGCTGGATCGCGCCCGGAGCCAAGTCGGTCTCCTCCAAACTCAGAGAGATCAGGCTGAGACGCAGCTCCGTCAGAGTGGAGCTCAGCTGGAGCAGAGCAGGGTCCTGTACCAGCAGACCCGGGCCCAGAACCTTCAGCTCCACACCCAGCTGGCGCTGCTCAGCACCCAGCTACAGCACTCCAGAGTCCAGGCTGCCCAGCTGCAGGCTCAGCTGCAGGCTCAGCTGCAGGCCTCCAGGAGGACCATGGAGACCTCCGACGAGTCCATGCTCATCAAGGTACAGTGCTCTAGTGAGAGTGATGGAAGCTGCATTATGGAAGGGTATACGGCAGTGTTTCTGTTAGCCAATATGTACCTGATTTTGACCAGAAAACATCTGTTAAAGGCCGACAAATTTAAAATCTGCTCATAATGTCTGATGAAAATAATTCCCCGAAATAGGCTAAAGAAACAAGTTAGCCCCAGACTTCTAGAAATACATATTTTTGGTCACCGGAACTAACAAAATTGAATATTAGAATTGGTGTTTAAAATAAGATTATGTATTCTGTATCTCTCCTTGAATTTGAAAGAAATGGGCCTGGGTCTTTGAATTTTAGGTTTAAGACTGTTCAGGAAAATGAAAAAATTGAATTGTCTGTACATTTATTTTCAGTTAAAAAAAAAGAAAAAATATTATTCCAGTGGATCCTTGAAATCATTAAAAGCTTGTGATCTTAAGGAGGTGGGGTCAAGGCCTTGAGCGTTTTTCAAATGGATACTAATTCTAACTCTTTGGCAATAAAGTGAGTTTACTTAAAATGTGTTAATATGCCATGTACTGTCATCATATCAAACGCTACATCACACGATGTCATGTGACAGGAATGAACTGTGTTCAGTGTCCCAAATCATGCTATCCTTGAATTTCAGGGAATTGAGCCTGAAAATTCCTGTAAAATGTCCTTGAATTTGATGTTAAAGAAGATGTGTTGTTTTCTACCTGCAGAAGTCTGAAAGTTGCATTATGGAACTTTCTCAATTATATTCAGAAAAAAACATGGTTCCCACAGGTCATGAATCCCATAACTCGAGAATTTCTTTTCATGTGGCCACCTGCAAAGAAAACATGTGACAGGAATTAGCATTCTTTTGTGTCTCCATCTTTGAATCACAGTGAGTTGGGCCTGAAAAGTATTTGAAATATTTGATGTTTGAGAAAAACCCTGAACAAACCGGTTCTGGCCTACCTGCAGGAGTCTGAGAGTAGCATTAGCAATACATTAAATGCATTATGACACAGTGCAACAGAAGCACATTATAAAACAACATTAAAAGACTATAAAAAATCTAAGAAAATAATAATAACAAGCTAAATTCTTTAATTATTTTGTACGCCTTCTGCAAGTATCTCCCACATTTGTGTAATTTTCTCATACGCCACCTGTTGCGAGGAAAGGGACGTCATTAACTTTGCTCCATGTCTCAAACTATACTGTGTTTGCTCCTTCATTTTGAGAAAATAGGGCCTGGAAAAACCTTCATAAAACCTTGAATGTGATGTTTAAGAAGCTGTGGAGACCCTCAAATAATCCTTGTGTTCTGGTCTGGCTGCAGGAGTCTGAGGTGACCCGTCTCCAGGCCAGGATCTCCAGCCTGGAGCGAGCTGCTGAGCGGCAGCACCACCTGTACACCCACACCCCCTCCCTCCCCGCTCTGAGCACAGTCACACAATCCTCAGAGTGCTCCTCCCCTCCTTCCTCCCCCCATAAGACTCCAACAACCCTCCCCTCTCCTGAGCACGCTCACTTGCCTCGCCCTCGCTTAACACCCCCGCCTCACACCTACCTTCGTCCAGCCTCCGCCCCTCGTCTCTCCATCCAATCATGCGACTGGCTGAGCAACAGCGTGGACTCCTCTCTGGATCTCCCCCTGAGCCTGAAGGAAACCCTGATGGAGGCTCTGAGCAAGCATCCGTGGGAGTCCCCAACCTCCGGCTCCTCTTTCCCTAACACGGTGGACCACAGCTGGCAGGGTCTCAGCGCCGTGGAGACCACAGTGACCTCTGACCTCTCCTTCAACCCTCTTACATACAGGGTGGAAACACAAGAACATGGAAGAGACACGGAAGCTCCCTCCATGCAGCTGGGAGACGACGAGGAGCAGATCAGTGAGTCCAGGAGGGAGTCTGTGAACACCCTGGTGGGGGAGGAGGTGGAGGGGGACATGAGTTCACTGACAGGGATGCTGAGGTTTGTTAACAAGACGTTAGCCATGCAGGAGGACGCGTCTTTATGGAGCTCCACAGGGCCGTCACAGAGCAGCCTCACACTGCAGGTAACAACTCCTCCTGTCTTGAGATATACAGAGGATGACTTGCAACACATTATCCAGCTGATTACACCTCAGTGTTAACTTCCTGTCTGTCTTCTTCTGTTGTTCCCTATTGTTTTGACTTCCTGTCTGTCTTCTTCTGCTGTTCCCGTTAGTGTTTACTTCCTGTCTGTCTTCTTCTGCTGTTCCCTATTGTGTTGACTTCCTGTCTGTCTTCTTCTGCTGTTCCCGTAAGTGTTTACTTTTTGTTTGTGGCCGTTTCTCAATCCCAAGTAAAACTGCTGCAGAGCCACTATTTCAAGTATACTACGTCATCGAGTGGCGCCGAAGGACTGTTTAAATGCATGTTAAATGCCCAGCATTCTGCGCCACTCTGACGTAGTATACTTGAAATAGTAATAGTCTGCAGCATGTGTATTCGCGATTGAGAAATGGCCTGTCTGTCTTATTCTGCTGTTCCCTTTAGTGTTTACTTCCTGTCTGTCTTCGTCTGTCGTTCCCTTTAGTGTTTACTTCCTGTTTGTCTTCTTCTGCTGTTCCCTTTAGTGTTTACTTCCTGTCTGTCTGTCTTCTTCGGCTGTTCCCGTCAGTGTTTACTTTCTGTCTGTCTGTATTCTGCTGTTCCCTTTGGTGTTTACTTCCTGTCTGTCTGTCTTCTTCTGCAATTCCATTTAGTGTTTACTTCCTGTCTGTCTGTCTTCTTCTGCTGTTCCCGTTAGTGTTTACTTTCTGTCTGTCTTCGTCTGTCGTTCCCTTTAGTGTTTATTTCCTGTTTGTCTTCTTCTGCTGTTCCCTTTAGTGTTTACTTCCTGTCTGTCTGTCTTCTTCGGCTGTTCCCGTCAGTGTTTACTTTCTGTCTGTCTGTATTCTGCTGTTCCCTTTGGTGTTTACTTCCTGTCTGTCTGTCTTCTTCTGCTATTCCATTTAGTGTTTACTTCCTGTCCGTCTGTCTTCTTCTGCTGTTCCCGTTAGTGTTTACTTTCTGTCTGTCTGTATTCTGCTGTTCCCTTTGGTGTTTACTTCCTGTCAGTCTTCTTCTGCTGTTCCGTTAGTGTTTACTTTCTGTCTGTCTGTCTTCTTCTGCTGTTCCGTTAGTGTTTACTTTCTGTCTTTCTTCTTCTGCTGTTCCCTTCAATGTTTACTTCCTGTCTGTCTGTCTTCTTCTGCTGTTCCGTTAGTGTTTACTTTCTGTCTGTCTTCTTCTGCTGTTCCCTTCCATGTTTACTTCCTCTTTGTCTTCTTCTGTCATCCCCTTCAGTGTTTACTTCCTGTCTGTCTGTCTTCTTCTGCTATTCCATTTAGTGTTTACTTCCTGTCTGTCTGTCTTCTTCTGCTGTTCCCGTTAGTGTTTACTTTCTGTCTGTCTGTATTCTGCTGTTCCCTTTGGTGTTTACTTCCTGTCTGTCTGTCTTCTTCTGCTATTCCATTTAGTGTTTACTTCCTGTCTGTCTGTCTTCTTCTGCTGTTCCCTTTAGTGTTTACTTCCTGTCTGTCTTCGTCTGTCGTTCCCTTTAGTGTTTACTTCCTGTTTGTCTTCTGCTGTTCCCTTTAGTGTTTACGTCCTGTCTGTCTGTCTTCTTCGGCTGTTCCCGTCAGTGTTTACTTTCTGTCTGTCTGTATTCTGCTGTTCCCTTTGGTGTTTACTTCCTGTCGGTCTTCTTCTGCTGTCCCGTTAGTGTTTACTTTCTGTCTGTCTGTCTTCTTCTGCTGTTCCGTTAGTGTTTACTTTCTGTCTGTCTTCTTCTGCTGTTCCCTTCAATGTTTACTTCCTGTCTGTCTGTCTTCTTCTGCTGTTCCGTTAGTGTTTACTTTCTGTCTGTCTTCTTCTGCTGTTCCCTTCAATGTTTACTTCCTCTCCGTCTTCTTCTGTCATCCCCTTCAGTGTTTACTTCCTGTCTGTCTGTCTTCTTCTGCTATTCCATTTAGTGTTTACTTCCTGTTTGTCTGTCTTCTTCTGCTGTTCCCGTTAGTGTTTACTTTCTGTCTGTCTGTATTCTGCTGTTCCCTTTGGTGTTTACTTCCTGTCTGTCTGTCTGTCTTCTTCTGCTTTTCCGTTAGTGTTTACTTTCTGTCTGTCTGTCTTCTTCTGCTGTTCCGTTAGTGTTTACTTTCTGTCTGTCTTCTTCTGCTGTTCCGTTAGTGTTTACTTTCTGTCTGTCTTCTTCTGCTGTTCCGTTAGTGTTTACTTTCTGTTTGTCTGTCTTCTTCTGCTGTTCCATTAGTGTTTACTTTCTGTCTGTCTTCTTCTGCTGTTCCCTTCAATGTTTACTTCCTGTCTGTCTGTCTTCTTCTGCTGTTCCGTTAGTGTTTACTTTCTGTCTTTCTTCTTCTGCTGTTCCCTTCAATGTTTACTTCCTGTCCGTCTTCTTCTGTCATCCCCTTCAGTGTTTACTTCCTGTCTGTCTTCTTCTGCTGTTCCCTTTAGTGTTTGAACCTCTTTCTGTCTCTTGTTCACCTTTTTCTTTTCTTGACTGGTTAAACGATTAGTTTATCGATATGATTTGCAACTATTTTGGTAATTATTTGTTTAATCATTTTAAGCAAAAATACAAAACAACTTTTTATTTCAGCTCTACAATGTGAAGATTTCCTGTATTATTTATCATAATGGAATACCTTAGGCTTTGACAAAGACCTGATCTTCAGGAAATTATAATATCCTATTATTCAGTTCTGTGGTAGTGGAGCAGTGCTGCAACACAAGCAGGCTGAAGCATGATAAATGTTTTCTTTTCCATTTTTAGAGGGGAGTCGAGGAGACATGAAGCTATGTTGCCAAGGAGACGTCGGAGAGAAAGGCTGTTTAAACTGGTGTCAGCCTACATGTAATAAACATCTAATTTAATCTGTCCTGTTGGCGTTAAATCTGTCAATTAGTTAAGATGACCACTATTTAGTCTGTAAATGATCTACTGTGATGTTTCGTACAGTATAAATGTAGCATTTCATTTTGTATCTCTTCCGAAGTGATATTTACATATTTTGTACACAATTTTGAATAAGCTAAGTGAATAAAGAGTATTTGTATCTGTCTACCACAGTGATTCTGAGTTACTCTCCGGAGAAATGTAAAGCCTGCTTTCACCAACATCTGTTTGGATGTTTCCATGCTGTCAGGGAAGGGGGGGGGGGGGGGGTGGTCGTGTTACCAGAACTACTGGCAGCTTCCTGTCCATGAGAAGAATATTCTGAGAGTCTGAGGATGGGTCCAGCTGGGTGAATTGGATTTGGTACTCTCGTTTGGTTTAGATAACAAGAACATCAGATATGCTTGGGCTCTGTTTTGTTTTGGTTATTTATTTACTTTTAAATCACATTTTCTTCACATTGATTATAACATTGTCCATCTGCCACAGGCCTGTGGCCTCATTTATAAACGGTGCGTACGCTCAAAAGATGGCGTACGCCAGTTTCTAAGCAATGCTTGCGATTTATAAAAAAAAAAACTTGGCGGGAAAGTGTGCGGTCCTCCACGCAAACTCTGACCCATCTGTACGCGGTACGCACAAAAACGAGAGACGAGAAGCTGCAACACCGTTGGCAGAAGGAAGAATGGAGAGAAATATGTGAAAATAATACCATAAACAGAATGTTACCTCTCATTTATCATATATGAAGAATTCATTTGCAAACATTGATTAAAGCCAATCTTAATATCACATCTTTCTATTTCCTTAAACCATTAAATCATTTCAAAGAAAAGGGTAATGATCCACTCTGGCCCCTAAACCTTTTCCCATTGATCCTCCATTTTTTTGCCCGAATATAAGCAAACGCACCAGGACCTCATTATCAAAAAACAGATCTCTTTTTTGTTTGAGGACAATAACATCAACACACACACGTCATCTGCTACCAGGGGCGGACTGGGGGGAAAAAGTGGCCCGGGGATTAATTTACAGAGAGGCCCACTTAATGCGCGGCATTTATCGGCCGGCCGGCGACGAAAGTATGTTACTTAACAAAAAACCCTATGCATTTAATGTTACTTTGGACAATTATTCATATAGTAATCACATTACCTGAGCCTTTGAGTTGCCTAGAGCAAAAATAGTTACAGCATATATTTAGTGATTTTAATGTTAACAGATCATTGATGCAATAACATTTTGACCCAATTTGCCTGACTTGACACATGGAATAAAACATGGGCGTAGGAAGCATCCTCAATGTCGGTGAGACAATTTAACAGAGGGTGTGTGCAGGTGGTGGACCTCACCTCCTCTAGGGGGGTCCGGGGGCCAGCTCCCCCGGGAAGATTTTTTTTTTAAATGTTGAAGTTAAATGCATCAATCTGGTGCACTTTGAGAGCAAAATTAGGGACTAAATCTATGGCAGTCAGTAGGGGCTTGGACTGTGAGCCGTAGGGTCGCCGGTTCAAGTCCCCGACCAGACCTACATTCGGAGTGTGGACTTCTACTTGGAGAGGTCCCAGTTCACCTCCTGCCCTGCCATGGTGCCCTTGAGGAAGGCACCGGACATCCCCCTTCCCCCCTCACTCCCATTGCACATTTCACTCTGTGTGCTGTGTGCTCTGCATGTGTGACCATTAAAGAGGGTTTCATCCCTCCCAATTCTTCTTCTTCTTCTTCTTCTTCTTCTTCTTCTTCTTCTTCTTCTTCTTCTTCTTCTTCAACACCCATATAAAACAGAACTGTAAACAGATTTACTTTTTCTTTCAACATTTATTTGAACAGCAAGTGGAGGCAAAAGTGACTGCACCCAAAACAATAAACCTGCTAGCTAACTGGCCTAAACTCAGTATACAGAATGTGGGCAACACGTTCTTCTCCACAGCCGCGCGACCTCTGAGTCAGACGTCACTTCCCCCTTTTATATCCTACGGTTACAGCCGTACCACTCCCCCTGAACCCACAGACAGCACCGGTGTCAGTAATAATACAGAAATAAATACACCTAAGCAGATATGGTACCTCGAGCAGATATGGTACCTACACCTGTCTCTACCTGACCGGAGTCACGCTGTGTGTCCGTCAGGAAACACGCTTTTTACAAGTCGTTCCAACAAACACCCACTGATAAATTGCGATGTTAACAACCTCATGATAGCCTCATATGTTTTAACTTAGGATCATACCTGTGTTTAGTCTAGAAAAAGGTAAATGTGTGCATTTTATTATAAAGTTGTGTATATTTACAGACTGTTGCAAAAACTACGAAGCTTATAAACATCAGCTTTAAAACTAAAAGAGCTTTACGAAAAAGTAACACAATGAAATATGTTTGGAGTTTCATTGAGTTATTAATTTACATTTTTCGTCTAAGAGATGGTTATTTGAAACCGATTATTCTGACTCTGTAGGGTGGAAGGTCTGTTTCTATCTGAACCAGATATAAAATAACAGTTAACTACAGACCTTCATGAACTAAATGTAACCCTATGATATTTTGTGTATTACACCAGGGGTTTTCAAAGTGTGGGTAGGTGAGCCTCCCCTCAGAGAACATAAGAACAGCCGCGCCCCCCCTCCCAATTATTATTGCTGTTATTATTATTATTATTATTATTATTATTATTATTGTTGTTGTTGTTGCTATAATGCAGGGGTATTCAATTGCATTTCAAAGAGGTCCAGTAAGAGAACATGTAATTAAATGCTCTGTTTTCGCTGTCTACGTTCCGCCATTTGAAATTACTCCGACTGTTTCTCTCCTCTTGTCGTGTCTCTGTGTGTGTTTGAATCTATCGTGCTGACTGCACCGATTTGATTGGCTGAGTAGCGTCACCTCCTTAAAACATTAAACAATAACTTTTTAAAACATTTTTATTTTTATGTTTTAAACATATTGTATAAAACTCCCCCACTACTTGGACTATTCCTTGCACCCCTCTAGAATAAGCCCGAATGGTCTCAACCATATTGCATCAGTGACGTGCACTTTTTATTATAACAAGATCGCAAGGACGCTGGTAGCGATCGGAAAATTGAGTGTTGTTCAGTTTGTGTGTTGTGGAACATGCGTGTCCGTGCATGAAAATATACCACACACCCAATTACAATTGCATGTTCAATTCACTACCCTGGAAGTTAATACAGTTGTTAAAGTTGGAACAGCCTGTGGACAGCCGTTCTTCCTTGCATGTCAGTCGCCGACACCTTCTTACAGAGGACAGGCACATCTAGCTGCAGCACGACCCGTATATTTCCGCACGCCGTGTTCTCAAGACATTTTTTTTTTTAACATTTTCAACATGGTGGATAAATCCTTATATGCTCCTGGTAACACACTGAACGTCAACTTTGCCTCCTTATTACACTCAACCCTACTTTAGTGGGAACAATGAGTCTGCGTCTTTGATGCACAGAGGAATAAACGCAGATCATCCTCTGGCTGCAGCCTTGACCGGTACTTGCTTTTGATCAAAGTCAATGCGGAAAACCTGCACTCACACAGGTAGGTGGAGGTGAAGGGAATGAGCACTTTTACAGCCTTTTTGGCGAGGTGGGGGAACTCGGTCTCCACAGACAGCCACAAGTGGGCAAGTGTCACTTAACTCGTCTTTTTCTCGTTCTTTTGTGTCTCACGCTGCGCCTCCCCTGAAGCTCTCTGGCGCCCCCCAGGGGAGGCGCGCCTCACACTTTGAAAACCGCTGTATTCCACAACATTAATGCACAACATTAATAATAACCTTTTTTTTTTTACTCTCTATAATATCTCTTATCTCTGGTTTGTTTACAAGTCCAACCTAGCCGGTCAAACCACGCCTATCCCAGACCTGGTTCTCAGGGTAGGTGGCAGATCTTGAGCACCAGGCTCCGGAGGTTCTGCAGTACGCTGCTCTGGAACACCTCCTGAATGCTGCTCAGCTGCATCCCTGCCGCTCTGCTCTGACGAGGAGTACATGGGGATGAGATGATGGCGATTACGCCGGACTGTCCCATGGGGTCCCTCAAGAATGTAGGAGCGCGGCGTGTTGTGACTTCCAATAACCGTTCCACTCGCCTTCTGATCCGTGACCCAAATGTATTTTCCCGGTGCAAGCCTCTCGAGACTTCTCACTCGATGACGCAGGTTGTACTGCTGTGCATCCTTTATTCTCCTCTCTCTTTCTCGCAGAACTACAGCCTCGCTGTCGGGAAGAGCAGGATCCAGCAGCGCTGGTAATGTTGGCACCGTCTTGCGAAGCCTCCTCCCCATGAGAGGTTGCGCAGGGCTATACCCGTTTTGTGGTAGGGTGGTTCTGTAAGCCAGCAGAGCCAGATATGGGTCTGCTGCTTTCTTAAGGAGACTCTTTACAGTCTTTACAGCCCGTTCTGCCTCACAGTTGCTCTGTGGATATTTCGGGCTGCTGGTGACGTGTTTAAATCCATACGACTCTGCAAACTCTTCAAATGCCCTTCCCGAGAACTGCGGCCCGTTGTCTGTGACCAGCGTCTCAGGGATACCATGTCGTGCAAAGATGGATTTGAGATGGTGGATTACATCTGTTGATCTTGTGGGTGTCAGCAAAGCCATTTCCACATACCTTGATGCATAATCCACTACCAGCAGATATGACTTGCTTCCCAGCATAAACAAGTCGGCACCCAGTTTCTGCCATGGTCGACCTGGGTATTGTGTTGGCATCAGCGGCTCTTTGGGGTTCTGTCTCTCCTTGCTGCATGTCCGGAAGTTGAGAACCAACTCATTCAGCTGCTGACTTAGCCCTGGCCACCATACAGACTGTTGGGCACGCTCCCTACACTTCACCACTCCTTGGTGACCTTCATGTAATCTGGCGAGCACATTATTTTTCATTGTTGCGGGGATGACGAGTCTGTCCCCCTTTTACAGTAGTCCGTCCTTTACAGTTATGAACGCTTGTTCCGCCCAGTATAACTTTATGGCTGGTTCGCTGTTGCTGTGTGCTGGCCATTTCTCTTCACACAGCTGCATCACTCTTCCGCACACACTGTCCTTTGCCAACTGCTCTTTTAGCTCTTCCAGGTAAGCCGTGTTTGCTGGCAAACCATCGACAATCATGTCCACATAGATATTCGTGCTCTCGAGGAACTCTTTTTCATCTGGTGTGGAGTCTCTTTTCACAGGTGCACGTGACAGTGTATCAGCCGTCCACAGGCTTTTCCCTGACACATGTGTAATTGAGTAGGAATAACGCATCAGGCGCATCCGGAAACGTTGAATCCGTGGGGGAAGCACATCCAATGCCTGAGACCCCAGGAGACTCAGTAGAGGTTTATGATCCGTTTCCAGCTCAAAGTGTCTACCGATGAGAATGTTGCGAAACCTTTCACAAGCCCAGGTTAAGCTAAAGCTTCCTTTTCTACCTGTGCGTATCTCTGCTCCGTCTGTGTGAGAGAACGTGACATATAGGCTACCGGTCTCCAATCCTTATCCCATTTCTGCAGAAGCACACTCCCCAAGCCGTATAATGATGCATCTGCTGAGACCTTGGTTTCTCTGTTTGTGTCATACATGGCTAGTACTGGTGGAGATATCAGAGAGTCTTTCAGATCTTGGAAGGCTCTGGCCTGATCGATGCCCCACAGCCAGCAGTTCTTTTTGGAGAGCAGGTCTCGAAGTGGCTTGTCTCGCTCTGCTAGCTGCGGTATGAACTTCCCCAGCTGGTTTACCATGCCTAGTAAGCTCCTCAGCTCGCTCACATTTTTCGGCTCTTCCATTTTCCTTACCGCCTCTGTCTTGTCTGGTCTAATGCCGCTAGCAGTGATCACATGGCCCAGGTATGTCACCTCCTGTTTGGATATGTCGCACTTTTCCACATTCAAGTTGATTCCTGCCTTTTGGATCTTCTCCAGCACAGCATACAGACGAGCGTCGTGCTCCTCCTGTGTTTGGCCCCACACCAGTACATCGTCCATGTGACAGACAAACCCCACTAGTCCCTCAGTTACCTCAGTTGTCATCCTGTTTTGGAAATGCTCAGGGGCTGAGGCTATGCCGAAAGGTAGCCGATTGAAGTGGTATCGGCCAAAGGGTGTGATGAACGTTGTGTACTTGGCTGAGCCTTTTGTTAAAGGTATTTGCCAAAACCCCATGTTTGCATCCAACTTGCTGAATATTTTGGCTCCAGCCAGCTTTCCCAGTGTTTCTTCCACTGAAGGTAGAATGTACTTTTCTCGACACACAGACTCGTTCAGTTTAGTTAGATCCACACATATGCAAACAGCCCCTGTCTTTTTAGGCGCCACCACCATGCCAGCGCACCAATCTGTAGGCTCCTCAACTCTGCTGATCACCCCCAGGTCTTCCATGCGGGACAGTTCCTCTTTGACTTTGCCCATCAGTGGCAGTGGAATCCTTCTAGGCGTCTTCAGAGAAAACGGTTGGGACCCTGGTTTCAGCTTAATGGCATATGGCTGCAGTACCTCTCCAAGACCGCTGCATACTGTTGGGTAATTAGTCTTTAGCGTGTCCATAGTGACGTTTTCTAGTCGTGCCACTAGCTTCAGCGCTACACTGGCAGGCCTCCCGAGCAATGTTGTTTGCAAGCGTCGAATGACATACACATCCTCCATAAGTTCTCTCTCTCCTTTCTTCAGCAGCATACTAGCAAAGCCCACTACGTCTAAAGGATTTTTCCCTTGGCCCCAAAGTGGCTTCCTTGGCTTTTGAAGAGCTGGTGGAGCTTTTTGCTTAAAGACCTCCTTAAACACGGAGTGAGGAATGACTGTAACATCAGCCTCAGTGTCAATTTTGAACTGCACACTTTTGTTGTTAATGTCAATGTCTGCCATCCACGGATCATTGTCGGCCTCAATGCTGCCTAAGAGCAAGCTTTCCTCTTCTTCATTAATCTCATGCACGCTTTTAGCTGCTTTACACACACGCATATAATGTCCCATTTTCCCACATGCATGGCATTTTACATCCTTGGCTGGACACTCAGTCTTTAAATGTGAAGGACATCAACCACAATTATAACACTTTGCATCATTACCCTTGTTGTATTGTGGCTTGGCTTGGTAGCTATTAGCAGATTGAGCTTTGTTTTTAGCATATTTTCTACTGCTCTTAAACACTCTGTCCACTAATTTAGCGTCACATGCCTCAGTTCTATCGTCCCCTCACAGAGAAGATTGTTCCCGTTTCACCTCTTCACTCTGCCGAGCCATGGTAATAGCTTTTTCCAAGGTAAGGTCTGAGTCCAGTTGCATCCGTTCAGACAGCCGCTTATCTGTCAATCCGACAACAAGCCTGTCTCGAATGAGTTTATCATGTAGCGCGCCGTAGCTACAATGCTCCGCTAGTGCATATAGAGCTGTGACGAACGAGTCCACTGGTTCACCTTCTCCCTGTCTGTGCATATTAAACTTTGCCTGCTCATGTATGACATTTTTCTTGACAACGAAGAAGCCTTGAAAGCCATCCCGCACACCTTGGTAAGTGTCTCTCTGAGCCGCTGTGAGAGTCAATCCACGCAAAATATCATCTGCTTCATCTCCCATGCAGTAAATCAATGTGTTGACTTGATTCTCTTCTGAGCTACTGTTCAGATTACTTGCCAGGCGAAATCTCTCGAATTGCCGTATCCATTTGGCCCATTCCTGCGGTCTTGAAAAGTCGAAAGGCTCCGGTGGCTGGATGCTAAACGTAGCACTCGGTCCCGCCGCGGGTCGCGCTGCATCTCCGTTAGCATTCTCGTCTGCCATGTCCTCTTTCTTCCCTTTTCACCGTCAATTGGCTCCAAACAATACTTTTCCCCGGGCACACTCCACGCACTGTCGACAGGACTTCTGACACCATGTCGTGTTATTCAATAATACACGTGAGTCCAACTGTCACAATTACGTGTCTCTTTATTGGTAGCCCACATGCTAGCACACACCTAGCTCAAATCCTCCGTTACCATAACATGCCGTCTCCCTATGACGTCACTGAACCGTGCCCGTAAGGCTTCACTACTATTGGCTGACAAACACACATAGCACAATAACACCACACTCCCGGTTTCCTCCCAGGGTCATATTTCTCCCGCATTTCTCCCGATTTCTGACTAAATCAGATTTACTCAGGACCGTTTCCACTCTGACTTTAATACAGCTACACCATTGTTTGATTTCCATGGTAGCGCGTCTCTTTAGTAGCGCGCGCAACTGAAAGTCTGAGAGGGTGAGGAAGATAGTCACAGAAAACAGAACAAGAATCGACAACTCGACCCTCGACTCACTCCTTTCCTGTAAAAGCCCAGACATATGCTCCATCAAGGATGGTGCTAGGAAGTGCACTTACAACTACAATAAGCATGTTAATCTAATACAGCTCCGGTGATCCACTAGCAAACCCCGCCCGCTGTGGTTTTGGAAATGCTCCCGATTTCTGAGGTCTCAAGGTTGGCAAGTATGGTCTAACAGGTTAAAGATCCCATTTCTACTGATCATAATTCCATTGTTGAGGTATACTAAAATAGATGTATACTGTGCAATTTTCCAAACTCACATTGGTTTCTCATACAGCATCTCTGTAAAGTATGTGTATTCACCGGTATTCACTCTCTGTCCTAAACGGCTTGTTGGAGCTACTGCCCCCCCCCCCCCCTGTGAGCCCAGTGTGCTCTCATTGGTTGCGACGTGAGAGGCTCGTTGCTGCTCGCAGCTGCTGCTCGTTGCTGCAGACAGGCTTCCGTGTCGGCGATACAGGAGAACAAGCAAAACTCATCCTGAGCACACACAAACACTCACAGCCGAAGTAAAAACAATAAGTGTGGCTTCATATTGAGTAAGAAAAAGGTTTATAACGCTGTGTGCATGGGTCTGCGGAGAGCATTTTTCCGCGATCCCAACGTAGTAGCCCGAAAAACGTTTACCCATTTAAACAGTCGTGGTACCTTGTTTGTTTTAAACATCATAGATACACAAACAATGATGAATACTTACAGGTTGTGTACCCGAATCTCCCGCTGGTCCAAACAAAGTAGGAACAGCATCGTTCTTCAGTGCCCTACGCTGTACATATCCGGCATGAATCGCTGAAAGGTTTGGGAAGCTTTGTTTCGTGAAAGGCTGGCAGAGGGTGCGGCCATAGCTCTGTGCGTGGCTACTGGGTATCCCTACGTAGCGATACCCAGGAAGTAAACAATGGAAAATGAGAAATCTCCAACGAGGCGTTTTGGGGATTTTTACTCGCTACAGGGTGTATTTTGAGGGTTTTTGACTCTGCAGACCGTTTACATGCATAAAAACCTTCATAACACACAAGGGGACGGGTAATAACCAGAAAAGTATGACATGGGACCTTTAAACGAACAATGCTCACATACAGTGACATGCAATCAAACAGGGTTTATGATGCATGACAATTATTACAACTATGGTAACTATAATGAACCTAGCACAGAAAAATGTCAGTGAGTTACATATTAAGTATTTTTAGGGAATAATTTGCATAGGTATTCAACCTTTGACAGTTCATCATTTTCTCCTCTCACTGTCTCCTTTCCCATGGCATAAGTCTACGGCCTTGGATATTGCTGCTATCTCTCTTAAGGAGGAGCAGCTTGGGCGCATTGTTGTTGCCAGTCTATGACAGAGCACACGCTGCCATGAGGTAGTTTACTGTTCAGGGACGTAGGTTACCTGGCGCACATTCTTTTCTGTGGACGAGAGCTCTAGTTAGATTCAGGGTCTATAATCTTTAGTCTCACTGATGAAGAATGTTAATATATTACACTCCGAACTAGTTAAAACCTCGAGCTACAGAAAGAGTTCTTCAGAATTGGTTTGGCAACCGCTGTGTCAACTCGTGACACACCACATGTCCGGCCGAAACTCCAAATAAACCATCAGTGTTTGCCATCAAAGCTCCAGCTCTCCTCGTGTCTCTCTGAGTCCTGTTTCCAATTGCTTCAGAAGTTTCCCCCACAAGTATTACGACATACTTATCTCATTAGTCATTTTAAAAGGCTTTATAATTTGTGATCTTAAAAAGCATTATTGAAATAAATGAATGCTTTTAACCATCATTTTTAAATCTATACTTATATACATTATAGAAAGGGGTCATAGAAAGGTACCCAATACAACAACCGTTATTACTATTGCTTATTTTAATCATGTCTGCAGCTCTGAGCTTCACCAACCTGCTGTAGGTCATATAAGGAGCTTTGGCTGCTTAATGCTGTAAATGACAGCGAGAGATTTCCTGCCTATTCAAGGGGACTGTTCATATTTACATTTCCTCACAACAGGCCTCCATATGCAGGTTCTGTCCTTTTGTGTGTTTGAAAGCTATAGAAGGTTTATTGTTCTGTGTGTGTGTGTGTGTGTGTGTGTGTGTGTGTGTGTGTGTGTGTGTGTTTGTGTGTGTGTGTGTTGCCACAGGAGACAAAGACTGCAATCCTTTGTGTCTGCATCCAACCTGCCTGTTTTACACTCGATGGAGGATGTGGTTTTCTAGGCGGTATGTTGCGTGCAAAGAAGCTGTGCTCTACTTCCTCCATGGACTTCTCTAAGTACAGTATGACCCCACAGCAGTCATCATTTATCGACATGTTTTTGTTAAAAAATAGCAGTTATCACTAGTGTTGTTGAAGGCATTGTTTAATGTATTCAACCCACTTTCCCGTTTTTCTTTTTATAGATACAATCTTAAAACATGCTATATTGAATGTTCGAGTAGTAAATGTGTGCAGAAGTATTAGATCTCACATTTCTATTTTTGAGTCTTTCAATTGAGTTTATAAAACATCCCAATGATTGTATAAGACATATAACTGGCCAGGTTTCAGTCAAAGTTTAAAGAAGAAACTCGTCAAACACTTGCAAAAATTATTTGTTTACCCTCATAAAATATAAAATGTTCCATTAATAATTATGTGAGTCAGCACTGCGGTGAAATAAATGTTTTTTTATTTCCTGGTCTGACTCACCCTGCGCTTACTGTTATTTTCCCAAATATATCTGGCTAAACATTTTTGGAGGTTTTTCACATACTAAAGAGATGCGATTTTAATAGATGACCTTTAGAGGTGGCAGATTCTTTCACATTTAAACTATGGCTGTCACAATATCAGTCAGATTATGGTATTAAAAATAATTCCCTAAGGATAATATCTTTAAAGGAGATCCACAAGACAATTAGATTTCCACGATCAAATCAGTACACAACATGAAGTTGTGAGAGACAGGAAAAATATGACAGCAGTGTTTGGTTTTATTAAGAACAGCGACAGAGTCAGACATCTGCTTACAAAGGAACTAGACTATAAAGGCAAACCAAAATGGTATTAACCAGAATCATATTACTTGAGTTGTATCACTATTGGAGAGGTCTAAAGTATTATGTTTGAAAAGTTGCATTAGTTCAAATTGCATGAGCACAATGGTAGTAGGCCTCAGCATATGCTACAGTTGTGAGCGTGTTGAGGTTGAAAATGTTCTCCTATCGAAGTATGAGTAGCCTACCCTATATCTTCATTACAATTTGTGTATTATCGACACAAGATCGATATATATACATTTGAAATATAACGGTTACCGTCTGAACTGAGCCAGGCTAGCTGTTTCCCCTTGTTTCTTGTGCTAAGCTAACCAGCTGCTAGCTGTAGCACTCCACAATACAGTGACTATTCCTAGGGGCGGACTGGCCATTGGGAATACCGGGAGTTTCCCCGGTGGGCCGGTGCTGTGTGTGGGCCGGAGGGCCCAACATTAAAAGAAAAAAAAATTAAATTAAAAAAAAAAAAAATCTTTTTTATTTTGCCTAAATCCTACCGGCCCACATTGGTAAGTATTCCGGCCACTCCCTTTTTTTTTTTTTTGCTTACCTAAATCCTACCGGCCCACATTTGTAAGTGTTCCGGCCATAGACTGTATATATAAATGGACGTAGTGTCCGTGACGTCACCCATAGGATTCTGCAGTTGCCGAGAAGCCCTTAGTAGGCGGAGTCGGCCACTAACGGCTTGACAGTGACGTCAGAGTCTAATCCCGCCTGCTCCAAATAAGGGCAAAGAGGCGGAGCCGAGGCGGGACCTGCTGTCTCCGAACTGGAAGTAAACAGAGCTAGCTCAGGCTAAGAAGCTAAGCTAACATGAAATACGTGCATACCAAGTTACTGCTAACAGTGTAGTTCCCCTATATAAACGTTACATTCATAATCAAATGAGAAAATCTGCAAGAGAATTAGCTATGTTTTGTTATTCTTAATGCTTGTCATTCACACGTTAAGAAAAGACGGACTCCACCGCCCGGCCCCGGACCTAACGGAGCCGCAGTGGGCTAGCTCCGGGACGCCGGCTGGAGCTAGCCCCCTGCGGCTCCGTTAGCTCCGGCGGCCACCACTGGGATAATTGGGTCCCCTATTAACATTTGCTCCCGTTTGGCATTACGTCATAGCCATAGACTATAAAAGTCTTACCCAAGGCTGAATCATAAACTAAAATGTATATAGTATAAAGGGTTACGTCCTTAGCTGGCTAATAAGTAACAAGCTAAGCTACCAAGCACACAAACACCTGCGAACGGGACATGTATAATATTATCATTTTAGACTTCTTGGAAGTTCTGTTAGTACATTCAAGCGCACAGCACAACATTTTAATTGTCTGGTATTTGTAACAATATTCCCTAAAAGGCACAATCACCACGAACACGGCTAAAGCTAAAGGGTCAAGTACAGTAACTACAACTAACGTTGTAGCCTCTATGGTTGTAGCCTAGCAGAGTGGATAAGTTGCTGTTAGCTGACAGTGAGGCATGTACATGTCCATCAAAGTCACCGCGCCCTAATTTATGCAAAAGCTTTAAGGCTTAATATTAATTAAACAGATGACTTGAGAAAAAATTCACCTCCCCACCTCACTATACAGAGAATATGGTTTTTTGAACCACGATGTAAACATGTTTAATTCTGCTCTAAAGTTGGCAGGGAAACGGGGGTTCAGGGGGAGTGGCTGTACGGCTGTACCAGCGCCGTATAGACTGAGAGTTACGTCATCTCCGTTCACTCCAATGGACCACTTTTTTACAGCAATGGCGGATCGTGGAGCCTCTCAATCGTTCCCCGGAAGTTAGCGCCAAGGCTAGCAGAGCTGTAGAGTTGCAGCATAATAGACCGTTCGTGACGGACTTTTAAAGGTAAGAAGAAGTTTAAAGATTTATATTGCGGATATTATCAGTACATCTGATTCAAATTAACATGTGTATTAAAGGATGTCAGTGGATCATCCCTAAATTAGTAGATTTAGGGAACGTTTACAGATAACAGATAAAGCTAGGATTCCGGATCAAGTTAGCAACACACGTTGAACAGCCTTTTAATTGTAAATTCCGTTCTCTTAATGTCATTTCGTCCAACGTTGTTGAATTAGAGAAGAGGGTCTTCTAAAAGGGATTGTATGCGGGGGTGGAGGGAGTTAAATATTAGATAAATATAACTTTGGTGCGTGTAAGAGTGAGTGTTTTTAGCAGAGCCATATTGTGTCCTTGTGATTATGTTGATTATTACCTGTCTGTATAATGTTGCAGCTCAGCTGATTTTGGATTGATGGCAAAGGGAGAGGGAATTAAGTGAGAGTGAAAACACAAGGTAAGTTTAATACTACTGTTTTATATAAGTAAGCATACTAAACATGTATTCTATCACTGTATTATATAAGTAATCTTATGAGTAACCTACTGTATGGCAGGTTGAGGGGCAGTGATGTTACAGGTGGAGGAGCAAAACTGCAAGACTGCAAACTCACAAGACAGAGAAATCAAAGTTTGTTCTCCAGAGAAGAGGTTGATTTCACTTCATTTATTTCATATTTTCTAAAGATGTGGAAATGGCAACAAAAAAAAACTTGAGAGCTGCAACCAAGACAACTGTAACAACATGAGTAGAGAGCCACCAAGGTTTTTCAAGTCCATCTCTTACTCCATTTTGCCAACCCAAACTTCCAGGTACATGACGGGACACCTTGCTTGTTTTTGTTGTTTGCGCTCCTCTGGCTGGGTGCTGGCAGGTGGAGGGCAGTGATGTTGGCAGGTGGAGGGGCATTGATGTTAGCTGTTACACACCAGGCTCAAACTTAACACATTGCATCCTTCTTTGCAGTGTCCTTAATCCTGGAAGGGGAATCTGCAATTCCTGCAGAGTTTTGTAACCCGTTGGTCCGCACGCAAAGCGAATTTTGAAAGCCTTCTTAATTGTCTCATTGCTCCATTTCATCCCCTTTGTGGTGAGTCTGCCTAATGCCTTAGGTTGGTCTTTTTAAAAAGTTTTCTTATATTTGTTGTCCCTACCTCTCTGAAGAACCAGCACCTTACCGTGGTAGAGAGGTTTGTGTGCCCTGATGAACCTGGGGGCTGTGTTGTCTGGAACCTTGTGTTCCTGGTAGGGTCTCCCATGGCAAATTGGTCTCAGGCAAGGGGCCAGACTAAGATTGGTTCAAAAGACCTCATGAAAGACGACACACGAAGTGAGGATACCCGGCCCGGAGGAAGCCCGGGGTCCCCTTCTGGAGCCAGGCCCAGAAGGAGGACTCGCCGGCGAGCGTCTGGTGGCCGGGCTTGCCACGGAGCCCGGCCGGGCACAGCCCGAAAAGGCGACGTGGGCAACACCTCCGCTTCTCCGTCCCGCGGGCCCACCACCTACGGGAAACAGCGATGGGGTCGGGTGCGCTGCCAGAAGGGTGGCAGTGAAGGCAGAGGGTCTCGACGGACCAGACCCGGGCGACAGAAGCTGGCTTTGGGGACGTGGAACGTCACCTCTCTGGGGGGGAAGGAGTCGGAGCTTGTGCGGGAGGTGGAGCGTTACCAGTTGGATCTGGTTGGGCTCACCTCTACGCACAGCGTCGGCTCTGGAACCTTACTTCTGGATAGGGGTTGGACTCTATTCTTCTCCGGAGTTGCTCAAGGTGTGAGGCGCCGGGCGGGTGTGGGGATACTCACAAGTCCCCGGTTGGGTGCTTCGTTGTTGGAGTCTACCCCAGTGGACGAGAGGGTTGCCTCCCTACGCCTGCGGGTTATGGGGGGGAAAACTCTGACTGTTGTGTGTGCTTATGCACCCAACAGCAGTTCAGAGTATACGGCCTTCTTGGAGACCCTGGAAAGAGTCCTGTATGGGGCTCCTGAAGGGGACTCTTTAATCTTGCTGGGAGACTTCAACGCACATGTGGGCAATGATGGAGACACTTGGAGGGGAGTGATTGGGAGGAACGGCCCCCCTGATCTGAACCGGAGTGGTGGTTTGTTACTGGACTTCTGTGCTAGTCATGGATTGGCCATAACAAACACCATGTTCGAACATAAGGATGCTCATAAGTGTACGTGGTACCAGAGCACCCTAGGCAGAAGGTCCATGATCGATTTGGTTATCGTATCATCGGACCTGAGGCCGTATGTTTTGGACACTCGGGTAAAGAGAGGGGCGGAGTTGTCAACTGATCACCATCTGGTGGTGAGTTGGGTCGAGTGGCGGGGGAAGCCTCTGGATAGACCTGGTAAGCCCAAACGTGTAGTTCGGGTGAACTGGGAACGTCTGGAGGAGGCCCAAGTTCAGGAGGCCTTCAACTCACACCTCCGGCGGAGCTTTTCGGGCATTCCTGTGGAGGTTGGGGACATTGAACCAGAGTGGTCGGTGTTCAAAGCCTCTATTGCCGAAGCCGCGGCGGGGAGCTGTGGTCTCAAGGTCCTAGGTGCCTCAAGGGGCGGTAACCCTCGAACCTCCTGGTGGACACCGGTGGTCAGGGAAGCCGTCCGACTGAAGAAGGAGGCCTTCAGGGATTTGTTATCTCGGGGGACTCCCGAGGCAGTTGCAAGGTACCGACAGGCCCGAAGGGCAGCAGCCTCAGCCGTGGCCGAGGCAAAGCAGCGGGTGTGGGAGAAGTTCGGAGAAGACATGGAAAAAGACTTTCGGGCGGCACCAAAGTTGTTCTGGAAAACTGTCCGACACCTCAGGAGGGGGAAGCAGGGAACCATCCAAGCTGTGTACAGTAAGGATGGGACGTTGTTGACCTCAACTGATGGAGTGTTAGGGCGTTGGAAGGAGCACTTTGAGGAACTCCTGAACCCGACAACTCCGCCCTCTATGTTAGAGGCAGAGCTGGAGTATGAAGGGGGATCGACACCAATCTCCCGGGGGGAGGTCACTGAGGTCGTCAAACAACTTCACAGTGGCAAAGCCCCGGGGGTGGATGAGATCCGCCCAGAAATGCTGAAGGCTCTGGGTG
Source organism: Notothenia rossii (assembly GCF_949606895.1). Classification (NCBI taxonomy): domain Eukaryota; kingdom Metazoa; phylum Chordata; class Actinopteri; order Perciformes; family Nototheniidae; genus Notothenia; species Notothenia rossii. The sequence continues at coordinate 48,626,055 of NC_136907.1, read as the reverse complement.
TTGAGGGACTGTCATGGTTGACACGTCTCATCAACGTTGCGTGGAAGTCGGAAACAGTACCGAAGGAGTGGCAGACCGGAGTGGTGGTTCCCCTTTTCAAAAAGGGGGATCAGAGGGTGTGTGCCAATTACCGAGGCATCACACTACTCAGCCTCCCCGGGAAAGTTTACTCTAAGGTACTCGAAAGGAGGGTCAGGCCGATTGTCGAACCTCAGATTGAGGAGGAACAATGCGGATTCCGTCCTGGTCGTGGAACGACGGATCAGCTTTTTACTCTCGCAAGGATCCTGGAGGGGGCCTGGGAGTATGCTTATCCAGTCTACATGTGTTTTGTAGACTTGGAGAAGGCGTATGACCGGGTTCCCAGGGAGTCACTGTGGGAGGTGCTGCGGGAGTATGGGGTGAGGGGGTCTCTACTCAGGGCCATCCAATCTCTGTACTCCCAAAGCGAGAGCTGTGTCCGTGTCCTCGGCAGTAAGTCGGACCCATTTCAGGTGAGGGTTGGCCTCCGCCAGGGCTGCGCTTTGTCACCAATCCTGTTTGTAATATACATGGATCGGATTTCGAGGCGTAGTCGTGGGGGAGGGGGTCTGCAGTTCGGTGGACTAAGGATTGCACCACTGCTTTTTGCAGATGATGTGGTTCTGATGGCTTCATCGGTCTGCGACCTTCAGCACTCACTGGATCGGTTCGCAACCGAGTGTGAAGCGGCTGGGATGAGGATCAGCACCTCCAAATCTGAGGCCATGGTTCTCAGCAGGAAACCGATGGACTGTCCACTCCAAGTAGGGAATGAGTCCTTACCCCAAGTGAAGGAGTTCAAGTATCTCGGGGTCTTGTTCTCGAGTGAGGGAACAATGGAGCGTGAGATGGGTCGGAGAATCGGAGCAGCGGGAGCGGTACTGCAGTCTCTTTACCGCACCGTTGTGACGAAAAGGGAGCTGAGCCAGAAGGCAAAGCTCTCTGTCTACCGGGCCATTTTCGTTCCTACCCTCACCTATGGTCATGAAGGATGGGTCATGACCGAAAGAACGAGATCGCGGGTACAAGCGGCCGAGATGGGTTTTCTCCGCAGGGTGGCTGGTGTCTCCCTTAGGGATAAGGTGAGAAGTTCGGTCATCCGGGAGGGACTCGGAGTTGAACCGCTCCTCCTTCGCGTCGAAAGGAGCCAGTTGAGGTGGTTCGGGCACCTAGTTAGGATGCCACCTGGGCGCCTCCCTAGGGAGGTGTTCCAGGCACGTCCAGCTGGGAAGAGACCAAGGGGTAGACCTAGAACCAGATGGAGGGATTATATCTCTTCTCTGGCCTGGGAGCGCCTTGGGATCCCCCAGTCAGAGCTGGTTGATGTGGCCAGGGAAAAGAAAGTTTGGGGCTCTCTGCTGGAACTGCTACCTCCGCGACCCGACCACGGATAAGCGGGAGAAGATGGATGGATGGATGGATGTTGTCCCTAATTTTCATTGTTTTCTTGAGAGCTGCATTTTCCTTCCTGATTTTTCTTAGTGCAGACTTTGCTTTTTTGGTGATTCCTTCTTGGCTCTTTAATTTTCTCTTTAATTTTTTTAATAGATCTGTTTGACTGGCTGCTGGTTCCCTCGTATGCTGACTGGCTGCTGGTTCCCTCGTATGCTGGCTGGCTGCTGGTTCCCTCGTATGCTGGCTGGCTGCTGGTTCCTTTGTATGCTGACTGGCTGCTGGTTCCCTCGTATGCTGACTGGCTGCTGGCTGAGTGGGTGGTGTCCACCCTCCCTGTCTCTCCTCACTAGCCATGTCCTCTCTTTCTTCACCCTCACTTTCCTTTCTCTCAGTCTCCTCATCCCTTCTTCCCTCAATCTTTGAGACTAATGTAAGTAGAAGACATGGCACTGTAGATTTTCGAACATTTAAAATATTATACCACTTAAAAATAAGAAATATGACTTTTGTTACTAAGAGTTCATACTTATTATACCTGTGTCACCTTTCACTCTATAGCTGTGATCACGAGCTATGGGCTTTGTAGATACAGGTCCCGGGGTGAATCGTGGTGCAGGGGCCCTTCTCTTTTTGACCACAGGGCGATGCACGAAGATGGTGGGTACAGCCTCTGCTCTCAGCCTAGTCTTGCCCTTTTTTGTCTTGACAAACTAGTCTGCATCAAAATGTGCCTGCGGAGTGACTTGAGGTTACTTCACACACAGAACAACTCAGTTTTGTCTGCCCACATACATATTCCATAGTGGTTGAATACACAGTATTAGGAAACACTTTATACTTACTGGACATGTTATACTCATTACATACTGTATATAAAATATGACCAAGAATGTGAGACAAATTTATAGAAATTCATATCACATCTGTTACTGATGCCATTTGTCATACTTTGTTAAACTCACAAATAATAAAGTTCCATAACTTCAGTTGGGAACAAAGACCACACCTTATCTCCCCAAGGCAATTTCCCATCCAATAGGTGTGCTATATAGGTGTGTATAACCCTTTCTCCTGTCTGTTACTCCCTCTTTCAGCACAAGAACCAGAGGGGGATTCAATGGAGCCTGAATACCTGCACTGAGACCCTCACCCTGCACCCTGAGTGTCAACTCTCAGTGTTTTTCAAGCCTTTTCCTGTTTTTTTGTATTAAACAAAACATTAAGCTTTCCCAATGGTGTGGTTTTCGTTTTGTGAAAAAGTGCAAATGCAGTGTTTGTATATAATTACCTCACATATTTTTTTGCTGTTGGTCGTGAAATTGCTCCTGCTGACTTGAGCAAGCCATTTTTTCCTCTGCTCTGTGTCAGTGGGGAAGCCGTACATTCGTACTCCTTTCTCGGAGCGATTTGAGCATCCCCAGGCAGCACAGCAAACCATGGTGGCGACTAGGAGGCAGCACAGCAAACCAGGACAACACGGAGGAAAAGGCACAGACAAACTGCATGATATGCTATTCAATGTTTATTGAATTCCATGTATTTGCAATGGATGTTCCTAAAACAACACATTTAACATCATCATCATGCTGCTGCTGCTGCTGCTGCTGCTGCTGCTAGTCCTTTGATAGTCACCTGTCGGTCTCCTGTCCTTTCTGAAAGCCATAAAGATGACATTAGTCATTTAGATAACTTGTGTCCTCAATTACCATGGGATTACTGAAACTACCATGAATTTAAGAAAATGGTAGAAATTAATCTAATCTGAATTTTGAAGCATTCCTTTAGATCCCCTCCCTCTAAATATATCAAACATTAGAAAGTGATGTTCCTGACTACCATACAAGTTTAAGAAGATAATATTGGTTTTAAAGAATTCAAAGCTATAAACAGCAACAGGCTCTTTAACCAAGGCACTGTTAGCCTAACATGTAAACTAGTTGTTCACACTAATCCTAATATTATCACTTAATATTAGCAAATTCTATTTTATTTTTTAAAACATATTGATGTAAATACATACACATATCGATTTGTTTTATAAATATTGCAAATCAAAACCTTTATTCACTAATAATTACCAAAAATCGTAGTTCTAACTCCTGTTATCAATGCATTCACATTGCCTGCCATGAACTTCCGGGGAACGATCCTCGTCTGCATGAACCACGTGACGATAACCGTTTTTGGACTTCCGCTGTCGTAACTCTTCTATCTATACGGCGCTGGGCTGTACCTGTAGGATAGAAAAGGGGGAAGTGACGTCTGACTCAGAGGTCGCGCGGCTGTGGAGAAGGACGTGTTGCCCACATTCTGTTACTGAGTTTAGGCTAGTTAGCTAGCAGGTTTATTGTTTTGGGTGCAGTCACTTTTGCCTCCACTTGCTGTTCAAATAAATGTTGAAAGAAAAAGTTGATCTGTTTACAGTTCTGTTTTATATGGGTGTTGAAGAAGAATTGGGACGGATGAAACCCTCTTTAATGGTCACACATGCAGAGCACACAGCACACAGAGTGAAATGTGTTCTCTGCTTTTAACCCATCCTAGTACCAGGAGTCTAGTACTAGGAGCAGTGGGCAGCTATTGTACAGCGCCCGGGGAGCAATGGGAGTGAGGGGGGAAGGGGATGTCTGGTGCCTTGCTCAAGGGCACCACGGCAGGGCAGGAGGTGAACTGGGACCTCTCCAAGTAGAAGTCCACACTCCAAATGTAGGTCTGGTCGGGGATTTGAATCCGCGACCCTACGGCTCACAGTCCAAGCCCCTACTGACTGCCATAGATTCAGTCCCTAATTTTGCTCTCAAAGTGCACCAGATTGATGCATTTAACTTCAACATTTAAAAAAAAATCTTCCCGGGGGAGCTGGCCCCCGGACCCCCCTAGAGGAGGTGAGGTCCACCACCTGCCCACAACCCCTGTTAAATTGTCTCACCCACATTGAGGATGCTTCCTACCGCATGTTTTATTCCATGTGTCAAGTCAGGCAAATTGGGTCAAAATGTTATTGCATCAATGATCTGTTAACATTAAAATCACTAAATATATGCTGTAACTATTTTGCTCTTGGCAACTCAAGGGCTCAGGTAATGTGATTACTATATGAATAATTGTCCAAAATAATAAAAAATGCATAGGATTTTTTGTTAAGTAACATACTTTCGTCGCCGGCCGGCCGATAAATGCCGCGCATTAAGTGGGCCTGTCTGTCAATTAATCCCCGGGCCACTTTTTCCCCCCAGTCCGCCCCTGAATTCCTAATGGAATATATTTTAAATGCTGATGTATTTTAGCCCGAGCTAGCTGTTCCTCCTTGTCTCTGATGTTTGTGCTAAACTATAAGCAGCTGCTGGTGTTAGCTTCATATTTAACAGGATTAGCTTTCTCATCATTGAACACCGTGACTATTCCTGTGAATTGCAGATGTTTACTTGTAATAGATTATTTTTCAGAAAAAACAATGTCTGTTTATTTAGAAGAAGTTTCATGTGAGAAGTATGCACAAAACAGGACCCAACAGTGCGGTTGCAATTCTAGAAACTAGAGTCTGGTGTGATTGCCCAACACAGTCTCGGCATTTCGTGTTATAGTCACGAAATTTATCTATTTATTCATGTTCACCAACACGATTTCGCCATTTTTTTCGTGTCACACAGAACAATTTTAAAAGCGATATAAATAATAACAAATTTTAAGGAAAAACAGATAAAAAATACAGATTTCAGTATTCTGACACAGAACGATTTTAGAAGCAATGTATTTCTATTGGTAGCATGTTTCGTGCCTGCATCAAATAATACAAAATTAGAAGGAAAAAAAGATGACAAAAAATACAGATTTCAGTATTCTGAGGCCCCATTTATTTTCCTCACGGACGGCAAAAAAACTCTGACATTATACAATTTAAAATAAAAGGGATAGGGTTAGGCTTAGGGTAATTAAGACATTTCTTTTAGGAACCACACAGCTTCTGGTATTCCAAGACCCGACCGGACAAAAAGACGTGGTGCACGTACGAAACATACTACCAATAGCAATACATTGCTTTTAAAATCGTTCTGTGTGACACGGGAAAAATGCGAAAATTGTGTTGGTGAACACGAATCAATAGATTAAATTAATTTTGTGACTATAACACGAAATGCCGTGAGACTGGGTGTGCCAGGGTTACTTCAGGTAGGTGGTAACCACAATTGTGTGCATACATCAGAGCTGTGATGGTGGGGTGGGGGGTGTAACACCCTGTCTGGCACACGATTTAACCACAGCTGGCAATGCATGATCTACAGTGTGTAACAAGAATAACAGGCTGTACAATAAAGTAATAGTGGTACAATAAAGCAGCAGATCCTTGTTGGCTCATGGTGACATCAGGATGTTGGCTCTGTGGGTTGTACAGCTCGGCTGAGGTTCATGCATGATAAAGTTTGATTCTGTTTATTCTGTACACAATGATTATGCTCCATATACTGCATCAGTTCTATGTGATCTATTCTGAAATTCATATTTAACTGTCTTAGATGTCTTTATCCCGTAGAAGAGGATTAAAGCCACATATGAACAAAGTATTTAAACTCAGGGTTCGTAATCCAATACATTTCTTAAAATACATTTCTAAAACAACCTTTGATTTTAATGTCAGATTTCTGAAAAAAAAAAGCCGAATGAGCCAAACTTAAGCCGCTCATAAGTTTCTCCAACTCCAGCAGTGTTGCATAGTGTCTAAATAAATAACCCATATCCTACGACTCAGATTTCTAACTTTATTCTCAGAAATCTAACTTATACACATTTTTCCTCATCCTCTTCGGTGTTATTCTGGGGGTCAGTGTGGTGGACAATACTTCTTATCTGTGTCCACGCCCCTGCGCGGCTTCCTTCTTAGCATTCAGATGCCTTTTAGAGCGGGAGCTGTGCAGCCTTATCTGTCCACCCCCAGGAGCACTAATGATAATTCTGCCAAACAATAAATGATGTGCTTTTTTCTAACAGAAAATTAAGATGAAGCTCCATAAATCAGAGGCAAGCGGAGGATCTGAGATCTACAGGAACACAAACTGGCCACATTTTTTTGAAGCAACATTTTTCATGTATTCAATGGATTTTGAGTCCCGGGGGAGGCGCTGTGCTTTGGACTGCACCCAATGTAAAAAACAACCATTATTAGTGGACATTGATGAAAAATCATTGCTATCTCCTCCCATAGCTCTCAAAATCACCAAGGTGCAGCTCACTGATTGGGACCTTTCCCTCATTCAAACTGAAACTTCATACGAGGGTCTGGGAGTGGGTCTCCTAGTTACGTCTTTTATGACAACCCAAGCCAGAGACATTTCCGACACTTCTGGTCATGGGTTATTGAGCACTCCCCACCCCGTCCTAAGGTCCTGCTCAGTGTCATGTGTTGACCCTCCGTGTCCAAACCAGTTCTCTGGTCCAAACTGTGGACACTTCCTGTAACAAGTGGCAGGATGACAACGAGGGTGGACAAACCTGCTGGAGACACATTTCTGTCCCACACTAGTGCAAAGGGAGGAGTTTGGGGGCTGATACCCCAAAAAGTTTTTCCTACATACATACGTATAATAACTAATTGAGGCTTGCCAACAACATTGTCTTTGACCCCAACCTGTTGGCTCTGTAGGTGAACTGCAGGGGGTCCAGGAGGGGGTCTGTGATTGTTTTCATGTGGGACAAGACAAGGCGCTCAAAAGACTTCATGACCACAGAGGTCAGGGCGACGGGTCTGTAGTCATCAAGTTCTTTAATCCTTTTTTTCTCAGGGATGGGGATGACGGTGGAGGTTTTGAAGCATGATCAGCTGATCAGCACAGTGCTTCAGGGTGAGATGTTGTCCGGGCCAGCAGCTTTTTCGCAACTTGAGTTTCTTAGACTCCGTCCACACAGAGACGAAACGGGTTGTATCCAATCCAGAAGAGGATGTAAAGTCACCAAGCCTAACAGAGAATGATCTCTGGGACAAATAGGACCTGAACCCTCTAAGGCAGTGCCCCTGATACCCACAGTGCTCTAGACGAGAGATAAGAATGGTATAATGGCAATTTCAATGTTCCAATGTCCTATATCCTTTTGCCATTACTTCACAGGAGGGTTGGAGAGTGATCCAGACGCAGACACAAACAGATGCAATTCTGGTCCTTTGATACAGTTTATAATTATGTTTTATTTAGCGTTTACATACCAAGGTTTAATTGCAGTCAATAATTGTGGTTAACATCTGCCGGGCTGGTGAAATCGGTATGCTCTTTCCTCCTGTGTTCCCGTCCTTTCCTGTCACCTATGACCCCTTTTATATACCCGGTGCCGCTAAACCCCAACACCAAGTGTTCAAAATAGTATTGCACTATACATATAAATAAAGTAAACTGAGACACCAACAACACCCATAAATGGCTCCTACAAATGGAGTGGTCAATCGAATCGAAGGCAGCTATGAGGTCTAAGAGCATAAGAATAGCAGACTCAGTACTGTGAAGCGCTTTAAAACCGGACTGAAAAATATCAAAGATATTGTGTGCATGTATAAAAGACTGCAGCTGTAAGAGTACGCTTTTCTCCAATATGTTTTGAAATAAAAGGAAGCTTCGAGATGGTTCTGTAATTAAAGAAGACAGAAGTGTCCAGACATTTGTTTTTATCGGGGGTGCCGCAACCGCTTGTTTAAAATAAACTGGCACAGAACCGGACTCTAGGCTGCTATTTATAATTGTATTGACATTAGACATATCTATTTAAAAAGTCGAGGAGGGACTGGGTCTGTGGGACAAGATGAGGGTTTTAATTTAGCAACAATGTCACTAAGAGATGACAACGACACAGGTCCAAACTGCTGGAAAACAGCAGTGCATGTGATGTCAATAGAGGGGTCAAAAGAGGGTGGTGAGATACAGGCTCTAATAGTGGAGATCTATCGTCCGCCTGAGATCCCCTCCATGGATTCTGCTTTGGAGATCCCCTCCATGGATTCCGGGGTGTTAGTCTCTCCTGTCTCCCTCCTTGTTGGTCACGGTCAGTGTTGTGTGTTTGTGCAACCTGTGTTTTTCATGCCATGTTTGTGTTTTTTCAGCTTTTAAATAAAGCTTGCTTTTGTTTATAACCTTTACCTTTTTGTAGCCTGCGTTTGGGTCCCACCTTTTTCCATGATTCCTAACAACAACATCAAGAAAAGCTTTAGCTAGTGGCTTGCAACAGACATGCACGTTAAAATCCCTGACAATTAAAACGCTGTCATAGTTTGTCACGATACCGGCCAATAGTTCAGAGAACTCCTTTATCCTCTACAGTTCTCTATCGTATAGACGGGTCGTCCACACAAGGCCGACACGGAAATGCGGCAAACGATAATTATAAAGGCTCCCAAGGTGGGCAGATCTGCGGACGAAACGCTCTGCGGGGCCAAACGGCTCCGTGTATACGCCCTATACGATCATTTCCTGATAACAATGACGCCATAGCCCCGCCTCTCCCCACCTCTGCTGCTCACCCCCGCGTCACCGCTGATGTTTTGCCAACAACAATGGCGGATCACAGGGTTGCGTTCGTGCTCCAGACGCTACTGACCATGCTAGATGAAAATCTACAGCTCCTCTACCACCACCATCAGCAACAAGTGGACATGGAGAACTACATGAACTACATATTGCTAAATCCACCGCAGAGAATAAACAGAAGGGCAACCAGGCAACCATGGCAACCATGCTCGGGGGGATCTTATTCGCTGCTTTTGGTGTATTTTGTGGCGGAAGTACAGCGCCACTTACAGGCCCGGCATATGTACTACAGCGTCTCCAGCGGTTGTGGACGGACACGTTTCTTGAGCCGATTCCGTGTGGACGGAAGACTTTTTTGATATCAAATTCGGTTCATTTTCGTCTCCGTGTAGACGGGGTCTTAAACAGTCTGTTGACATCTCTCTTGTTGACAGATAGAGTCCTTGATGTGTCGGGGAGAAGGGCTCCTCTGTGAAGGCCAGTAGTGGGGGGTAGCAGGTCCCTGATGTGCTGGGGGGTTTAGAGACAGGAGCTGTTGGTGGTTTTATGTGTCATATTAGGACAGTCCCATTCATTTCATGGATTGTGGGGTCTTGGGGAGGGAGGCGTGTGGCGCAGTGGATAGAGCCTTGGTGTTGGGATCAGGGGGTCACAGGTTCAAACCCCACTGCAGTCAGCATGTCGTTGTGTCCCTGGGCAAGATACTTCACCCCAAAATTGCTCTTGTGGGGATGGCCCACAGTATTGAGTATGTACGTCGCTTTGGATAAAAGCGTCTAACAAGTAACATGCAATGTAATGTCTTGTAGTCTGTGATCTGTTTGAGTCCCGTCCAGTCATGCAGAGTTTTAGCTGATACCTGGTGTTGTAGTTTCTCAGAGTACAGTGGTTTAGCATCTCTCACCGCGTTGCTAAGGGACTGTGCCCACATAGCACCTTTTATCTGAGCGCCAGCATCTTTTCATAAGAAAAAGGCTCTATGTGGACACAAGCCCTAAAGTTTAACCTGTACTTGGACTCTTTAAAACGTGCCTTATCACCACTCCTGGATGCCTTTATCTTTTGCACCCTGAGCTGTCTCAGTTTGGTTGTGAACCAGGGCTTGTTGTTGTTGTAGATCACACTGATGCATGTTGGAATATAGCTGTCCTCACAGAAGCTGATGTAGGAAGGCACAGCCTCTGTGTAACAGTTGTGAAAACATCAGTCTGTGCTGTCCAAGCACGCCTGAAGGTCCTCCATTGTTTCAATGCTCCACTTTTTAGATGTCACAGTAGAGGAGCAAGATACAATCCTCCTGAGACCCAGAAAGAAAAAGGTTTCAAATTTATTTTTATTTTTATAGATCACACAAGTCTTTAGGGTGTTATTAACATAATGGCTAACAAAAAATAAAAATAAATTTTTTAAATTTTGTTTTATTGTGTGTCCTCTGTAGAGGACATCAGATGCCTGTACTACGAAGCCGGATTTTCGCTTAGCGAGCTAACTCCAGGGAAAACTCTGGGTTTCCGGTCCTATGACGCTGGTTCACTTCTTAGTGGGCTAGATCTCCATGGTAACTTATGCTGAACGGCTAGCCTGGGGGGTATACTACGAAGCAGGATTTTCGTTTAGCAAGATAACTTCTGGGATTTCCGGTACTACGAAGAAGCTGGTTCACTTTTTAGTGGGCTAGATCTCCATGGTGACTTATCCTGGAACCTAGTCTTTGCTCCGAAGCAGGATAGGTTCCAGGATAAGAGATCAACTCAGCGAAAGCACCACGCCTCCTGACCAATCAGAGCTCAGTGTGCGGAGGAAATACAGTTTAAACTGCCATTGCAGGAAAGACTGTCGACCAAAATCAACGACTGTGTGAACGCGAAAATTAATAGAACATCACCTCCCATCTTCAGAGCAATCTGACTATTATAACTATTATATTATTATGTTAAGAAAGCTTAATTAAATATCGGCCACAACATAAGTAACTGGATCAAAGTAACATTACGTTGCCTACAGTCCGAGGCACTGTGAGTGCAGACGTCGATGTGTCCCATTATCATTCATATCACATCATAATGTATCATATATTCCTTATCTGAGTCAGCTGAGCCGTATCTGGCCGTGAAACACTCACAGTGTCACATAGGCTACTGTATGCAGAAATATTATTTTAAGCAACACATTAAGTTGACGAAACACTTGAGTCAAATGTAATTAAAGTCAGATCCACTCGTGTCTTGGACGGGGCAGTGATATCATAAACCTGTTAATGTACGCATTCTGTAATTCCCACGAAGCACAGGCAGACACAAGTGGCTTTCTCATTACGGGTTTATTCCTCCGAATCCACCGTGAAAACTACACAAACAAACTGTTTAAATGACAAACATAGTTTCGTGTTAGACACACAATAACATGCACAGCATGCAAGATAACTAGCAAGGTAATAAACATAAAAGTAATACAAACACAACAACATACCTCGTTGGGCTGCATGCTCTGTAAACAGAGGGAAGTATTCTTCAGTTCTCTTCACAACTTATACAGTATGTTTAAGAAAGAATACAAAACTAATGGAGCTGTAAGTATCCGTGCATCTTACTCTGAGGATGCTTCTCATGTTCTCGCTCTCTAACTCACGCGAGAACAGCATAACGAGACGTGAGCTCGAACTTCAAAATAAAAGACGAAATATTGCACGCATGAAACATTACAACAATAATAATTAGTACACTTAGAAAATACACATTACAGTTAAATTATGAACATGTAAAGGCTGCACTTACACTCCCACCAAATCACACATTACTCGTGAGATTTCACACAAAAGATTGTTTGTACAAAGTACACGCTTTACCCTTTGAAATATACATTACCTGTAGATAACAACTTAACATGGAATCTCAGGCAACACATTAAACACAGTATTCTGCCTCAAGCAGAGTAACAACCTTGTGTACAGGTCTTTCAAGGAACACAGTTCTAATTGTGGGTTTCCCCCTTTTTGTCAAATGTGGTTTGGCTAACCAGTAATTTAAGTTTTCTGACCCTACTATCTGACCCTGGAAAGACTTCTGTGATTTTTGAGTCTTCTTTCAAGACAATTTAGGCGGTGTACTGCGCACGACTTGTTGTCAGGTAACTTTGGTCTTTCGCCTTTGAATGGTTGTACATTCATTGGTTTTTTGTTTCACACCTTGGTGTTCTTTGGCATGTCGCGTCAGTCTTGTAACTGCTCTTGACCAATCAGAACATTTCTGAAAGTGATCCAATAATGACCCGTCTTCCTTGCAAATTTCAGGATCATCCTCATTGATTTCTCCCACCTTACATTCTCTTACAGGTAGGTCCTTTTGCCAAAGAAACTTTGGTCCTGTGAACCAGTTTGAAGTCTTCAGTCGCTCTGCAGTTAAACCTCGAGAGGCATGATCTGCTGGATTGTCTTTAACTTTGGTTTGGCTCACATAGTGTACTTCAGTTTTGAGACTGAGAGAAGGTTCTACACCTGGTGTCACTTGTCTTATTACTATGCGATGGCTAACGCCAATGGTGTCTCCATAATCCAGACAAGGATTCATGTTTCCAACAATATTCCATCCAAGGTCTGTTCGTTGTGCATAAGGTTGATTTTCTTTGCCAGACACAACTTCTCTTGGAAGTAAAGCTTGTGAGCAGTTGTACCCTATGAGCAGACCCACTTCACAGTCTTGCAGAGGTGCAATCTCTCCTTGGAGGTGCTCTAGATGAGACCAAGCTTTTGCAGTTTCATCTGTTGGTATGTGAGTTCTGTTGGCTGGAATGAAGTCACGTGTATAGACTGGTGGTAAGGGAATCTTTTTACCGGAGTAAAAGCCTCGGACTTGTAGATTGTTCACTCTTTGAGCGCTTATAACTGTGGTTCTTGAGGTCATAGTAGATAGCTTGAGCTTGACTTGTTGTTTACTTGCTTCCAAAGCCTCAGCTACTTCACTTAGCACAAATGTTGTGTCACTTTGAGAATCCAACAGAGCGTATACAAGGATTTCTTCTGCTGGTTGACATGTGGATGAAAGCCAGACTGGAATTATAGCAGCTGTTTGTGTATTACCTTCACCAAGTATTACTCTGTTAAAAAAATAGCCGCTGTGGTTCTTTCTTCTTGTTGTGTTGGTTGAGGTCTTTCTTTGTATCTTTATTTATTTGTACACTCTTCATGCAGACAGGTAGGATGTTGCTTCTTGCACACTTCACATACACTCCTACTGTGGCAGCTCCTTGACTGATGGCCAGTCTTGAGACATCCAAAGCATAGCTTCTGAGCTTGAATGTACTTAATTCTGTCTGGAACAGCTTGCTCCATGAACTTCCTGCAATTGTGCAAGGAATGCCAATTCTTCTTACAGAAAATACATGTTAAGACGGTGTTTTCGTCTGAACTTGTGGTCAGTGTCTTTGCTGCAAAGCTTTGTTGTCTTTGAGATTTGGTATTTTCAGCTTCAACTTGCTTCAGTGATTGCAATGATGTGACAGGGTTACAGACAATCTTTGCTTCTCTTGTCAAAAACTTTACAAATTGGCTGAAGGAGGGAAATTGTTTACTGTCTTCTTGGACTTCAGTAACCTTCCGATTCCAGCTTGCAGTTAGCCAATCTGGTAACTTTGAAAGTATTTGCCTGTTTTCATTACAGTCATTCAAGATTTCTAATGCCTTGATGTGGACCATGGCAGCCTCGCAACTACGGAGAAAGTCTGCAAAATCTCTGAGCTCAAAGCTGTCCTTAGATCCTATCTTGGGCCACGATTGAAGCTTGTCTCTATAGGCTTTTGCAATTGTAAATGGATTCCCATATCTCTCCTCCAAAATCTCCCATGCTGCAACATAGGCAGATTTGGTTCCGAGCAGGAAATAACCATCAAGTGCTTTCTTAGCTTGTCCACTAACATATCTCCTTAAGTAGTATATATTTTCTTTGTCTTGGATGTTCTTCTGGTCAATCAGTATTTCAAATGAAAGTTTCCAGTCATTGTATTTCAATGCATCCCCACTGAATACTGAAGGTTCAGGAACTGGAATTCTGTTGGCAGTTAAGGCACCAGCTAGCACCTTAACAAGCTCTGCTGTACTTTCACTTGAGGAAGTAGTGACAACCTGTCGTTGAGGACTTGTGGGAGCAGGCACTGGGTTACTTACCAGATCCCTCTCTAGCACGTCTTTCCATTCTTCTTTAATGGACTCTTCTTGGTCATACACTTGCATTCTTGCTCGTGCTGCATTGAAACCTTTTACTGCTTCCAAATGCTGTATTTTTCTCCGTTTGTCATCCAGAGTCTGTTGTAGAGCTACATGCTCTTCTTCTAGACAAGCTTTAATTATAGCTTCCTCTTCCTCTCTTTCTGAACGATGTCTTAACTCTTCTGATTCTCTTTCTAAACGACGTCTTAACTCTTCTGCTTCTCTTTCTAAACAACGCCTCATGGCTGCAGTCTCTTGATCAGCAATCTTTCTTTTAGCTTCTGCTTCCAGGCGCTGAATCTCCAAATGTTCTCTTTCTTGTTCTTGTAACACTTTCAAAACAGCTTGGCTTGCAGCAGCCTCAGAAGCAGCTTCTTGTCGTTTCACAGAAGACTGGTTAGATTACTTGGAGTTGCTTTTAGAAGAAGAAGTGTAGGTGCTTGAGTTAAAGAGAGAACCTGCTTCAGGCCAATCTTTCTTTTCTCCTTCTGGAACCTTTCCATCCAGGAGACTTGAGGCTCTGATGATGAAAAACGTAGAAATCTCTGCACACAGATCCACTCTTCGAAGTGTGTCCTGGTCTGGAGTTGAGATTGTACGCAGATCCTCATAAACATGTCGGACATCTTCTGACAAACTTGTGACATCATGAATTATGTCATTAAGCGAATCTTCAGATAAAGTCTCTGTTGTTTGAGATAATGGCCGCTTAGCTGTTTTCACTTGTGTTCTCCATTTCTCATAATTGTAGTTGAACTTTTTTAGGAGCGTTTTCATTTGTTCTTCTTGCATTTCTCTACGCTTTTTTTGTTCTTTGACCTCTTCTTAGCTGCTGTGCTTCAGTGTTATCCACAGCTTCGTCTTGGGACTCTGCACTTTCCCTAACCTGACTTGTAGGCTCACTAAACTTAGACATTAGTAATCACTACTTTAAAGTGACTCACTTTTATAAAACAGCAAAATGCAGTTAAACCTTTTAATGAACTTTCAACACTTATTCAAATGTAAGTGTGACTTAAATGTACCCTATAAGACTTCAATAGAGGTAGAAATGCACTTAAAATTGAAAATGTGCAAAAAACAGCTTAATTGAACTTTACACCTTTCAAAAATATACTCAAAAATAAGACTTCAGAACTTCAATGAAATAACTTTCACTTATTATTCCCAAAAACACACTTTGAATTAGAAATTGGAAATAAAAACACTTATTTTCCATTTAACTTTACGCCTTAATTAACAAGCCTTAATAAAATGACATGAGCAAATAAGTCAAAATGCTAACCACACACACTACTATAGTTGGCCCTCACAGTAATAACGGTTTAGCAAACCTTTACAGAAGCCCTCTACTCAGATCACTCTTGATTTCTTAGTGTCCAAGTTCTTTCTGTGTGTGCATGCGTAGTTTCTCCTCCTCCGGCGGTCATTTGAAGACAGCCTCGTGCTCAGTCCGTGATCCTCTGAAGTTGCCGCTTCGTCAATTAAGACACACTCGCGTCGATGGACAGTCAAGTTTTCACTGTAATTCCCTCGAAGCACAGGCAGACACAAGTGGCTTTCTCATTACGGGTTTATTCCTCTGAATCTACCGTGAAAACTACACAAACAAACAGTATAAATGACAAACATAGTTTCGTGTCAGACACACAATCACATTTACAGCATGCGAGATAACTAGCAAGGTAATAAACATAAAAGTAATACAAACACAACAACATACCTCGTTGGGCTGCATGCTCTGTAAACAGAGGGAAGTATTCTTCAGTTCTCTTCACAACTTATATGTTTAATAAAGAATACAAAACTAACGGAGCTGCAAGTATCCGTGCATCTTACTCTGAGGATGCTTCTCATGTTCTCGCTCTCTAACTCGTGCGAGAACAGCATAACGAGACGTGAGCTTGAACTTCAAAATAAAAGACGAAATATTGCACGCATGAAACATTACAACAATAATAATTAGTACACTTAGAAAATACACATTACAGTTAAATTATGAACATGTAAAGGCTGCACTTACACATTCCAACACTTTTTCTTTTACCAGCTGTATTCACCTTGCAGGTGCAGCTATGTGGCTTTTATCCTGGATAAAGTGTTTAAGTCATGGATGTTTAAAGTTTAACTTCTTCATATTTGACTAATATTATAGTTGACTTTTCATTCAGTATGACGCTGCGCTCTCAGTACGCTTCTCCATGTTTGTGATTGGTCGAATGCTCCAGATACCACCCCTTTTATGTGAACGCGTACCTACCTAGATAGGACACGGCTGGCTTGAGCGAACGAGTTGATAACCAGCGTCGTAGGACAGTTTAGCTGTGTTTTGGATTAAGTCAACCGGATAACTCAAAACATATCCAGGATAGGTTGAACTAGATTCGTAGTATACCCCCCTGGTCTGGAGCAGGTTAGGTTGCAGGCTGATACCTCATTCACACCAACGCAATTCCGGTTCAAGCTCCGTGCTAGAGCTTTTCAGGTTCAGAACCGGTTCTTCGTTTTAGCTCCGGCTCTTTTCACACTGCCCAGAGTCCGACTGGTCCTGCGTCATTGCGTCATCGTTTGCGTCATGACGTAACCGTTTGCTTGCCTGCTTCATAAACCGCTCGGAAATCCCTCACAGCTGACACCGACAACAACAACAATGGCCGATTGTGCTCCAGCTTCCTCTGTACCTCTTCGGAAGACCAGATTCCCAGTAGGTAGCTGGTCTCTTCAGTGGACCGCTGCTGCTTGTTAAGTTTCTCCATCGTTGTGTACAAACTGGATAAAACACCGGATTTTTGTTGTTGTTCAGTAGTTGATCCCGCCCCTGTCCCCGCCTTGATGTAAGCGTGACGTATGTGGTGCTTTTGCTCTGGCCAGACAATTTTTTGGTGCTCGAAATGAACCGGATTCCGGAGCTAAGAGGCTGCTCCGCTGCGGTGTGAAGAGGAAAACCCAGTGCTTTTCAAGCTCCAGCTCCGAACCGGCCCTGAGACACCGTTGGTGTGAATGAGGTATGAGAGATCAACTCAGTGAAAGCACCGCCTGCTGACCATTCAGAGCTCAGTGTGCGGAGTTTAAAGCTATCAAGTCATATTACAGGATAAAGGAAATACAGTTTAGACTGCCGTTGCAGGAAAGACGGCCGGCAAAAATCAACGACTGTGTGAACGTGAAAATTAATAGAATATAACCTCCCATCTTCAGAGCAATCTGACTATTATAACATCAGCGTTAAGCTTACTTAAATATCTGCCACAACATAAGTAACCGGATCAAAGTAACATTACGTACAGTCCGCAGCACTGTGGGTGCAGACGTCGATGTGTCCCATTATCATTCATATCACATCACATCATAATGTATCATATATTTCCTTCTCTGAGTCAGCTTCTTGAGCCGTATCTGGCCGTGCAACACTCACAGCGTCACATGCTGTTAGCAGAAGTATTATTTTAAGCAACACATTAAGTAGATAAAACACTCGAGTCAAATTTAATTAAAGTCAGATCGTGTCTTAGACGGGGCAGTGATATCATAAACCTGTTAATGTACGCATTCAAACACTTTTTCTGTTACCAGCTGTATTCACCTTGCAGGTGCAACTATGTGGCTTTTATCCTGGATAAAGTGTTTAAGTCATGGATGTTTAAAGTTTAACGTCTTCATATTTGTATAATAATAGTTCTTTTCACTCAGGATGTATGACGCGCTGCGCTGTCAGTACGCTTGTCCATGTTTGTGATTGGTTGAATACTCCAAATACCCCCCCTTTTATGTGAACGCGCACCTAACTAGATCAACCCTGTATCACGGCAAGACGTGAACATGTGACGATTTACCATGCTGGGAGACGTGAAGATGTCACGATTTCGTCCCTTCAAATGTGACAGTTACACGGTATTGTTAACCCATGTTAACCTGTGGAGAAATAACCGGAAATGCCAAGCAAATGTTACCCCGACGGTCGCTTGTTATTGTCAATATTAATATAATAATGATTTATTTTTTAATAGTCACACTAGATTTCGCCGATTTTCTTGTTGCCCCAGCTGGTCGACCAGGGGTGGACTGGGACAAAAATTCAGCCCTGGCATTTTCTGTCCAGACCAGCCCACTACATTATCAGCGGACACTACATAGAGGTCCACTAAACTTGCGGCATCTTCTCTCATGCATACTACAAAGGAGAGTCATATTCCTTGATAGCAGTTAACAAATAAAGCACTTAACTATGAACTCAAGGACTAAAATTGACAGCTATATCAATCAATCTTTATTCATTATAGTGTCAAATCACAACAGAAGTTATGTCATGACTAGAGGTGGGACGAGACTAACGGGAAGAACCCTTATGCTACCCTTTCAGTTTTTAGTCTGTGACTTTGAAAATCTTTTGGTGTAAGCCCAGTATTAGTTAAAACCAGACTCGGACAATAATAACAAAAAAATATCCTGACAAATAATCTAAATAGAAACATATTACAGACAGTAGCAGCATTAGAGCTGAAACTCACTCACTCATTATGAAACCATAAATAGAGAATTGGAAGAAAAAAAAATATATATATATATATATATATACTGTAGCTGTGTGAAAAGTCTAAGACATGGGTTACAGGTCTGAATAGATATGCATTCTCATATACGTGTATGTGCACAAGTATGTATTGCTCTATACTTTCCCGTCCACAGCCAGCCAGCTCCACTCCTCACCAAATTCATGACCTGCAAGAAACAGCAGACAGAACTTGTACTCAGTATCTGTGTACTGACAAATATATGTAGCCATGTAACCTTTTTGTGACGTAGTGACACTTAGTGAACAAATGTATCCGTCATGAAGGATGACTTAAGTCTCAAAAGAGCCCTAAGGCCTACCTGCATAACTGTTAATTGAACTTAAAAGATATGCAGATGTTTGAAATTAAAACCATCAATATGAAAATCTTCAGCCAGGAAATAATCATAATCAAACCTTTTGTTTCAATCTGAGACAAAACAAGTTGCATAATAAACTCACAAAGTCAAGATGAAGCTCTCAGATATGATCTATGACTCAAGCATCAAGAAGAACTTCTAGCAGGTCAGGAAAACCTGTTTGACAGGAGATAATGGTAGCAGAGAATATAAAGAGACATTTATGAATTACCAATTGTCATTTTATCACACATATAGTATGTTTCTTCACATAAACCTTTAAACATAACCTTTAAACATACACATATTGCATTCCTCTCACCACATGAAATAAGCTCAGGAACCTAAAAGTGTCCCAGTGAATGATGGAGGAGACAAAGCAGGTCCTCAAAAGGGGACAGAGGGAAAAAAACTCCTTTGGCTCTCATATATAGGGTGGTCCACCTAAAAGAGACATGGAAACATTATTAAGTCTCTCATCATCACAAATCAAGTATGAATTCATATAACATTATAAGACACATGACATACTCAACAAATCATAGACTTCTCAAAAAGTGGTGAAGTGGAGGCAGTAAGGGAGCAAATCCTTGAAAATGGACGGAGGGGGAACAACTCCTCAAGCTCTCACATGTCAAGTGGTCAACCTGAGAGGGAATCGGATACATTATTAAGTCTCTAATCATCACAAATTAAGTATGATTTCATAAAACATAAAAAATTATAAACTCACCATACTAGAGGAGACTCAACAGCCAAACTTTGGTGCAGTGAAGGTAGAGAGTGGAGGCAGAGAGAGAGCAAGTCCTCGAACATGGACGGAGGGGGAACAACTCCTCAAGCTCTCACATGTCAAGTGGTCAACCTGAGAGGGAATTGGATACATTATTAAGTCTGAAAAATAAATAAAATGTTTTCCTCTGTCCTGCACCTAGAGTTGAAAACTTTTGGGATGTGCGTTTTTTTCAAAACTTTTTTAAAATTATGAAGTATGAATTTATACAACATAAAAAAATACATGATAAACTTACCAAATTCTAACAGTGGTCCCAAATGAGAGAACAAGTCCACATATAGAACAGAGGGAGAACGACTCCTCAAATATATCAGAACAACCTGTAATGGAGAATAATTGATCATTTAGTGTACATGATCACACCCTTAAGGATCAACACATAAGCACAATACAACTTCTGAAAAGCATCATTAAAATGACAAATAATGAATTACTACATCCATAATGTGTGATGTGTGATAATAACAATAATATTAAATATTTCTCGCCTTATCAGTGGAGCAGCTTTTTAAGCAGCTCACTCTTCTCTGCAAGTCTGTCTATCACAGAGTCAGAGTCCAAGGACATGAGGATGTCTTTCTCTGTGGCCATCAACATAAATGCCTCCAATTTATCAGACGAGAGGGTGCTTCTGAGTCTGTTTTTAATAAACTTCAAAATTGAAAATGTGTGCTCACAAGCCACCTGTGTGAGGGATAATGTAAGCAGGTATTTATAAGCAAGGCCTAGGACAGGGTATGCATCTGTTAGCATGTTGAAATGGTGAAGTATCTGGTAGCAGCACAGAGGGCATTCTTTGCAGGAGCAACAGTTTATGGGAGTTATCTCAACCTCTTCTGTGTTGTCCTCCTCACCACCTGATCCATCTTCTACTGTTCTTGCTTTGTACTCTGCAAATGGGGATGCCTTCAGCCTGTTCCACTGGAGTGCAAAGCTTTTCAACTCGGCCTGCATATTTTCCTTGGTTGCCCTGCTGTCAAATCCTTGCACGCACTTGCTTAAGTCTTGAAGGGCAGACTGGGGAAGAGCACTGGTGCAGAGCTGAGGGAAGTTTCTGGGATCCAGACATGCCAAGTCAGCATATAGATTGCCGTGTGTTAAAAAGCGCCTATGAATGGCTTCAATTGCTGTGTCCATGATCCGGTTATGCACATTCACCTCATAGGATTTTTCTGCATCATCCAGGGTCTCATCCTGAGCCATCTCTCCAGGCAAAACTTTCTTCATCCTCCTCGACTTTTGTGGCAGTGTGGCCTCCACTTCTATGTCCGTGTCATCTCTCTCTTGGATTTCTGTGTTTGTCCAGTTGACAAATGTGTCTGCTGCTTTTTTTACAGATTCAAAATCTCTTCCCAAGCTTTTCAGCGTATCCTGTGTCGATGCCACCATTCTGTGAGCAGAGGATGTCCAATCCTGCCGTCTGAAGGTATTTAGACAATGGAGAGGTATGTTCAAATATGCGGAGGAAGATTTGAGCCGTCAAGATCGTCTCATACTTGAGCAATGACTCTGCATATCCTCTGGCCATGACACGGATACATGGTTTCACTGTTGCCTGTTTCTGTATAGCTGATAATGTCAACAGCACATCAACGTACAGAACCATCTTCCGGTTTTCCAAAGGAGCCAAACACCTTCTTCAGGGCCTCATGCTTGGCCCACCAGCGTGTCTCGCAAATAGGAGCAAGGCGTCTACGTCTCTTGTTTCGGCCTGACTCTTCCCACACATTCATCCTTTTATATGACTCTTTGATGAATACCGCAATGCCATTGAGGAGCGCAAACAGGGACCCACTCTCAATAACAATCTGGGTTGTGTTTGCAAGCACCAGATTTAGTACATGTGCGTAGCACCATACATGCACCTGGTTTGGAGATTGTGCAGACAATAGTGAGGAGTATCCTTTGTATTGGCCTTGCATGTTTGATGCCCCATCAGTCGCATTTCCAATGCACATGGTCTTGCTGAGACCCATTTTGTCCAGAACTTCTGACAGCATGTTGACCAAGGCCTGTCCAGTGGATGAACTGCACTTCAGCACTGCAACAAGCCTCTCATGAACAACATCAGTAACATACCTCATAATTATAGAGCATTGATCCTGAGAGGTGATGTCCTGTGTTGTGTCCAGCTGCACTGAAAACATTCCTGCTTTCTTGATATCACTGGAGATGTTTTTCTAATGAGATGGTGAATTGCATCTATCACTGAGTTGACTGTGGTTTTGGAGAGTAAAGTTACAAGGGAGCCTCTGCCTCTCGTGCCACCAGACAAATGCAACTTTTTGCTGTTCTCAATGCAGCTGTCAATGCAGCTCTTTTAAACAGAAATCATACTTCCCCAGTTGAAGTATGAGTTCCAAGAAATTACCATGATCAACTGTGTGGTCTTCCAGAGTATATGCTGCCTCATTTTTTGACCTCCTGTATGCAAGCCCCCTCTTCCCAAGAACCTTGATGACATCTATGATGCGCTCCAAAACCTGCCATCTCTTTCTGACCTGCTCTCTGTGCGCCGACATCTGACTGCCACCAAACACACTGCTGATATCAGCACTGGCGGATTTCAAGAGGTAAGCTTCAGCACAGTTTCTGTGTCCACTGCTTCTCTCATGCTCCTCTGTGCGCTGGTGTATATGCCTCCAATCTGACATTCCACTGATGAACAGACTGCTATCAGTTCTCTTACCGAATGCCATGCAGATGAAACAATACAGCATGTGACGCTCTGGACAGTACGTCAGCCACCTTCTACTGGTGCCGTCTCTGCTACAGAACACTTTCTGCACCACTGGATTGCTACTTTTTTGCTGAGGATGGTAATTTAAAAATGACTGGAGATTTCTCTGATCAGGTTGTGAAAAAAAATCAGTTAGTTGACTGGCACACTCATAGCTCTCAACAGCTGTTTCCCTCTCAGGTGATCCTGTCTTTGGGCTGATGAACTCCTCACTCTCTCCAGCATTTTCCCTCTCAGGTGATCCTGTCTTTGGGCTGACATACTCCTCACTCTCTACAGCCTTTTCCCTCTCAGGTGGTGCAGTCTTTGGGCTGCCTGAATTGATCTGGCTCTCTCCCTGAACTGACCAGCTGGACTTGCCGTGAACCTGTCTGGGCTGGACATAGGGAAAGCATTTATCATTGGATGGGGAAATAACTCAAAACCACAGAATAATGTACAAGATAAAAGATTAGTTCATATTGAACGAAACGTTCGCGAGCGTAACAACACTAGTGGCTTTGCCATGTTTTCATTATGACACTAACTAGTGTTTTCCAATGCAAAAAAGTCAGATCTTTGTGACAATACCTGAAAATGCTCAAGACAGCACTATACACAGCCATTTGAAAACTACAGTAAAAGTAACAGATTTACACAGAAATTAAAGTTACACACAAATTATGAAATAGTTATCACCTCAATAAACAATAAATGAATTGAAAGATTACAATAAATTCAATGGCAAATATTGCAAATTAATCTAATTATTTCCTATAGGTTTACTTATATTTTGTGCTAAAATTCAAAGTATCTCATCTGTATTTACAATACAGCTTTATTCTGAAGCTTCATCTCTACTTACAGCTCGTTGGTCCATGTGAACGTTTACTGTTGCTATGGGTACAAGAAACCGCTGACGTTAGCAGCTCTTAGCTAGCCTAGCTAAATCATCTGAACAATAAAAACCCATAATATCACAATTCGGCATATTTAAACAAAATCAACCACAACTACCAACATTCACAGCCCTTCAACTCTGGGCTAATATGTTGTCACAAGTAGGACTATGCAGTTCATTAGGTCACATCACATTCAATGTAAAAACGTTTTCTACTTTTTTTTTGGACATGTCTCAAAAATGTAGCCTAGCCAGCCCCAAGCTAACGTTACTTACCATGTATGCCTCCACTCGCTCGTCTCCCGGCGCAGCAGCACCTGCTGGGGTGGTGACCCCGGCACCAAATAGGTCCGTCAATTTAGAATATTTAGCAGCCTCCACCTCCAGAGACTTCAGCTTTTTAAGTCGCAGTTTTTCAGCGCCACCCGGGCATTTCTTCTGCTTATCCATTTTCAGCTCAGCAGCAGCCCGTCCCGCGACTCCCACCCATGCCATGAGGTCCCGCCCCACCCTGGTTTGTGTTGTAATTGACAGCACTGTCAGGGCTCTCTGAGCCTGTCAGCCCATGATTGATTGACAATGACAAACAATAGACCAATAATATGTGTCGATGCTGGCAACACACTGCTAGCCTTGTGTAGCCAATTGGCCGGCCCAATTGGAGGGAATTTAGAGGGAAAAAAACGAAAAGAAAAAAAAAACATTGCGGACCGGCCCACATTGGGTCAACGGCCCACCGGGACGATGCCCGGTATGCCAGATGGCCAGTCCACCCCTGTGGTCGACACCTCTTTTAGCAGAAACAAAGGCTACATTAATGTATTAAATCAATGTTAATCCATGTGTGTGGATGTGGAATTAACGGACGTGACGTTGTGCGATTGCGTTGCCAGGCAACAGCTTCGGTTCATATTCATTTACAAACTCTTCAACAAGAACCGTAGTTATATTTAAAAACATTTTAGAATGCCTCACAAAATACTTTAATGTAAATTAAAATGTAAATGTGAAGGAATGTGTGTATAACAAAATACATCCGTCATAAAAAATAGCGGAAACAGACGTAGGCAAGGTCCTCAGCTCGGTGATTCGATGGTTTAGCCGCAATACCAGTTGGGAAATGGTTTTTATGCGATGTGAAATCCGAAAACATTTAAAAAATATATATATATACTTTATTCCGAGTGTTCTTGCTTTTCTCTTTGAAAGTCATCACATAACGGCATTGTAATACACGGTTCGGCTGCATTAAATATTACATATCTGCCGTAATTCTCTATTTATAGTGCCCTGATGAGAAGAATTCTAGACAAACAGGAAGAACTGCCGCCAAAACCGAAAACGTGACGTGGATCATAAATATATTAGCAATTAAACAATATCTTATATTTCTTTTCACAAAATACGTCTCCTCGCAGTATCAACACTAATTCGGCTGACTTTTATATTTTATCCAATTGGTAGATAGGCTTAATTTACACCATAACGGTGCACAGCTGATATAAAAGGACTTGTAGTTTTTCAAGATATTACTGATTTTCTTTGAATATAAGAATATAAATACTGAGTTGAGAGAATAGGCAGGGGATTTGGGTGATGGGAAACACATATATGGAATCACAATTTCAATAGCTTACCATTAAATGACGGATATACCTTTCTGTCTGTGATGTTTTACAAATCTGATATTAATGTGTAGAAGTAAAACATGAGAAATAGTATAGCAATCTCCTGTAAAATTATGTAAATACTAGGGCTGTCAGTCGATTAAAATATTTAATCGCGATTAATCGCATGATTGTCCATAGTTAATCGCGATTAATCGCAAATTAATCGCACATTATTTATCTGTTCTAAATGTACCTTAGAGGAATATTTTTCAAGTTTTTAATACTCTTATCAACATATGAGTGGACAAATAAGCTTTATGCAAATGTTTATTATAATTTGAACAATGACAAATATTCTCATCGCAGTTCTCGGCGAAATGTCACTCCTCTGTTTTAATTTAAACAGCTCCTTATATCCGTTAGCGCAGCTAGCTAGCACCAGATGCTAACAACAACAACAATACACGTAAGGTCTCTCTCTCGCGCCACACATACACACACCCTCCCGGTCCTCCCGATGGCCAGTCGGTGCCTGCCGGTGAGCGTGGAAGTGTGGTCTGCCGCAAGCGGGCGGCAGGAGCGGGACTGTCAGCATCAGCTTGTAGATGGTATTTTAAACTCGATGCGCTCTGAAACTACACATGCGTTAATCGCGTTAAAATAATTAATGGCGTTAATTAACGCGTTAACTTGACAGCCCTAGTAAAAACATGACTAAAACTACACATCTTCAGATCTTATACATACATAAGTGTCCTACACTAATAATACAAAGTTGTTATTATTAGTATGCTGTGTGTACCTTGTGTGCACCGCCTAGTGGTCAAAGCACGTCATTGAATTATTTTTGTTGATTAATGTTATTTTTGTTGAATAATGTTATTTGATGAAAAAAATATTAAGAGTACATACTTTCATAGGGGGGAAGTAGAAGGTCAATGATAGAAATATAGAATATAAAAAATCAAGAAGATACTGTAAGTGATCTCTACAATAATACAGTTTAGAACCGGATGTACAAAGATATTAATATGAGGATGTGCAAAACAGAAAAACGAATTAACCTTTATTAACACATTAAAGAATACTTTAGGTTAAGGTCTTCTTTTAAATAAGAACAAAGCTTTGGGGGTACCCTACATATAAATATTAAGCCTGACAAAGTACTTAACGTCTAATATATAGTGCTTTCCTGCAATGTTAACTATGTTGAAGCACTTATTTTAACTGATATTATACACATTAATTATACTTTTATGTATGTAGATAGGATAAGAAATGTGCAGAATTTGAAAGTTTAATTGTGGAGGTATACACACATATTGATAGATGTCTTGTAATGCACTGTTGAGGAACCTGTGACCCAAGTTTTTCATTCATGTGTGTATGAATATGATATGTCAATAAACCTTTGAAAATCTTGAAAGGGATGTTCAAAATAGTCATTATATACAGTCTTTAATTAATTATTAGTAGAGAATAACGAGTAATGAATATACTTTAAGGATCCTATTAATATCTAATAATAAAAATAATAAAATTCAATGACGTGCCTTTCTATCAGCTGTGCACCGTTATGGTGTAAGTACAGCCTATCTACCAATTGGATCAAATATAAAAGTCAGTCGAATTAGTGTTGATACTACGAGGAGACGTATTGTGTGAAAATAAATGTAAGATGTTGTTTAATTGCTGATATATTTATGATCCATGTCACGTTTTAAATTTTGGCGGCAGTGTATTACAATGCCGTTATGTGATGACTTTCAAAGAGAAAAGCAAGAACACTCGGAATAAAGTATTATTTTTTTTTTTTTAAATGTTTTCTCATTTCACATCGCATAAACACAATTTCCCAACGTGCATTGCGGCTAAACCATCGAATCACCGAGCTGAGGACCTAGGTCTGTTTCCGGTATTTTTTATGATAGATGTATTTTGTTATACACACATTCCTTCACATTTAAATTTTAATTTACATTAAAGTATTTTGTGAGGCCTTCTAAAATGTTTTTAAATATAACTACGGTTCTGGTTGAAGAGTTTGTAAATTAAAATGAACCGAAGCTGTTGCCTGGCAACGCAATCGCACAACGTCACGTCCGTTAATTCCACATCCACACACATGGATTAACATCGATTTAATTCATTAATGTAGCCTTTGTTTCTGGTAAAAGAGGTGTCGACCAGCTGGGGCAACAAGAAAATCATTGAAATCGAGTGTGACTATTAAAACATAAATCATTATTATATTAACATTGACAATAACAACCAACCGTCGGGTTAGCATTTGCTTGGCATTTCCGGGTATATCTCCACTGGTTGGGCCATGTTAACAATACCGTGTAACTGTCACGTTTGAAGGGACGAAATTGTGACAAACCTCACGTCTCCGAGCATGGTAAATCTTCACATGTTCACGTCTTGCCGTGATACCGGGTTGAACTAGATAGGGCAAAGCTGGCTTGAGTTAACGAGTTGATAACCAGCGTCGTAGGACAGTTTAGCGAGAGCGCGTTTGTTTTGGATTAGGTAAACCGGGTAACTCAAAAATATCCAAGTTAGGTTGAACCGGCTTCGTAGTACAGGCCTCAGGTGTTAGTTATGCGAAGCATAGTATACAAACAACATTAACACACAAGTAAATGTAGACAACATTAGAGCACAACAACTCAATGCAACAAATATTGAGCCCTCATTTGTAGTATTCCATCCTTTTTTTAAATGCAGAGATACATCTGACAATTGATGTATGTTTTCCCACTGCCATGAACCCTACAGAAACCTAAGTGTTCGGGTTAGGGTTAGGGTTAGTGGACTCCATTTGTGTTGTGTAAAATGGGGGGAAATAAAAAGTTAGCAAATCCCCATATCCTCCTCAGAGGACATTCATAAAAACATTTCGTTTTAGGTCAAATAATTATTACACTGCTCTGAAACTCACTACACTAACTCCTAAGATGTTCCCTTATTATAATTAATTAAAAATATTGACCTCACAACACTGCTAATGACAAACCTACAAACTAACCATTTCTCTTTCTATAAATAGTGCTTGTGTTGATGGACGCCATTTTGAAATACAATGAAATTATCTTTTTCAAAGCCACACCCCCACATATGTCACATGTCTGAAAAGCCCAGGATGTCCTCTGTGGAGTACAATTTGACTTAATGCTGTGGCATGTATAACCTCAAAGTAATTGACCAAAACCCAATGTGCCCCACAGAGGACAAAAATGAATGGCTGGGTCTCAGGAGGATAACCCTGAAAATGAGCATATAGGGCCCCTTTAACTCTTGAAACAAAAATCAGAATGGCATATTTTCAAAGAAGCTGAGATATTCCTTTAAGTTCTTTAAAAGCACACAAACTCACTAGTCTGCGGCAGGAATCTACCTTAGTGTTGGTCATTGCTTGCAGCTTGATGCTTCCCTGTTAAAGTGGGGGACATTTCTGCTCCAGTGAACTAGCCTCTCTTCTCCCAGCGTAAGCCTCCCACTGTAAGAGTCTAATCCATTTTGTGCTGGTTGTATTGTAGTGAGGATGTGCATCAGTCAGCTGTCAGTGTGTGGCACAATGAGGCCAACATGTCACATCCTGTTTGATGATAAGACTCAAACATCCCCCAGTCTGGCACCAGTGTTGTCGCAGTGCTCACAGATAAACAGACTGATGGTGTAGCTTACATAGACGGGAAATAATATTGACCGAATTATTGAAGAAAAATGTACATGCAGAAATGAACGAAGGATCCACTTCGGTTGAAGACTCAACAAGAAGCTTTGGGAATCTGTTTCAGGGGATAGAAACCACAGAGACAGATGTTTCCTCTTTCAACTGATCCATTCAGCGTCTTTAATCTTATTTAGATTGTTAAGGTTACTAAGACGTGCACTCACACCAGCACAAACATCAGACAAATGAGGAAATGTCACATGGTGTGGTTTGTGATGTGTGATCGTCTGATAAGCAGCTGTTTGAGTCATGCGTTTCTAAAGAATTACCAACAATGGGAACTTCTCTGATTGCATTATGGACAAAGTGATACTGAATACTGTCATTTTTCTAATATATAAAGGTTTGAGTTTTTTGGCAAAACTGCCCTCACCCACAACATGATCAGTAACTCACCTCATGTTGCCTTGAATTCTTGAAGTTAACTTTTTTTTTTATTGCATGAATGAAGAATTCTGAAACGGCAAAAAAACTTGACAAATTGAAGTTGATGGGTACTCATGTGGTCACAACAAAAATACAAGCATTTTCACTAAAACATTATAATTAGAATCGTAAAAAGGTTAATTAGCAGGCAAGTTGTTGCTGATTCGGTGTCTGTAGCTTTAAATACTAATGAGCTGCTGCTGGCCACGCCCCTCTGAGAATTGATTGTTTTAAAAAACACAATGGGGCTGTAGGAGGAGAATCAGATTTTAAGGTGGGCGGGTGTTACCTTGGTTGGTTTGGCTAATAGTTCCACAACCCAAAAATAAATGGTTACATCAAAAGTGGCCAAAATCTGATCAGCTCATTTTCTGACAGGTTTTTATATAAATGGATCAGGACCAAAAGAGAGAGGATCTTTTTTCCTGAAATGTTCTGAATCTTTTCACAAAGAGGGTACACATATTTATGTATGAAAGTCATGAAAAAGTGGATTTTGCTTAATAGGTGACCTTCAACACGTCAAGGGGAAACAAAAATAAGGGAAATATACTACAAACATCAAGAAACATGAACATAAAATAGATAAATGACCATACAAATATGTACAATAGAGCAGTGTTTATGAAGGCCGCTGGTGAAGCATCACAAGGGCTCCCTCGATAAAAAGCCATGGCATTTTTCCATTTATGTTTATGATGCTTTGTTGACACCATTTGTTCAGCAGGATAATCTTCACATGTTGACACCACATTGTGATTTTAAAAGTAAAAATGCAACCGGTGCCTTGCTCAAGGGCACCACGGCAGGGCAGGAGGTGAACTGGGACCTCTCCAAGTAGCAGTCTACACTCCATATTTAAGTCTGTTCAGGGACTTGAACCAGCGACCCATACGGCTCACAGTCCCAAGCCCCTACTGACTGAGCCACTGCTGGACCTATTGTATTATTTAGACACGTGTTAGCAACCACCGTTTTAAAGACAGATAAGAGCTTCAGGCGTTCACTTTTGGGGTGGTTATCATATTTATTGTGACACAACTTGAACATCTTGTAAGCTTGTATTAGACCATTTTTTGGTCTGATTTAAAAAAATAAACATTAACTTGGAGATAAGTTAGCCCAAAAGTACAAAATGCTATCTAATTTCCAAGTTACTCTGTATAGCTGTAATATGGATGTAAGCAGGATGAGAATGAGAGAGCTGTTGAGTTTTGTACTTTAGTATAACTTCCCCTCACTATTAAATACACGTCTACATACAGTACTAGCATGGACACGTAGCGTGAGTATGTTTTTTCAGACCTGCTTTAAGTAAATATGTACCTGTTTGTACAGTAGTGAGCATACAGATTAAAGTTTGTAAAAGGATGTTTATATAGTTTTACTTTTGCTCCCATTTACTTCAATTCCTCATAACTTTTCTCTGTTTTGGATTCCATGGAGGAATGTGAGGAAATTAAAGCTTATCTCAAGCATTCAAAGTGACATGGGGTGGGTTGATGACATACAAATAATAAGTGTTTCTTCAAGCATGTGGCTTCACATGATCTCCTGTCTGTACTGTATACGGTTTCGTTTCAGCAGGATGTGTACACACTGACGTCATCCTTGTGTGCATAAGATTTATATATAAACAGTCGTGTTTCTCACCACCATAAATTAAATGTTTTCAAGTGCGGTACTTAAGTACAATTTTGAGATACTTACTTTACCTGAGTATTCTAATTCCATGCTACTTTATACTTCTACTCCACAACATTTTAGAAGCCAATATGGAACTTTTTACTCCACTACATTTATTTGTCAGTTTTTGTCACTAGTTACTTTTTAGGTTTAGATGATTAACTAATACAAAATAAAAATGTGTCATTAAATACACTTTTACATATATTTATAGGTTAAAATATCAAGCAGCTATGATAAAAACACACCAATAACCCTAATAGTAACCCAATAACTCAGTATATGAATCTGAAATGGACCATTATGCTTAAGGAGTACTTTTACTTATGGTACTTTAAGTATATTTTATAGCCGATACTTTTGTACTTTTACTTAAGTAAGGTTTTCAATGCAGGACTACGGTGGCCCTGCAGTGCAAGTCAAAACAGCATTTAAGGAAACACCACAGCATTTCAGAAAACGCCACAGATTTTCACAAAACGCTACAGCATTTCACAAAACGCCACAGCATTTCACAAAACGCTACAGCATTTCACAAAACTCTACAGCATTTCACAAAACGCCACAGCATTTGAGAAAACACCACAGCATTTCAATTTATGCGGAAAGGGTATTCCTTTAGGGAGAACACTTCTTGTTTGTGATTGGAAAGAGCCAGCCAGAGAAGCACTGCTGTGATTGGTTGTTTTTGCTGCCAGTCAAGAAATTATGCTTCGTGATTGGTCAGCACCCGACAGCGCAACATGTCCCGAAACATCAGCCGTTAGCTGTTAGCACACAGAGCTCACAGCTTCTCATATCTGTTCAGAAACTGGACAAAAGTTAAACATGAACAAACCACAGACTGTCTGTGTCATGGCTAATACAGTCATTGCTTTATTTATGTCTGTATGCCGTTGTTGTGAGTTTGGGCGGAGCAGCTACAGGTTGGTTTAGCCTGATCGATCCGATCTCCATTCAGAAAACACACATTTTAAAAGGTTTTTCGCCTATCGTCTTGTCTACACACCTGTCACAGCATTAATTCATGGTTTTTACTAACCGGTATCAGTATGTTGTTACTTTGGCATCATTTTTGAAATGTGTATTTGTTACGTTCCCTTTTGGGTCTAGGGGTTCCAAAGGGAAGAAACACAACCAGAATAGAATTGGTATAAGTTACAAGTGGTTTATTTGTAACTATAAATGAACAAAAGGATATGCACAAACAGCCTGGCACAAACAAAGGGCCAGACTGTTGTTATTTAACAAAAGGAGAACTCCAAAAGAGAGTTGCACGGTATTATCCCACAACGGGTAATACACAAAAGGAAAGAAACTACCTCACTTCTAAAGTGGACCAAAATAACAAACAAAAGGAGGCTGTGCGAGAACACAGCTGTTGCCGATCTACAGGCGCTAATCGATCCTGGGTCTAAGCGATACACACACAAATGCTGATCTACAGGCGCTAAGTTAACCTGGGTCTAAGCGATACACACACACTATACTAAACACAGAACACTACGACAGACTGCTAATCAGTGTAACTAGCACAGAAAACCTACTTAACACGCTGTTAAACAGTCTAACAAAGCACAGAATATGACGGCAACACAACGAGAGGCTGGAGGCGTCTGTCTCACAATACAGAGCCTCCAGAGTGTCAGTTGTCCCCAGCCTTAGTACTCCTCTACAGCAGGTGTGCGCCGTCTGTGCACTTCGATTGGATGACGTCTCATCCAATCACCTCGTCGGATGCAGCGAGGGCGGGACCAGGAGATGACTGATGCAGCTGTAACACCCCCTCCCTTAAGACAAAACCCCACAGGGTTTTTGATGAACCATACCCCACAACATAACGAACACAGAACACATCACTACAGTCTGGACAGAGCATCTGCAAACACGTTCTCTGAACCCTTTTTGTGTCGGATCTGCAGGTTGTAGTCTTGGACGATCAGAGCCCACCGCATGAGACGCTGGTTGTGATTGTACATGCGGGACAAAAAGACAATGGGATTATGGTCGGTAAATACTGCAACTGGCAAAGAACTAGATCCGACATAAACTTCAAAGTGCTGGAGAGCTAACAACAAAGCAAGGGTCTCCTTTTCAATGGTAGAGTACCGGACCTGATGTTTGTTGAACTTACGGGAGAAGTAACAGACAGGATGATCCACTCCATCCGCATCCTCCTGCAGCAACACAGCACCGGCCCCCACTGCACTGGCATCCACCTCTAGTGTAAAGGGCTTAGCCAGGTCGGGAGCAGCGAGCACAGGAGCGTGACTTAAGAGTGTTTTTACGCATTCAAATGCATATTGGCACTCGGGGGTCCAAACGTAGTCCGCCTTGGGACTTATCAAATTAGTTAGCGGTTGGGCTACAGTGGAAAAGTTGCGACAGAAACTGCGGTAGTAGCCTGCCATGCCGAGGAAACGGCGGAGGTCACTCCTGGTGCCGGGCACCGCACATTCAGTCACTGCAGCAACCTTAGCTTCCACTGGTCGGACTTGGCCTTGCCCAACCTGCTTCCCTAAGTAGGTGACAGTAGCTTTCCCAAACTCACACTTGGCCAGATTCAAAGTAAGAGATGCTTGTGCGAGGCGGGTGAATACCTGT
This sequence comes from Notothenia rossii, assembly GCF_949606895.1. Lineage (NCBI taxonomy): Eukaryota > Metazoa > Chordata > Actinopteri > Perciformes > Nototheniidae > Notothenia > Notothenia rossii. The sequence continues at coordinate 48,592,542 of NC_136907.1, read as the reverse complement.
CCCAATATCTGCATGTGCATCTCCCAGGTGGGAGTGTACACAATGAGATCATCTAAATACGCATTACAGTTATTTATTCCTGATAATACAGTATTCACCAGTCTCTGAAAGGTGGCAGGAGCGTTACACATACCGAAAGCCATGACTGTGTACTGTAGGAAACAGTCAGGCGTAGCGAAGGCGGAGATTTTCGAAGCACGGTCTGTTAAAGGTACCTGCCAATAACCTTTAAGCAAATCCAATTTACTGACGTATTTGGCGGAACCTAAATTGTCGATGCAGTCCTCCATTCTCGGCAATGGATAGCCATCGGGCACCGTAACAGCGTTCACTTTACGGTAGTCCGTGATAAAGCGCGGAGAACCGTCAGATTTAGCCTCTACTAGGCACGGCGAGCACCATGGACTAGAGCTCTGTGTAGCTAAGGCATTAGCTACCAGATATTCCGCCTCCTGTTTCATAAGGGCGCACTTGGTCGGATTTGCACGGTACGGGTGCTGCTTAATCGGCCTCGCGCCTTTTACATCGATGTCATGCGTTATCACATTAGTTTGTGTCGGGACATCCTGAAAAAGGCACGAGAATTGAGCCACTAACTGGGTTATGTCATGCTGCTGCTCCGCCTGCAGATGACTTAACGTAGTGGGCAGCGTCTCTATCATCTCCGAGTTACATAACCGGGCACCCGGCTGGTGATGGGAACGCATCACCAAACCGTTATCCGATGGGCCGGAACTATCTGTAACAATTAATGCGGAAGCAGCTACTCTTTGATTACCCAACCCCCCAGACTGGCTGTCAGCAGCGATGCGCGAATGATAACGTTTCAACATGTTAACATGGCAAACGCGCGTTTTACGTCGTCTCTCCGGAGTGCAAATAACATAATCGGTGTCACTAAGACAGTCATGGATTTCGTACGGCCCGAGAAATTTAGCGGAGAGCGCAGCGCCAGGGATAGGCAATAATGCAAGAACCTTTTCCCCTATCTCAAAATGCCTAGGAACAGCGGCACGGTCATAATTACGCTTCATGACAGCCTGTGAAGCGGAGAGTGACTCTCTAGCGAGTGAATTTGCCCGGTGCAGGCGCTCACGAAACTGACTAACGTAATCCAATACGTTCTTATCTGGAGGAGTATCAGCCGAGAGAAACTCATCATGTAAGATTTTAAGGGGGCCGCGGGGCGTATGGCCGAAAACGAGTTCCGCGGGGCTGAATCCTAACGATTCCTGCACAGCTTCACGAGCTGCGAACAAGACGAAGGGAATTCCCTCATCCCAGTTTTTTTCCGTTTCCAAACAGTACTTCCGCAGCATGCTTTTTAGGGTCTGATGCCACCGTTCCAACGCACCCTGCGACTCTGGGTGATACGCGCTGGACATAACATGTTTCACTTGTAGTGTTTGGAGGACCTGTTTGAACAACTTGGATTTAAAATTTGTCCCTTGGTCACTCTGAATTACCCGCGGTATTCCAAATGTGGAAAATAATTTTGTCAACGCCTTAACTATAGCGGCGGAAGTAATACTACGCAGCGGAATAGCTTCCGGGAAACGAGTAGGCGTACACATGATGGTGAGCAAATACTGTTGACCCGTTTTCGTACGCGGTAAAGGGCCAACACAATCTATCAACACCCTGTCAAAGGGCTCACCTATAGCCGGTATGGGATGTAACGGAGCTTGCGGAATTTTTTGGTTAGGCTTACCGACAACCTGGCACACATGACAGCAACGGCAAAAGCTAGAGATATCCTTCTTTAAACCTGGCCAAAAGAAATGTTTGAGAACGATCTGATAAGTTTTAGTCACGCCCAAGTGTCCCGACTATTTACTCTCATGCGCTACAGATAGTACATGTTGACGGTAGGGCGCCGGCACAACTACCTGATGCGCTACACTCCAGTCAGCTTCAGCCGTAGCAGTGAGGGACCATTGGCGCACTAATATCTCCTTATCCAGCACATAAGCTACCTTCTCACCCCTTGCTTTGTTATTACTCACCACCTGCTCGAAACACTTCGCAAGCGTCGGATCAGCCCTCTGCGCAGCGAGTAAACGCTCTCGGGTTACCGGGAGTGTCGAACCGTCAACAACTGGGCTGGCAGGTTGCGCTGGCGCAGTGGCCACGGCAGGGGAAAGGGGAACCACAACTTCTGATCGTTTCTCCGGCATCTTGTCATCTGTAAACAGTGTCCCAAACATAGTATCATTTAGAGACACATCTGAGTCACTCTTACGAGCCTGCGCACGGGTGACGGCACAAATGGGGAAAATGTGGGCATTTGTTACCTCAGGCAGTACAGCCTGCGGAGAATCCAATATTTCAAGCGCAGGAGTTACCTTACCTCCTGCAATGTCATTTCCCATTAAGAAAACTATACCACGTATGGGTAATGCTGGGCATACAGCAACAGGGAAGAATCCAGTAATTAATTTAGATTGTACATGTACCTTGTGTACGGGCCGGGGCACATAACCCATTTCAATGCCACATAATATTGATCCATACCCACACGCTGATTGGTCGGAGAATGGCAGGGCAGATGCAACAATCACCGACTGGGAACCTCCAGTGTCTCGTAGGATGCGGATGGGTCTCTGATCCTCCGACTCACCTGTTAACGATATCAATCCCTCAAACACAAAAGGCTTAAAGCAGGGATCTATTTCTTCATCATGGTCGGAGGGAGGAATATTGGGTGACTCCGCATTAATTAACCCAATGCCTTTCGGCCGGGTCAGACTTGGTGGTTGCTCTTTACGTTTACGAATCATGCAGTTAGCAATAACATGTCCAAACTGATGACAATAGTGGCACTCCCTCTCCTCTCTTGTTACCCTATACACATTCCCCGGCTCAGAGGGTGCAGCAGACGCGCTGGGTGCCCTCTCAGTAGCAACAGGGGAAAACACAGTTTTATGCATCAACACATATTCGTCAGCCAGTACAGCAGCTGCGGAGAGCGACTGTACTCTCTGTTCATTTATGTATCCCACAATGCGGTCAGGCAACCCCCTTTTAAATTCTTCCATGAGAATTAATTCTTTCAGAACAGAATACTCTGCAGCGTTACACGAGTCAATCCACTTCGTAAATAACATCCCTTTTTCCCTGGCAAACTCAACATGGGTTTGATTAGAACCCTTTCTATGGTTCCTGAACTTCTGCCGGTAGGCTTCGGGAACTAGCTCGTACACCCTAAGTATGGCACGCTTCACCAGGTCGTAACTTAAGCTGTCCTCTAACGAAAGGGCAGAAACTGCCTCTTGAGCTCTCCCGTGAAGCCTACACCGCACTAACAGCGCCCAGGCTTCAGCCGGCCACTGTAGTGCCGCTGCAAGGTGTTCAAACGCACAAAAATACGCATCCACTTCAGTCTCGAGGAAAACCAGCACTAATGCTACATTTTCCCCTACATTGAAGGCAGGTGGACGAGAAGGAAGTGAAAAGCTTTCTCTAGGATTGCAAATAACACCAGATGCGCGCAGTTCGGAATCTAGCTCCATCTGCCGTATCCGGACTTCCTTATCTGCTTCGATTCTTTTTGCCTCCAACTGAAACTGCCTGTCTCGCTCCCTGTCTTTTGCTTCTAACTGAAGTCGGGTGAGGCGGACTTTAAGTTTATTCCCTTCCCGGGAATCTGTACTACCAACCGGAGAGGGTGGACATTTACGAGGCGGCCCGAGCAGTGCTTCACACGGCCCGCCCCCCTCGCTGCCATCACTCTTTTCTTGGCTAAATGTAAACTCCGCCGCCTGCCTCTGATTTAACGGGTCTTCAGTTAAGGCGTTAGACCCTGGGAACTCAGCGGGCACAGCCAGTACTAGTAATTCCCTTCTCACCATCTCATCCCCCACCAATGCCTTCAATTCTTCCTTTAACATCTGCCGACTCACCACAAGACTGAAGTGCCGCGCTATTTCTATCAAGTCGTCCTTTTTACACCGGTCCAGCTCCTCATAGGACGGCCAAACTAAGAACGACTCTAAGGCGAAGGCCGCCATTCTCGGGTGTACTGCCCCCCGTATTTACAAAAGTGTTTGTTGCTATAAAAAAAACCACCTATAACCCCAGGGATTCTATTCAAAGTATCCCGGACACGAGCCCCCACGTGTTACGTTCCCTTTTGGGTCTAGGGGTTCCAAAGGGAAGAAACACAACCAGAATAGAATTGGTATAAGTTACAAGTGGTTTATTTGTAACTATAAATGAACAAAAGGATATGCACAAACAGCCTGGCACAAACAAAGGGCCAGACTGTTGTTATTTAACAAAAGGAGAACTCCAAAAGAGAGTTGCACGGTATTATCCCACAACGGGTAATACACAAAAGGAAAGAAACTACCTCACTTCTAAAGTGGACCAAAATAACAAACAAAAGGAGGCTGTGCGAGAACACAGCTGTTGCCGATCTACAGGCGCTAATCGATCCTGGGTCTAAGCGATACACACTCAAATGCTGATCTACAGGCGCTAAGTTAACCTGGGTCTAAGCGATACACACACACTATACTAAACACAGAACACTACGACAGACTGCTAATCAGTGTAACTAGCACAGAAAACCTACTTAACACACTGTTAAACAGTCTAACAAAGCACAGAATATGGCAGCAACACAACGAGAGGCTGGAGGCGTCTGTCTCACAATACAGAGCCTCCAGAGTGTCAGTTGTCCCCAGCCTTAGTACTCCTCCCCAGCAGGTGTGCGCCGTCTGTGCACTTCGATTGGATGACGTCTCATCCAATCACCTCGTCGGATGCAGCGAGGGCGGGACCAGGAGATGACTGATGCAGCTGTAACAGTATTACAATTAAATCACGGTCAAATATGTTCATTTTCCTGAAACGCTGTAGCGTTTAGTGAAATGCTGTGGTGTTTCCTGAAATGCTGTGGTGTTTCCTGAAATGCTTAAGTTTTCCTGGAATGCTTTGGTGTTTTGTGAAATGCTGTAGCGTTTTCTGAAATGCTGTAGCGTTTTGTGAAATGCTGTGGCGTTTTGTGAAATGCTGTGGCGTTTTGTGAAATGCTGTATCGTTTTGTGAAATGTTTTAGCGTTTTCTGAAATGCTGTGGCGTTTTGTGAAATGCTGTATCGTTTTCTGAAATGCTGTGGCGTTTCCTGAAACGCTGTAGCGTTTTGTGAAATTCTGTGGTGTTTCCTGAAATGCTGTGGTGTTTCCTAAAATGTTGTGGTGTTTCCTGAAATGCTGTAGTGTTTCCTGAAATGCTTTGGTGTTTGGTGAAATGCTGTAGCGTTTTGTGAAATGCTGTAGCGTTGGCTGAGGCGTTTTGTGAAATGCTGTATCGTTTTGTGAAATGCTGTAGCGTTTTCTTGAATGCTGTGGCATTTCCTGAAACGCTGTAGTGTTTTGTGAAATGCTGTAGCGTTTTCTGAAATGCTGTTGCATTTCCTGAAACGCTGTAGTGTTTTGTGAAATGCTGTGGTAGTAGTAATAATGATGCCGCATTCGTCTCATTAGTATGCATAAAAAGTGACAGGTCACACCTCCCCCAATTATGCAAATGAGCTAAGTCCCGCCTCCCCTTTGTTCGAGGTGTGAGATCCCAAGTAGGTGTGATATCCCAAGTAGGTGTGATATCCGTCGATAGGAGGGGGGTGATGTGTATTCACAGGTGTGAAAAGCCCCCACTGTTGCGCCTTATGATGTATAATATTTAAAAAAAAAAAAATGCTGTTTCAATCACATTAGTATCTATAAAAACTGACAGGTGGGCCCGCCCCCAAGTGTGTGTGTGTGTGTGTGTGTGTGTGTGTGTGTGTGTGTGTGTGTGTGTGTGTGTGTGTGTGTGTGTGTGTGTGTGTGTGTGTGTGTGTGTGTGTGTGTGTGTGTGTGTGTGTGTGTGTGTGTGTGTGTGTGTGACGGTCTCCCCTAACCCCTGCTGTGGACCGGGGCTTTGAAAAAAAATCTTTGAAAATCTGTCTGTAATAGAGAACACACATTTAGGTACATTATGAAGCAGGCCTTAATAAAGTAATAAGAACTGAGAACATGACAAAGAATAAGATGCACACAATTACAACAGTCACGTTGCCCATAAACTATAAGCCTTGGCTTTCACAATTACAATATTATCCCTGAATTCATATGATAAAGACTTAAACAGTACTTCATTTAAATAAATAAACAACTTGAAATGTTCATCTTTGATTGATGAGGCATATTCAATCTAATAAATTCATGGGATGCATGTAATAATAACAGGGAAAGGTTAGTGTGCATCCACATAGAGCATTTTTGTGTCTACGTGCATGCCGAATATATAAATGAAAAAACTATTATTTGTTTTAACCAAACTTAAAAGAAATTGTACAATGGTTGTAATTGTTGATTATTTGCTTGCAGTTATTTTCCATAGACTATTCAGTGGATTATTATTGTTTTTTTAGTAATAACTTGACTACCTCTGAAAGCAGAAGTTTAGGAAAAATTATTGTTCATGTATAAATATTATTTATTTTATTATAATATAAATATCTAACAATTACAACCATTGCACATCTGATTTATTATTGTGGGTGAACAGTAACCTTTCCCTGTGTTATAATTACATACATCCCATGAATTTATTAGATTAAATAACAATAATCTCATCAATCAAAGATCAACATTTTTAAGTGCCTTGAGGCACCGACTGTTCCCGCTGCTAGAAACGGCTGATATAAAGACACTTCAGTGCGCAAGTCACAGAACGAAATGCATTGTGGGACATGTAGTTTATGGGCACCATAGTTCAATAAAATAAACTAAATACATTCCTTTCTTTTCTATAAAATATTTTCTAAAAAGCAGAAATACAAATGTGTCTCCATTTCAAGAGTGGAACATAGCATTTGTACACAATATAAATGCTATTTCTGAACACAGTTAGCATTTTACTCGTTCAATGGCGTGAGGCACCCCCTCTGTATCTGGAGAGGTTTAGCGTGAGCTGAACCAGAAAAACCGACAGGCCCGAAGGGCAGCAGCCTCAGCCGTGGCCGAGGAAAAGCAGCGGGTGTGGGAGAAGTTCGGAGAAGACATGGAAAAGGACTTTCGGGCGGCACCAAAGTTGTTCTGGAAAACTGTCCGACACCTCAGGAGGGGGAAGCAGGGAACCATCCAAGCTGTGTACAGTAAGGATGGGACGTTGTTGACCTCAACTGATGGAGTGTTAGGGAGTTGGAAGGAGCACTTTCAGGAACTCCTGAACCCGACAACTCCGCCCTCTATGTTAGAGGCAGAGCTGGAGTATGACGGGGGATCGACACCAATCTCCCGGGGGGAGGTCACTGAGGTCGTCAAACAACTTCACAGTGGCAAAGCCCCCGGGGTGGATGAGATCCGCCCAGAAATGCTGAAGGCTCTGGGTTTTGAGGGACTGTCATGGTTGACACGTCTCATCAACGTTGCGTGGAAGTCGGAAACAGTACCGAAGGAGTGGCAGACCGGGGTGGTGGTTCCCCTTTTTAAAAAGGGGGATCAGAGGGTGTGTGCCGATTACAGAGGCATCACACTACTCAGCCTCCCCGGGAAAGTTTACTCTAAGGTACTCGAAAGGAGGGTCAGGCCGATTGTCGAACCTCAGATTGAGGAGGAACAATGCGGATTTCGTCCTGGTCGTGGAACGACGGATCAACTTTTTACTCTCGCAAGGATCCTGGAGGGGGCCTGGGAGTACGCTTATCCAGTCTACATGTGTTTTGTAGACTTGGAGAAGGCGTATGACCGGTTTCCCAGGGAGTCACTGTGGGAGGTGCTGCGGGAGTATGGGGTGAGGGGGTCTCTACTCAGGGCCATCCAATCTCTGAACTCCCAAAGCGAGAGCTGTGTCCGGGTCCTCGGCAGTAAGTCGGACCCATTTCTGGTGAGGGTTGGCCTCCGCCAGGGCTGCGCTTTGTCACCAATCCTGTTTGTAATATACATGGATCGGATTTCGAGGCGTAGTCGTGGGGGAGGGAGTCTGCAGTTCGGTGGACTAAGGATTGCACCACTGCTTTTTGCAGATGATGTGGTTCTGATGGCTTCATCGGTCTGCGACCTTCAGCACTCACTGGATCGGTTCGCAACCGAGTGTGAAGCGGCTGGGATGAGGATCAGCACCTCCAAATCTGAGGCCATGGTTCTCAGCAGGAAACCGATGGACTGTCCACTCCAAGTAGGGAATGAGTCCTTACCCCAATTGAAGGAGTTCAAGTATCTCGGGGTCTTGTTCTCGAGTGAGGGAACAATGGAGCGTGAGATGGGTTGGAGAATCGGAGCAGCGGGAGCGGTACTGCAGTCGCTTTACCGCACCGTTGTGACGAAAAGGGAGCTGAGCCAGAAGGCAAAGCTCTCTGTCTACCGCGCCATTTTTGTTCCTACCCTCACCTATGGTCATGAAGGATGGGTCATGACCGAAAGAACGAGATCGCGGGTACAAGCGGCCGAGATGGGTTTTCTCCGCAGGGTGGCTGGTGTCTCCCTTAGGGATAAGGTGAGAAGTTCGGTCATCCGGGAGGGACTCGGAGTTGAACCGCTCCTCCTTCGCGTCGAAAGGAGCCAGTTGAGGTGGTTCGGGCACCTAGTTAGGATGCCACCTGGGCGCCTCCCTAGGGAGGTGTTCCAGGCACGTCCAGCTGGGAAGAGACCAAGGGGTAGACCTAGAACCAGGTGGAGGGATTATATCTCTTCGCTGGCCTGGGAGCGCCTTGGGATCCCCCAGTCAGAGCTGGTTGATGTGGCCAGGGAAAAGAAAGTTTGGGGCTCTCTGCTGGAACTGCTACCTCCGCGACCCGACCACGGATAAGCGGGAGAAGATGGATGGATGGATGGACAACTCACTGTTCAGTCAAATTGACTTAATAGAATGTAGAGGTCATTGAACTGGCTTACAGAGCTGAGTTGAAATAAAAACAACTTATGAAATTAAGTAGAAATTGCATAAATTGATATGTTAAGTGAAAGTAACTTAAAGACAAAAGTTTCAATAACTTAATGAATGTAAGTTACACACTGTTTTCAGTGTTTTCAGTGTTTTGTGTTTTTGTGTTTCTGTGTTTCAGTGTTTTTGTGTTTCTGTTTTTCTGTGTTTTCTGTGTTTTTGTGTTTCTGTGTTTTTCAGTGTTTCTGTGTTGTTTCAGTGTTTCAGTGTTTTTGTGTTTCTGTGTTTCTGTGTTTCTGTGTTTCTGTGTTTCTGTGGTTCTGTGGTTCTGTGTCTCTGTGTTTCTGTGTTTCTGTGTTTCGGTGTTTCAGTGTTTCTGTTTTTTTCAGTGTTTCTGTGTTGTTTCAATGTTTCAGTGTTTTTCTGTGTTTTTGTGTTTCTGTGTTTCAGTGTTTTTGTGTTTTTGTGTTTCTGTGTTTCTGTGTTTTCTGTGTTTCTGTGTTTTTGTGTTTCTGTGTTTCTGTGTTTCTGTGGTTCTGTGTCTCGGTGTGTCGGTGTTTCAGTGTTTTTGTGTTTTTGTGTTTTTGTGTTTTTGTGTTTTCTGTGTTTCTGTGTTTTTGTGTTTTTGTGTTTCTGTGTCTCTGTGGTTCTGTGTCTCGGTGTTTCGGTGTTTCTGTGTTTCTGTGTCTCAGTGTTTCTGTGTTTTTCAGTATTTCAGTGTGTTTCTGTGTTTTCTGTGTTTCTGTGTTTTTGTGTTTCTGTGTTTCTGTGTTTCTGTGTTTCTGTGGTTCTGTGTCTCGGTGTGTCGGTGTTTCAGTGTTTTTGTGTTTTTGTGTTTCTGTGTTTTCTGTGTTTCTGTGTTTTTGTGTTTCTGTGTTTCTGTGTTTCTGTGTTTCTGTGTCTCTGTGGTTCTGTGTCTCGGTGTTTCGGTGTTTCTGTGTTTCTGTGTTTCTGTGGTTCTGTGTCTCGGTGTGTCGGTGTTTCAGTGTTTTTGTGTTTTTGTGTTTTTGTGTTTCTGTGTTTTCTGTGTTTCTGTGTTTTTGTGTTTTTGTGTTTCTGTGTCTCTGTGGTTCTGTGTCTCGGTGTTTCGGTGTTTCTGTGTTTCTGTGTCTCAGTGTTTCTGTGTTTTTCAGTATTTCAGTGTGTTTCTGTGTTTTCTGTGTTTCTGTGTTTTTGTGTTTCTGTGTTTCTGTGTTTCTGTGTTTCTGTGGTTCTGTGTCTCGGTGTGTCGGTGTTTCAGTGTTTTTGTGTTTTTGTGTTTCTGTGTTTTCTGTGTTTCTGTGTTTTTGTGTTTCTGTGTTTCTGTGTTTCTGTGTCTCTGTGGTTCTGTGTCTCGGTGTTTCGGTGTTTCTGTGTTTCAGTGTTTCAGTGTTTCTGTGTTTTTCAGTGTTTCAGTGTTTTTCTGTGTTTTTGTGTTTCTGTGTTTCTGTGTTTCTGTGTTTCTGTGTTTCTGTGTTTCTCTGGGGGTATAATACGCACGTTTCAATACACTTGTATCATACATCTTCCCTGTTACCCTCCCCTTGTTATAATGAAGAGAACAGTGCATGTGAAGGACTGTAATACACATGTATCAGACACGCTCCCGTTGCTATAATGAAGACAACAGTTTTTAAAATGTAAAAACTTTTTTTTAAATTTCCTATTTACATTTTTATTTTTTCACACACAAAATCAATAGTTATACTGATTGTAACATCCCCAGGACCGTCTCCAGCTTAGAATTCCCCAGATTACTGGAAATATCATCATGGAGTTTTTTTCACTTCAGTCAAAATATTCATGTGTATGCTGTTTTTGATACAAAGATGCATTACATCTACAAACAGAGCATACAATGAGAGCACATGATACACTTTTGGTGTTTGTTTCATTTCTTCGGTAATGTTACAGAATGTTTCGGAAAATGAAGATTCCAGGACCACTTTAAATGTTTCGTTTACAATACTAGCAAAAATAAAACACATTTTCATGTGTTTTGGTTGTTTAATTGAAAACACAACATTCACCCCATTTTCAGAAAACATATTACATTTTACCAAGTTAATGTCGTAGTGCATACAAGGTAATAGACTTAACGATTTGCACTGCTGCTTCTCTCCGCGTTTCATTTACAGTGATCGGTTTATCGTTCAATTCACATTGCCCAAGTAGATGTTTAGGGGTTTCTTGGAAGTAAACGAATGCATTTTTTATATCAAATAAATGCATTAACATCACTTGCAAATTCTCTATCCTTTCACCCGCAACGATTATAATCTGCTTTGCTTCTTCTTCGGTTTCACCATTATTAGCTCTGAATGTAATCCTTTCTGGGGCTTCTTGTGCTTCTTGTGGTCTGTTGAATACCTGGCATAGGATTTGTTTAGCTGTAAGGACAGGTACCATATTATTGTCTTCAAAAGCTTTGTCTATGTCGTCACACGTTTTGGCATATCCTTCGATGTAATGGCAACCGATACTAGAATAGAGATCCTCCAACAGTCTTTTAATACATGCTCTGGCACTGTCGCCAATTTGGGCAATTCCGTAGTATTGTGCTTTTTCTCTCATTATATTGAAGCAAAGCTCTGCCATTGCTTTTGGTATTTGTTCAACACATTCGCAGCAGTCGGTTAGCGGTAGATGATCTATAAGATTATTATGATCCGGTAATGGGTCTACAACACCATCCTCTATAGTTAGTTGACATTTCTTCACTTTGTTCCTTTTTCTTTTCACCTTCCTTCTTCTTGTCTTTTTCGTTTCCCGTCCTATGGTCCCTTTTCTTTTCATTCGCATTCTGCGTTTGCTTTTCATTTTTCTTCTCCCTTTCCTTTTTTTTTTTTCTTTTTCTTCGGTTTTCTTTACTTTTGCTTTTCTTATCTGCTAAATGTCGTTTGCGATCTTGGCGAGTGGTATGAGATATATTGTTTCTATAGAGGTTATCTATAATACCATCTTTTAAAGAAAAGATATTCTTCATATGTCATGTTATCATAGTCCTCTTTTGTCCTAAAGACCTTACATGGATATGATATAGAGGAGAGCTCTTCTTCGGGAACATCCTCTTCCCTACTTTGTAACATCCATTCATTAAGCCCATATCCGTTATCCTGGTGATAATAAGGGTAGGTTACATCAGACTTGGTTTTTCTCAGATCCATGGCTAGTTTTCAACGGTCGTCTTAGTGGGGTCCTTCGTTTTAGATGATTTGCTGAGTGGGGTGGGACTTATTGCGTTGAGTGGGGGGAGTCATCTGTAGAATTTAGAGTTTTTTCACCAGTATAATGTCCCTCTCTGTTTGACTCTTTTTAAAAAGTTATTTTTCATCTATCATTTTCAACCAAGCAGCAAGAGGTCAAATTTAAGAATAAGTAATAGTTTGTCACGATTTTACGGGGAATAGTCAGAGCGCGATGTCACATCTTAAAGACAGCTTGAACTTGTTTGTAAAACGGACAGCACGTCAGTTTCAAGAAAAGATGAGACCGTGTTTATGCATGACATGCAAAATATCTTGAAGCCCTACAACCACAAAAAAAAAAGGTACAAGTATATTGTGTTAAAAATATGGCAAAAAGCCGTAATATTGTATAATGTATTGTTTCATCGAAACAGTGTTAAAATCACAAACTTGCCTTTAAGAATCGCAGTCTTTTACAAAAATTCTGTTTTGTTAAGAGCTACCAAAACATAGTAAACATCACAATTATTCCCAAAACAAACTGGGAATGGGGACATCGATAACATATTTTAATGTTTAGTTTTCTTCAGGGCCACCGTAGTGCACATTGATGAACACTTTAAAACAAAAATAATGCCTACAAGTGTAAATGAGCCGGATTTTAGCTTTGAGCTAATTTCCATCTGTAGTCCCGTCACATAGCATATAAGAACATGACATTTATATATATACAGCAAAAATAAATACATGATATGCAGAAAGAGCATGAGCAGCATACAAGCATTTACCACATGGCATTACAATGTAGCAGCTATGATATATAAAGTGCAAGATAAGATAAAAAGCGCTACATAAAAGTGCAAGAGGAGATACCCCTATGTTAAAGTGCATTTATTTAGCGGTGATTACACGTCTGTTTGTTGCTCAACCATTCTTTAAGTTGACCTTTAAAACTATTGAGATTGGGACAATCCCAGTCTCAGTTGGGGGGCTATTCCACAATGAGCTGCCTTTAATGGAGAGGACATTTTGTCCAAAGGTGGTCCGTCTGTGGTGGACTTCACAGTCTCCTCTGGTTTCTGAACTAGTTCTGCGACCAGTGTGTTTTCTGTGGATGAATTCCCCCAAGGGGAGGGGGGCCAGCCCATGTAAATATTATTTTAAAAAAAACACATACTTTTAAAAGACTTAAAATTGTCAAAAACTCAAGAAATTGTGATTTTCAAGGATGATACAGTGGTGGTATGACTGTGGCTTTCTGTCAAACACCTCGATAGCTCTCTTGAACAGCTGTTCTATGGGTTTCAGGTGTGTGGCACAAGCAAACGACCAGTTTGTAAAACAGTATTCAATGTGGGATAGAATCATACAGTGGAGGTATGACTTTGCAGCATTGACAGTTAAGAAAAGGTCTAATTTGTTTAAAATGTTGCAAGTTGAATTTAATGGTATTGGATACTTTCTGGATATGTTTCTTAAAAGTCAAGTGCGAGTCCAATACGACACTCCCTGTTCAAGATACTTGAACTGGGAGACTAGTTCTATTTCTGCTCCATTTAAAAATACATTGCACCCTTCGATTTTGATTGATCGTTTACTGAACATCGTCGTTTGCATCAACATGCATACTGTTTTTGTTGTACTCATACTGTCAATATGCAGATTGTGTTATATAGCTTTAGATAGAATGTTTTTTCTTCCTCTTTGCATAATTTGCATCCACAATCCTTTGCCAGTAGGTGTTTCCACAGTCCTTGCGGTTTTCCAATTGTTCAACTAATTGGGAGCTACTGTAAGCTATTTGTATTAGCATTTTAGCATATTACTTCCTGCAGTGATTCAGAAAGTATTGTGTTTGGGCTTTTATTGTGAAAGGGAGAACACTACTCAGAGCCAGACATAATTTCATAGAGAAAGCGAGTCTTATAGGGAGCCAATTTAAATGCTAATGTCGTCTTTATTCTACATCCATTACAAATTTGTGCAATCAACTTCTTCATTATGATAAGTTGTCTACAGCCACTTTAAATGCAATCAAATGTATATTTCTAAGTGCTTACAACTTAAAAAATCTTTACGTACAAATGACTGTATATTGAATATATTTCTGTACCCAGTGTTGAACAGGACCCAAACCTTTGAGAGGTGAAAAAGGACAAATCTGCTTTAATCAACTGCCAAGTAGTCAAGTCTGCATTTGTGTCTGTTCATCTGTAAAACGTGGAATTCGGTTTCTTTTTAATGGCCTAGGCGGATTTTGGCTTTTTTTTCTCTTGCCAAGATACTTTTAGACACACTTTGAGGTATGCAAAACCTTAAAACTAGAACACTGATGTCTGGCTTACGCTGCAAACTTCATCACATTTTAACAAGAGAGTAAGTATATAAAACGTTATTTTGTATATTTTACACATCAGCAGAAAAAGAGAGAGATGGCAGGAAGGGGGGAGACAATCTCCCCCACCTTTACAGACACTGTGTTTTAGAGAGAATAAATACAAGTGTAAGGTAAGTGTTTTTAAATTACATCCCCCCTCTGTCTAGTGATAAGATGGCAGGAAGGGGGGAGGAGGGGGCAGGGCCAGGCTCACACAGTCACCCCGCTGTCTGATGAAGAAGGAAAGTGGTAACATACATCAATACTATTTTTAATTATTATGTTTATGGTGGGCTTTTCTTTAGGGGCTAAAATAAGATTTGATGTAGCCCCGGTCCACAGCAGGGGTTAGGGGAGACCGTCACACACACACACACACACACACACACACACACACACACACACACACACACACACACACACACACACACACACACACACACACACACACACACACACACACACACACACACACACACACACACACACACACACACACACACACACTTGGGGGCGGGCCCACCTGTCAGTTTTTATGCATACTAATATGATTGAAACAGCATTTTTATTTATTTTAATTTTTAATTTTTAAATTTTTATTATACACCATAAGGCGCAACAGTGGGGGCTTTTCACACCTGTGAATACACATCACCCCCCTCCTATCGACGGATCTCACACCTACTTGGGATCTCACACCTCGAACAAAGGGGAGGCGGGACTTAGCTCATTTGCATAATTGGGGGAGGTGTGACCTGTCACTTTTTTATGTATACTAATGAGACGAATGTGGCATCATTTTTACTACTTGTGGTGTTTCCTGAAATGCTGTGGTGTTTCCTGAAATGCTGTAGCGTTTCCTGAAATGCTTTGGTGTTTTGTGAAATGCTGTAGCGTTTTGTGAAATGCTGTGGTGTTTCCTTAAATGCTGTTTTGACTTGCACTTCAGGGCCAACATACAGGATTTTCATTTCTGGAAAAATATTGCTACATTTACTTAAGTAAAACATCTGAGTAGTACTTCCACCACGGCCTCCGAGGCGAGGAATTCTAACACTCAGAAACATTATGAGAGACGGAGGAGGGCGTGGCATGCCTTCAGGGTCTGTGCACAAGACAGTGCGTCAATATTCATCACGGTCTCTGTGCTGGTGTCTGCACAGATCCGAGGTGGGAAAAGTACTCAGATCTTGTATTTCAGTAAAAGTGGAAGTACTCGGATCTTGTACTTGAGTAAAAGTAGAAGTACCAGAGTGTAGGAATAGATGAGAGTAACACCTACGTCACTTCCGGGCGAAAATTAGGGCCCCGCCCACTTTTTGGGGAAAACATTGCTTTCATTTGAATGGTGGTCAATACAAATTCTGAAGTTTTTGCCAATCCGATCAGAAATGTAAGAAAATCGTGGATTTTGGATCTTCGAAGAGCCCAATTACGATGGCCAGTCAGGCAAACAATTACATTAAATCATTTGAAATCGACAATCGGGCTCGATATATGGTTCTCCTGCCCTGCCGTGGTGCCTTTGAGCAAGGCACCAGACATCCCCACCCCCCTCCGGCAGTGGCTGAGTCAGTAGGGGCTTGGGCTGTGAGCCGTAGGGTAGTCGGTTCAAGTCCCCGAACAGACCTAAATATGGAGTGTGGACTGCTACTTGAAGAGGTCCAAGTTCACCTCCTGCCTTGGTGCCCTTGAGCAAGGCACCGGACACCCCCCACCCCCCTCACTCCCATTGCTCCCCGGGCGCTGTGCAATAGCTGCCCACTGCTCCTAGTACTAGACTTCTGGTACTAGGATGGGTTAAAAGCAGAGAACACATTTTACTGTGTGTGCTGTGTGCTCTGCATGTATGATCATTAAAGAGGGTTTCATCCCTCCTAATTCAAGTCCTGCATTCAAAATGTTACTCAGTAAAAGTAGAAAAGTATTAGCATCATCAGAATATACTTGAAGTACCAAAAGTAAAAGTAGTCATTGTGCAGATTGGTCCATTTCAGAATAATATATATGATGTGTTTTATAATGATTGATCATTAAAGTGTTCTCAAAGCTGGCAAAGGAGCAGCTAGTTTGAATGACTTTGTATGCGTAGCTTGTGAATTTACTCCACGTGGAACTAAAGTCTGATTTAACACTTGATTATATTTCACATCATTCATCCATATCTGTAAAGTAACTAAAGGTATTAAATACATGTAGTGGAGGAAAAGTACACCACTTACCTCTGAACTTTAGTGGAGTGGAAGTACAGAGTAGCAGAAAATTGAAATCCTCAAGTAAAGTACACGCATCCTAAAATGGTACTTTAGAGGATTTGAGTAAATCTACTATACTTTAGTTTACACCACTGGCAGAGATGAATCTGGAGGGCTGATCTGGTTTCTTAAACAGCCATAGTGCCACTGTTTCCTGTTTCCATTGGCTCTGCATGCAGGACATTAAAATGAAGGGAGGCATATTTTCCTTATTTTTCCAGAACCTTGGCAGACAAACAGCACACTGTTGAGTCATGAAGAAACTCTGCTCAGTGGACTTTGTCCTCCCTATCTGAACACGTAGGAACCGGCACATTAAACCACAAGCAGGCAAGTTCACACTGCACTAAAGGGAAGACTTCAAAATGGAAAGGGAACGCTTGAATGGTATACACAGTTGATTTCTTAGAGGGAATCCTTTTTAAGTGCACACACAAGCATTCTTATTATCATTGCTGCTCCTGTCGACCAATCAGAGCCCTCTCTCCTCCTCAGACAGACCCACCCCCTCTCTTCTCCTCCTCCTGCTTCTTTACTACACATTAAAACATAAAGACACTCACTCCCACACTAACCTCCATCCGACAGTCTGCTTATCTCTCCTGTCTGATTCTTTTCGCAAACGGTGAGTTTTTCCACTCGACTTACACTCGCATCTTATTTTCCTTGACTTTGATTAATCGCACGCGTTTTAGTCAACGTGCAGAGTTGTGTAGATCGAGTTGATTTGATGTGTTTTGTGCACTATTCAGTTCAAGATTTAAAAAACAAGTTTGGAAGGATTTCTCCAGATGTGTAAAAGTTTCCGTTCATTTCTCTCCTCTGAGTCACAGCAGCTGGAGAAAGCTGCCGGAAACAGAGGAGGCAGAACCAATCCGTTTATCGTGGAAACATTAGTTATGGAGTTATTGTATTGCTTTTTATGATGAAATTAATGTATTTGTTATCAACTGTAAGTGAGACAGCGTAACATCCTGCAAGGGGATTCTTCCTTGGAGGAAGTGACATTTTGTGTCATGTTGAAATAGTGATTGTAGTGTATTCATATCCCCACCGATTCAGTAAAAATGAAATGTATACGAAAACAAAATGACTTGATAGATTTACTTTTTTCTTTTTTTAGGTAAAAAATGCACTTTTAAAATAATAATAAAAACAATAATAAATAACAATTAAACCAAAAATATATATATAACTTTAATTATGAGCATCAGAAGCAGAAAATGTAATACTTTTAATTAAACACAGTCTTCCCTGCAGTATTGAGATCAGTATTAAGATCAGCATGAAGTCACAGTAGTGTTATTACCGTGTCATAAAGGCTGCATCCTCATCATTGATCTGAGGATGTGTCCATGGTGCAGCACTTATCGATCAGCCTTTTACAGGAAGTGCACTCTGTTTCCTCTGCACTGAAACATGAGCCGCTCTTTAAACACACATCTGAACACACTCAGTTAACACAACTCCTCTGGTGGTGTGTGTGTGGATTACCTGTGTGTGTGTGTGTGTGTGTGTGTGTGTGTGTGTGTATATGTGTGTGTGTGTGTGTGTGTGTGTGTGTGTATGTGTGTGTGTGTGTATATATGTGTGTGTTTGTGTGTGTGTGTGTGTGTGTGTGTGTGTGTGTGTGTGTGTGTGTGTGTGTGTGTGTAAACACCACAGCGTGCACAAAGAGCAGGTGTAGGCTGTAGTTAGTGTGGATCAGAGTGAAGTATGGAGTGTAAACTGTAATAAAAGAGTGAGGCGTGGCGTGTCATCTCAGAGGACGTCACCATAATCCTGCTGCCACACTGATTTGTAATCTGGCTGTTGTGTAATCGGGGAAACCGGCATAATCCCTCTCTGTTATCCTGATATGAAGTGTATTTCTTTCAAATTGAACTTCCTTTGACTTCGAATACCAGACACTGAAGCTGGGCCACGGTATTTATTTATTGAAGCAGAGTTTAGTTCTGTTTTTACGCCATATCAGCAATAAAAACTCAAGATATGGGAGTAAGGAAACCAGGCCAAGTCTGTGGTGTTGATATCTGCGTCTGATTGACAGATTATGGATCTGATGATGGTTCAAAGTTCCTGCATCAATCAGTTTATGGTTATCTTTACAGACTTTAGTTCAGACCGTTTGGTGGGGTTTGCATTCTCCATTTTTAGAAGTGAAGATATTATCAAAAGCTTTAGTCTTTCTGGCACTTAATATGACTTTAAATCGAACAGGAACCAAGAACGTCAAAGCAAGTCTTTAGCCTTTTTTGTGAAAATCCTACAAATATAACAAGCTTTTTGGCAATGCATTTTGGAGAATACCCAACATGTTATACTGTAAAAGAGAATTGAATCCTTCAAGTTATGTGCAAACTAAAAAAGAAAGTGATTTCTACATGTCACATTCACATGTCTATTGCACTTCACCCAAATGACTAGTGCATATGAACGTACTAATGTGACAGCTGCAGCCATGCAGGTTTAAGAACTAGTTTGCCTGGTTCAGTCTACACTGAAAGCCAAATGTGGTGATGGCTTCCTGTCAACATAACCCATGTATTTATGATCACCGCAGGTCAGTATTTTAGCTGCTGCATTCAGTTCAGGAAACACATCTTGATGAAAAAAATTACTTCCTCTCATTTTATTATTTTTATTGTTGGCTGTTCAATTCAGGGTTTTGCAAGGCAAACATATTAAAATCCCTTTCCATCTTCCTCTAGCCTCCACATTGACTCCCTTCCTTCTTCTTCTCCCTCTCCTCAGAGCCGTCATGGTGTCCCATAAGGAGTTTGCTGCTGCAGGGAAGCAGCCCGGCCTGCAGGTGTGGCGGATCGAGAACCTGGACTTGAAGCCAGTCCCCAAAGCTCTGCACGGCAGCTTCTTCACCGGGGACGCCTACCTGCTGCTCTTCACCACCTCCGCCCCCTCATACAACATACACATGTGGCTGGGTAAGACGGCGATACACACTGTGCACAAAAGTACATGTTAATAAGTTAATCAAAGTATGTAAAATATTCTTCCTCTTTCTTAACAACATTATCGTAGTTGAATCTGCATTTGCATCTTGCTTCACAAAAAGGATGTTTTCATGCTGTTTGCAATACAGGAACAGCATTGCATTGCATGTTTGCGCCTTCATTTGAGTGAGGACACAGTAGAAGGAGGTGAGATAGAATGAAAGACAAAGAGGAATGGTTTCACCACTTCAGTGGTTATGTGATGTCTTAAGGTTTCTGCCAATCTCTCTTTGCATGTGAACTAAATGGCAATACTTATTGGATGTTGTGGTAAAGCTGTCAGTAACATTGAAAGGGTTCCTTCAAGGTTGCTACTTATGCTTATTATGTGTTTGCGGTTTCTATAAAAACATGTTTCCATGTCTTATACAAAAAAAAAAAAACATTATCGTTGAATACTGCCTGCCTAAATATACTTGTATCTACCGTATATCCTAAATTCTCAGTTTTAGCACGTGTATCTTTAAAACCACTCCCGAAAATAATTGAAGATACTTTCACAGTGTTTATATAGCACATAGACCTGCTTTATATATAACTGTCCCCAAAGCTGATAAACAAGTGGTACGTGACCATACGATACACGCACTCTAAACTGTTTTAGATCTTATGTGGTCGCTACACTATAGCTGGGCTCTCGAAATGAGGACAGATAAGGCACATCTGAAACATCCTCTGCTGTATGTGGTGCAAAATCTCTTCTCTAAAAGTCATACCACTTTGTGAAATTCTTCCACCCCCCACTCTATGCCCTCTCTGCACTGTCTACTCTCATGGAGATTTAATTCAGGCGGGACAGAGCAAACTATGACATGCAACTTCAAATCCTTTGTGGAAAGTAACGTTTTATCATGCTCTCTACTTTTCCTGCTACAAACCAATAACAGAGACTTCAATGAAACTGCTGTATAACTCCTGTGTGCCAAAAGAGACCAGTCCCAGCATGTTGGGGGTGTTCCTGCCAATTTTCCTGCAGAGTCAGAACAGGGACAGTACTTTCTGTTCTCCACTGCCAGTGCAAACCTCTGTAAACGTGGAGGTAGAAATAACATGAGGACATAATGAATCCCTTGTCTGGGATCGATGTTAGTCATGTGGGATCATGGACTAGTTGAATCCCTGGTGAGTGCCATCTGACGGTTATAGCCGTATACAAGCTGCAGTTGTGGTTTATGTGGTAGAAGCCTCCAGTCCTGAATCAGAAAATCAGAAACTTAAGTGCTACAGTAGTGTTGTTGTAAAATATCTCAAAGCTTTTGTACAAACTAGATCCTAAATCCTACCGGCCCACACCTGTAAGTGTTCCGGCCACTCCCTTTTTCCTTTTTTTTTTGCGTACCTAAATCCTAACGGCCCACATTTGTAAGTGTTCCGGCCACTCCCTGGAGGGTTGTGTATCCATAGGTTTAGTCCCTGATTTTGCTCTCAAAGCGCACCAGATTGATGCATTTAACTTCAACATTTAAAAAAAAATCTTCCCGGGGGAGCAAAATACAAAAACATGACACACAAGACAAACCACATACATTCTGTTAAGTCAAATGCAAGCAATGCACACAATCATTACAATTTGAGACAGTCGAGCAAATCAGTTTCATCAATATCAGTTTCATTAATAACAAGTACAGACCAGTTGAAAGTGAGATAACAATGCATGTTTAAACATACCCAATGATGCAAGAGATCTAATAGGAGCAGGTAAAGTATTCCAGTCTGTTTGGGCTTTGAACATGAACGCTCTTCTGCCCATACATTTTTTTGCAGAGGGGACAGAGAAATAAATCTGAACAGAATGTCTAACTTGATGATTTGGTGAGTAGGGTACAAAATACTGCTTTAAATAAAGGGGATAGTTAAGATAAATGCATTTAAATATCAGCTGAAGCCAATGCGTGTGTCTTCTTACATTTAAAGAAGGCCATTTAAGTTGGTTATACATTGTGCAGTGATGTGTATGAAAAGGACAACCAAGAACAAATCTGCATAGTCTGTTGTAGGCTATGTTGAGTGGAGCAAGATCTGATTTATGTGCATTTTGGTAGACAACATCACAATAGTCCATGATCGGAAGAATAAGTTGAGAAGCAATTCTCTTTCGGACACTGAGCGTAAAACAATTGCGAGAGCGGTGTAAAACACTGATTCCGTAATTGACTTTTTGTATTACATGCTTTATATGTAGTTTATGAAAGTTCACAGTCTAGCCATAAACCAAGATATTTAAAGCTATCAACTTTTTTCAGAGAAGTTTTTTTCCATGCGTCAAGTCAGGCAAATTGGGTCCAAATGTTATTGCATTAATGATCTGTTAACATTAAACTATTTTGCTCTAGGCAACTCAAGGGCTCAGGCAATGTGATTAATATATGAATAATGGTCCAAAATAACATAAAGTGCATAGGGTTTTTTGTTTAGTAACATACTTTCGTCGCCGGCCGGCCGATACATGCTGCGCATTAAGTGGGCCTGTCTGTCAATTAATCCCCGGGCCACTTTTTCCTCCCAGTCCGCCCCTGACTACAATTGTCTCTTTCCTGTAGGAGACGAGTGTTCACAGGATGAGAGTGGAGCGGTGGCCATCTTTTCCACACAGCTGGATGACTTCCTGGGTGGTGGGCCAGTGCAGTACAGGGAGCTGCAGAACTGCGAATCCAACACCTTCCTGGGGTACTTCAGGTCAGGAATCAAGTACCAGGTGAGGTCACTAGACAACCAATAACGCTCAAAAGTGCCACAATGAGTAGTCGGTTTTAGTCTTTGCTTATTTGAATTTCATTTCCAGATTCATCTAGGTTTGTGTAAACGCATAACTCATGTGACCACTTTTTAGTGAAGCACGCATGGTTATCAAGATGTTGTAACAGTAGGCTCACATTACATTTTTTCATACAAAAGTAATCGCTATTTTGTCAATTTAAACATTAAGCCTTTTGAGTTCTTGCGTGATATGACTTACCCTAATTTCCCTCAAAACACGATAACCTTAAGTGTCTGGTAGGATGGTAAAATGTCTCATTTGGTAATGCGTAGTGTGGTCACAATTTTCCAAGTCTCTGGGTTCGGAAAACATCCTCTATGCTAAACATCGGCGTGTTAGCAATGCCATTGTGAGCATTTTAGCGTGCTAATGTTAGCGTTTAGTTACAAGCTCTAATGTACGTAGGAACAGCCCAACAACAGGGCTGCTAGCATAGCTTAAGTCTTGTTTTCTGTTGAAAATATGTGTAGTTTAATATTCAAATGTACTTGTTTGAGAAGGGAAAACTAAAATGAACTGTTCACAATTCAAACATAGGTCCTATGCACCATGTGACAAGGGATTAACCAGTAGATTTAATTTCACTATGAAATATTAAGTGAGCAATAATCAGTTACATTATATCACTTACATATACATTACGTATACAGGGAACGTTAAGATGAACACAAATGGACTCAGGACTTTGTTTGACCTAAAAATATCGACAGGGTTTAATGATTGTCAGCCCCCGATGAACTTTGCCAAACAGTAATGAGTCTGAAGTTCAGAGGAAGCACAACATTCCCCCGTCTTCATAGACACACCAGGGTGTGTCTGCCAGAGTGACTGACTTTAACCAAGGCAACCATCCTGGGATCAAAGGAGGACATTTTGAAAGACCATGCCACATCGGAACTAGCCGTCTGTTTCCCATTTCATTGAAACACATGCAAACCTCCTTCTGGAGCGAGTTGGGTATAATTAGCCTAAAGTCTTGTTTACTGCTTTTGCAAAGTTGGAGGCTTTTACAGAACCACACGCACGCACGCACGCACGCACGCACGCACGCACGCACGCACGCACGCACGCACGCACGCACGCACACACACACACACACACACACACACACACACACACACACACACACACATCAATCAATCAATCAATGTTTATTTATATAGCCCAATATCACAAATGTTACATTTGTCTCAGTGGACTTCACAGTTTGTACAGAATATCAGTATGACAATACGACACCCTCTGTCCTTAGACCCTCACATCGTACAAGGAAAAACTTCCAGAGAAAACCCACAGTTTAAAGGGAAAAATGGGAGAAACCTCAGGGAGAGCAACAGAGGAGGGATCCCTCTCCCAGGACGGACAGACGTGCAATAGATGCCGTGTGTAAATTGAAAAGATAATACATTTGCAACATAGGTAGTCCAAATGTTTGGAAATGCATGTGTGTATAATAGGAAGATGAATCCATGAGTATATCCATCCAGGACTTATGATCCAGGACCACAGCCACGACTCAAGATCCAGGACTCGCAATCCATGACACAGGACCGCAGGATCATCCATGACTCCGGATCCCGGCGTATATACACACACACATACACACACACACACACACACACACACACACACACACACACACACACACACACACACACACACACACACACACAAACACACACGCACACACACACACACGCACACACACACACACACACACACACACACACACACACACACACACACACACACACACACACACACACACACACACACACACACACACACACACACACACACACACACACACACACACACACACACACACACACACACAGAGAACCTAAACTCATTATCCCCTCATAGTTTTGGTAAGTCCAATGTGAGGAAACAATCCAGTTGTTAAAAAAATAAACAGAGCCTGCATTGTTGCCATGGAAAATGTTAGTAACTCTCTTGAGAAAGATGAACCTCATGATTGTGGTTTCTATTTTTGAGGAACCCACTGTCTTATTCATTGCGAAGCCCTCAACAGACAGTATGAGAACAAGGAAGTCCCTCTCTGTTCTCACGAAGGGACAGTGTTTGATGTCATCTTACTAAATAGAAGAACTTCAAAGTATCAGGGCAGTCACACGGCTTCTCCTCCAGCAGAAAGTCTGTCTGTTGCTCATTTGCACTGAACCATTTGCATGGCTTGTAAATACCTGTTTTGTTTAATGGCTTCACCAAGGACGGCATACACAATCCCAAACCCCAGGTACACTGAAACCAGACGTGATGCTCCTCTCCAGAACCAGCCTCCTGTTACTTTCATTTCCCCTGTGATAAGGTTTATTGGCTTTGCTAGCTGTGATTTATAGTACATTTCATCATTGGCAGCACAATTTATAACCTTTTTTCCTTTGAGGATTTTACTGTGTTGTGTTAACCCCCCCTCAGCGTCTTTTAATGGTAGTATTGTTGGAAAACCAGATTATTTTCCGTTTTCCCTCAAAACTGCTAACAACACACTGTATCCCCCCCCCCCCCCCCCCCCCCTAAGTAACTTTAGTTGTTCAAACATCCATTATTTTCTCTATTGAGGATAGTACCTGAATAACTTATAAATGTACTCTTTGGTAACTGGGGATAGCTAGCAAAAAAATCAAAGCGCTCTCCTCTTCCTGCTTTGGTTGACTCACTTCCTTTTTGTTGTTGTGTGAGTAATGAAACATCTGGTGGCAGACATTGAAACTGAGGCATATAGGGAAACAAATTAAATGGCAATGGTGTTATTAAGGGCTGCAGCCAGCAGTTTGTTTTCCCGTTAAGGGTTAATTAGGATAAAGCTAATTATATCAATGAATACAAGATTTAGAGATAAAGTAAACTACATTCTTTCTCTGTCGATAGAATAATCAATTACTCAACTAATAACTTAACTAATCGTTGCAGCTCTAGAGTCAACA
>NC_136907.1:48435877-48566952 GCF_949606895.1 Notothenia rossii | reverse complement strand
AGTCTGTCCCCATTGGCCTGTACCGCAACAGCTCACAGAAATGCTCACAAAATGTCTTGCAGGTTTTCATTTTTTATATATATTTTCTTTTTCTTTTTTCTTTTATTTAATTATTGTCTAATTGTAACTGATGTGTTGTTTCTTGGGGTTATTTTGTTAGTTATCGCAGGGTTAATGTAATGTATTGTATCGCTGCTGTCTCTGTGTATTGAATATTTCAAGAATAAATCATATATCAAAAAACGCAGTGGAAGTATCTTCACATTTATCTTGAAGTCCTTCCACTGATATTTAGTCAGACAAGAGGACTTTCATATTTTCATATATCAGTTGTTTTTGTTGTTTTTCTTCCTGGTTCTGTTGTGTCTTAACGTTACTCCCAGGTACTTGGGTACTAAAAATGATGTCCCCATTTTGATCTCAAGGGAATATATAAAGCTGAATTGATATGGATTTAAGAAAGGACAACTAATCTGAGAATCAAACTGCACTTTTGGTGGATGATTTATTTAAATGTTTAGATTAGTTTAAATTGAAAGTAACTGTATAACGAATATACAATGAATTACAATGACGATTGCAATGTTTTACATTTTAATGAAGGGTTCCTGTGCAAAATATGCATCCTAAGAAAGGATGTTTTTAATGTATCAATAGAATACAATTAAACAGCCACAGCAGAGGTAATTTAATGCTTCATTTACATTTTTCCTTCAGCAACATTTGTGATGGAATTATCTCCTTTTGGTAAAGTATAGTCCAGTGAACTCTGGGCTAAAGGACATAAGAAAGAAAGCTGTGTCAATAGCATTGAGAGCATTTATAGTGTTGCACTAAATTATTTTGCCGCAATCCCAGCCCATACTCAATCCTACAAGCTGGTTGAACATGCTGATCTTCTGACATCATTCTCCACTACATGATAGTTAAGCTTTTAACTCACTGACACCTCCACTCTCAAAGCACTCAGATGTCGTTCACATGGACCTTCCAGTTTTAACAACGGGACACTAAAGTTTTTGTCTTCGCATGATAATGATGGATCTTTTCCCAAGCACTTCTAAAAACCTGTGAGGAGAGACCACAAACAGTCTTGTCAAACTCATGAATCTCAATGCGTAAACATTGTAATCGTTGCCTGAGAGCTTTCGGGAATTCTCCCTTCCCGTCACCTCAGAGAGGGAGAGCTTTGTAACCAGGCAGCTTCTAAACACTGTTCAAAGCAATTTCCAAAGTGTTTGGATTGGATTTGGCCTAAACCCAAGCTGTTGACTGTTCCTAATGGCTGCTAAGATATTAATATTGTCCTTGCACAGTTCAAACCCGAGTGCTCAAGTTTTATTTATTGATTTCTACTCAAACTTTTCAGAATGTATTAGTTTGAGGAGACATTTGGCTTGGCAGGACCTTGAAACACTTCAAAATGCTGCGGTATTTCAACATGACACCTCGTCTAACATTACTTTGTTTTTGTCTCTCTAGCTCCCAGCCCGACCACAGCGGTCCACTACTTGGCCACGAAGTGTGTGGACACGACTAAGCATAGACAGGAATCCAAATGGTTCATGCCCTGGGGTCCCAACCAATGCGACAAGATCCGGAACTTCGAAGAGGCCATGGCCAAGAAGATTGAGGCCAACAACATTGTGTTTGCTGTTCACATTCCACTGCCCAACAAAGAGATGAGCCCCTGGTTCCAGTTCATGCTGGTCATCCTGCAGTTTGACATCGCATTCAAGATGTACAACCAGATAGGTGAGAACCAAGGCTTTCTTATGGGTTTTAAGCACAACACAGCATGTTTTCCCCTCAGGACATGGCTTTTAAGATATATTAGTGGGTAGAAAGTCCAACTAAGAGGCAGTGCTAACTTGTATTGGATTGGTGGTAAGTAAGGCTGCCCCTATCTGTCGACCACACGTTAGTCGGCTCAAAAACTCTTAGTCGAGCAATTGTTGTATTTTTTTGCATGGACATTTAAAAAACAAAACTCCATATGGGCGCTGTGCATTGTCGCTTTGACCAGAAAAACTCTCACACTTCTTTTTGGGAGCCGCGCCGTGTTACAGATGTAGCGATTCATTTCAGACAGTTTGAAACGCGAGGGCCGTGATTGGTACGTGATCTGCCCTCGCTCAAGGGAAAACCTCCAGCTTGACTTGAGACCGCCCCCGTGATAGATAAATGTAATTTATAATGAAGCCAGCTGCAATGGATCATTGATCCACCAGGGTGTGCAGTGGGGTTCCACACTGGAGCTCATGTGAAATAAAGTGAGATACAGTATGCTGGATGTACAGCGGAACTTTGTTAAGATCCATATGTCACTGATATCATACTACTGTGCTAAATAAGAGACATGTAATCATTTACAAAACATCACCATGTTGTTATTTAACAAAATAATTTTGTTATTCGAAAAAAAACAACGGGAGGAAATGCAGCCCGGCTCTCGATTTTTAATCCTAATTTAATCATCATCTTCACCACGATCATTTATGTTTATGTTCGCCGAATTGACATGAAATCACTGACACATATGAATATACTGTATACAACTTAATTAAAACGTTATTAACGTGCCTAAACTCAGTAATTCACAAAAAATATGTATATTTTAATGGAGCCTCGTCGGTCGATCAGGATCCCAAAGCGTAGCGGAAGGATCCTCATCTGGATGAAGGGTGTTATTTTCCCCATAAGGAACAAGTCGCTGCAAATTATCCCGCTTATTACATGGCCACATTCTCAACAAAGTAACGACATGACTCCCAATATTAATTGAAATGCTTTTATGGATTTAGAAAATGTTTTTATTGATTTAAAAAATAGTTTTATGTATTGATTTAAATTAACATGCATCCGCTAAGAAAAATAGTCCGTTGTTACCGTTTTTTAAACAGTCTGAATGAAACGGCAGCTCTCAGCTGTGTATTTACACAACTAATGGCCCATCAACCACAGCTCTCTCCCCCCCTCCCCCCTTGATCTTTCTTCTACAGCAGCTAAATTAACGGTAGGTTACTCTGAGTGACAAGCTTACAGTTAGACACAACACTGTCATTGCAAGTGACCTTCAGTTAGTTGACTTTTATGTTCAACTGCTAAATTCGTTCCTGATAAAAAAGGGCTTCTACTGTACCTAATTACCTTAACACTAGAACCGCCAGAGGTTTTTGTATAGGCCTACCTAAACCCGTCAAATCCCGCTATTAGAATGCAATTTTTAAAAACATAGGGTGCTACATAACACACTTTCAGGAAAAGTCACGGACTGGGAGACTTTAATATTTTATTGAAAAAAAGTTACATTGCAGACACACAACACACATCACACAAATTTACCCGATTGGTGGTTCTAGTGTTAAATAAACAAACTAATGAATGAAACCAGTTCAATACGCATTATTCTTATTCTTATCATTCTTCATGAGTGCAGAAATAGTCTTAAAATCAGATCTGTTTTTTAAATGAAATTTGATGGCAGGCAGTTAGCTCTGATCACCTATGATAAATGTGCCGCACCTAATCGCTGGCCATTCAGCCACAGACACTGTTCGAAATGGGGGGGAGCTAGGGGGAGCTTGGCTCCCCCGAAGAGGGAGGGAGCTCCCCTGAAGGCTGACTTTGAGATAAATAGGGGGAGCCCAAAACAATCGTGCATATTTGTGTCACACAGATTAGAAATGTTGAGTTTCTGTAAATAACAGTTCTTGAAATAAATAATAGTTATTGTTCATTACAGTTTCTGAATATTTGTTTTATATTTGTGAATATGTCTGGGTGTTGCCATCTGTATGTGGCGGTGCTGCATTCTTACTTACGTTGCTATGGTTATGGCGGTGACGCCGTCGCGGTATTTGAAATGTTCATATCGATATCTTTTTTAACTCTGACTTTGTAATAAAAAATATGGCAAAACGAAAACAGCCAAGCCTCACAGCTTTTGGATTCACAAGCAAAGAAGCGAAGGAGTCTAAAAATTACAACGTGAACGGAAAACAACTTTTAGTTGGCCGGCTGTAAGCAGCGTTAGGGTCGAGCTTGACAGCTCCACACCGAGGGAGAGGCCTGCCGATGCGGAGCCTGAAGAGGCTTCAACAACGGCCACATCCGCCGGCATAGTGACACCGTTTGTATTAGTAGAAGAGTGTTTTTATAGCAATTGATCGCATCCGCGCTGCTGCGCCAGTCAACAGAGCGTGCGTGTGACATATTTAGTAGCAGGATGTGCTCTGAAAAATAGGGCTCCCCGAAAGCAAATGGGTAATTCGAAAACTGACAGAGCTCCCTCTATACAAATCAAACTGTAGACGGTGTGAAAGCACCTATTGTTTTAAATAATGGTCGGAATGTGACCTGTGAGCCCTCTGAATTACCGTGGGACAGCACATTCTAAACTAAAATGTTCAATCAATAAAGTAACATCTTATCTTATCTTAATAATATCTTCATATTAATAATAATAATAAATCATACAGTATGTGTCCGAAAGGGAGCAGGAGGAAGCAAACACAAAAATATACAAAAAATATACTGCATATTAAAGCAAACGATTGTAAAGGTAAAAGTATGAGCATAACAAATAAAGAAGTGTAATGTAAACATTTACATTATAATTATGATTATTTAATATATAAAGACTATATATTATTGAATTACAAGATTAGATATACTTTAGTTGATCTAAAATATTGATGTGTTCAAATGCTCTTCAAAACACAACTGAAAGTCCATGAAACTTGTCTTTCTGTATTTGTGATTGAAGCGCCATCTCCTGGTTAAAACCTGAAATTGAAAATCTGACAACGCCCTCTTGGAAAATAGTGGGAGGGCTTAACATTGCTCTATATTGGTCTTTGGCAGGTCGTAGGCAGGAAGCTCTAAGCTGGAGTCTGAAATGATGTGCTAGATCTGTAAGTACATTTTGTCGGGCAGGAAATCCAAAGTTTGGTATCATTTTGAGCGTATAAAGCATGACATGCAAACCCCGCCGAAAATGTTTGCCATCGACATCCACGTGTCCTCGGAAGTGCATATTATCAAAAGCTGGCTTCACTGTGAGCAAAACCAGAGTTCCCCTGACGACAGCAGCAGTAAATGACAGCGATTCAGTCGGTAGCCTGGCCTAATATTATAATATATAGACCTATAATATACAATAATGCTGACTAGGCTTGGGCGGTATGACGGTATTACGGTATACCAGGGTATTTCGAAATACCGTCGGTATGATTTTCAATACCGTGACGTCACAGACTGTGCGTCAAATCACAGATGCATTTCATTCTATTACACTGACACGGAGTTTTGACAGGGACAACATTGGTTGTAATGTACAGCACGCGCCAGCAGAGGGCAGGGGAGGGCAGTCCGTCTTTCCCGCTCTCAGAGCTCAGCACAGAGCTGAGCTGAGCTGAGCAAGATGGCGGCAGCATTTGCCGGCCCCGAACTCGGACAACTAGTAAAAAAGAAAAATGCCTCTGCGCCTGTTTGGGACTATTTTGGGTTTACTCGTCGCCAGTGACTTCATCCAGCACAACGAGAGACAGAGGCACTTCTTTGGGAATGTTTAAGACGGGGTGAGTGAGTGTTGACATTTTTTAATCCTATGCAACTGGTTGATGGTTTTGTAGTCGAGGTCGGACGGTTTTAAAAACGAAAGCATTTACTTGCTAAACATTCACGCGAGTAATCCAATGAATCAAATGGAAATAAGGTTTTTAACACATGCACGGAATAATATTGCCAAACTAGTTAGTGAATATAGCAAACTTTATTCAATAAGTCAAGTATTTACTCCCGGAAAATGTTTATGTATGATGATATATTGTTAACTTAGCTCACTATGGAAACAACGTCGGACATCTACAAACGCGTCCTGTATCCGATCTCAAAATGTGCCATTTGCACAATGTGTCATGTATGCAGCCCTTGTTTTGCACTTGCGGGCACGTCGCGGCACTTTGTGAGCGTCTACCGGCTCGGGCTGCATTTTACACCGAACATATAATATACCGTTCGAAACATCTATTTGCCGCCGAACGCCACCTCACTCAAGTCGACCCAAGTCATACCGTCAGTGGCGGTTGGTGGAAAATATTTTTGGTGGGGCTGTTGATATAGTGAGTAAAAAAATGTTGGGGGGGAGAAATTACCCCTTAAATTGGGACTGATACCGTCATATACCGTATACCACGGTATGATGTCAGCAAGGTATGACGGTATGAAAAAAATGATACCGCCCATGCCTAATGCTGACCTTGGAAAGAGAGACATTACAATTGTATTCCATGAGGACTTAATGAGACAATGTGTATATTTCCAGTTTGCTTTGGTTCATCTATTTAACCATATCCATCATTCAGGCGCTACAACTGTTTGCATAGTCACACACTACCGCTTATCACGTGTCAAATTGTAGCCCTGGAAATTAAACCATTTTGTGATGCCAATATACAAATAAATAAATAATCATAATATATCATAGAAGTGCGACGACTAGTCCACTAATCACTTGAACTGACGACTACTGGTTAACTAAGCAATTTGTGGTAAGGGATTCTATCAGAATAAAAAGCCATCTAGGTGGTAATGAGAAAATAGTGAATAACTTGGTTAATTGTCTTGAATACGCCTTCCATTTTTCAGTGTTTTCAACTTATTTTTCCCCTACTTCTTAATTTTTTTTTATTGCTGGTATTTCTTAGTTTCACAATCTGACGGCAAATATTTGAGGCCCAATGAGACCAAGCTAGCGTCTCAAATATTCACATCTATTGTCAAGTCTCATCACACGCATCATAAATTCATTCATTCCAACTGTATCAGGAATACTTGTTACATGTTACCCTGCTGGCGAGACGTCCTGGTTGGATGTTGTCTTGTGGTCTCTTTACAGTTTATCAGGGGAACGCTTGAGGGACCAACAGAAAAGTGTCTCATTCAGTAGATTGGATTTCTGTTACGCTGAAAGGTGGCAAACAATGATGGATGCCCTGCTGGTTGTTCTCTATAGACCCTTCGGGGGTTTGGAAGGATTTAGAGGACACTCTTGAGACGAAATGAAGATAGATGACGGATTTAAACCAGAGCTGTTTCTTGTTAGTTGCCTCTGAGCAATGATCTCTTATTATAACCACAGCTAAATGATTTATATACTTTTGATCATCACAGTTATGGAAATTCACAGCTGACATTTGTCTTTTCGAGGCTTTAAAAGATGTCATTCATTGTTTTAACCATTTCTGAAATGATTTGAAACAGTCTAATTTAAGTATTATTTCATTCTTACACATTAATGTTTGAATTGGGGAGATCCCCTTCAGAGTGGGGTTACATTTGTTGCTGTCTATTCTCCCAATTTTGTTAAGGGGACAGATGCAATGGTCCCCATCGTCCTGCTATTTGAAGTTTTGATTGCTTTCACGCCTTACCTGTTTGGTTCAGTTCAAACAAACGTAACCCTTTTGCCTAGAGATGTCCCGATCCGATCACGTGATTGGGGATCGGAGCCGATCACGTGATTTTCAAAAGATCGGAATCGGGAGGAAAAAAATCGGGGATCGGGATTTTCTTCTTTTTTTTTTTTTTTTTTTAAATACTTTTTTAAAAATGTTGTATTCAATGTTACAAAACAAAAATGACCATGTTCAAGTCTTAAAGTCATCCTGAGGCCTTAGTTTTGGTTTCAAATTACAGAACATCATGTATGTGTTGCTTCTTTGGGGCTTGTTTTCATAGACCTGGTTGCTTATTTCTCTCAAATCTGGCAACAGAGTGGGCAGGGCGCAGTGTCTAATTGTAGCAGTAAGCTAACGAGTACTGAAAGCTTTATTTTGTTTTGATCCAATGCTGCACAACTGAACTGATCCAATGCTGCTGTGAAAGAAAGAAGCTATATCCATGTTGGATAGAATATCCAATTTAAATAAAAAAATAACCTTAAGGGACAACTTGAATGTTTTTTTTCTTTTTTCTCTCTTAATGCATTGCATGAAGGTCGGATCGGGAAAAAACGGTATCGGCAAATTGTCAAAATCAAATGATCGGAATCGGATCGGGAGCAAAAAAAGGTGATCGGGGCATCCCTACTTTTGCCTTAGTGCAGTCATTTGGGCTGTCTATTGAAGCCCTTGTGCTGATCATACAACCAAAGACTGTTTTTGAAAGATTTAAATCGTGAAAGTAAACAAACTAAACACAGGATTTATTAAAGCATTTATGTGATTTACGCATACTTTCAAAGCTTAACTACTAAGAAATCAGCTGATTTTGAATATTTTAAATATCTTATACGTGTATCTGTATAAGTCCATGTATATACCTCTTTAGGCAAACCATTTAGTAACCATAGTAACACGTATGCATGTCAGCGTGGGTGTTCCCTGATGAATGGCTCAGATACTGCAGAGCTTGCATAATTTGTCACTTAAGTCCCTTAATAAGTGTGTGACATGGATTCCACAGTAATGAGCCCACAATCAATACTGTACCTGTTATTTTTTATTCATTACATGTGGGCGATTTTGCGAAAAATATACGCATCGGAAGCATCAAAGTGCTGCATAACTTTGTCAGATACAGATGCTGTTTGAGTGTGTAGAACTTCATGTTTGTGTACTCCTCTTGGTTGGGTTTTATAAAAGTCTGAGTGTACACAAATCAGAGAAGAACTAAATGCACAAGTTTATCTTTTTTTTACCTCATGGTCCTGACAATCTATGGGCGTTGAAGTATTTTAAAGCTCTGAGGGTTGACAGACGATTTTTCAGATTTTCTTTAATCCAGAGGGATTTAATTGAATGCCCTGAGCTGTTTCAAATATCTCGTGTCTATTGTAATGAAACCCACCAATGAGTGTCAGGGGTTAGAGACAGACCTTAGCATCAGCTCAGTGCTTGAATGTGGAGAAATGGGGGAGGAAAGGGGAGATAACTCATGTCTGGAGAAAGACTGGGTTTGGTATCCTGCTAGGGATCCTGGTAAGAGGGAGGATGGTGACAGTCTCATAACTGACTGGATCACCAGCAGAGCCTGGGAAAGAGGTTTTGACTCCTAATCACATCTTCCGCTTCAAGGCTTAGAGTGCATGCACATTCTTGCTTCATAACAACCTCTGACACACAGTCCACACTGACAAGTACCCATAATACTGGATTCATCCAACGTAGGCTAGTTTGTAATGAAGAGGAAGGTCATTGTAAACATAGAGATCAAATGTTTATGTTGTCATTTTATATGACCCGGCCTTTCCAGTCCGGCCTGTCTAAACAGTCATGCTCCAGTGGCGGCCTACTCACCGGCATCATTTGCTTGCTCACATTCTCAGCCTCAGTGAAGCTGTGCTGCGGCTGTTTACTGCCTGGCTGCCAAACAGAGGAGTGGTGAGTCAGGCCGGACCCCCGACCGCTCCGTCTCACACTGACTGTCTGATCTACATGAGGTGCTGCGAGAACAAGAGTATTGTACATGCTGCTTGTAGTAGAAACCTTCTGCAGTGTGTCTTGACTGTTTTGTTTCTCCTGAGGGGAGTTGTGCTTGAAAGTACTAGCTAACTTGTGTATAGCACACTCAAGCCTTTGGCCTGTTGTGTAGTAATTATAATAATAAAGTCATATCTGCTTGCTGCATGGTAGGTGTAACAACACTTGATGCCTCTGCACATTGATGGAGCTTTCATAGATATCCTTCTCAAATATGACTCTTCTTGGTTTCATGGAAAGTAAAATCAAGCAGTACATTGAAGGAACTTAAACTATTATTTACAACATCCGTATGTAGCATGAGTCTTATAAAATAACTGCAGTAATTGTTGGGTTCTGATGGGTGCTTTTATTTTGATAAAGGCAAACATGTGTTTATCTTAGTGTTAACAAATGTAATATTCTCTCCTTTAGTGAATAGCATATTCCGATAGTCATTTTGCACAATACCAAAACAAATTATTTTAGGTAAAACTTTTCTAAGTGTTTCAGTTTAAAGCAAGTTACCATCTGAAAAAAATATGGAATAAGGTTTTCATTGAATCTTTGCCAAATTACAGAAAAAGTAAAGGGCTTTCAATCATTAACATATTTGTTACTTTGACTCCTTAAACATGTTGATATGAAACCTAAACTGAGTTGATACGATATAGATTCCTTGCACTAGT
This sequence comes from Notothenia rossii, assembly GCF_949606895.1. Taxonomy (NCBI): domain Eukaryota; kingdom Metazoa; phylum Chordata; class Actinopteri; order Perciformes; family Nototheniidae; genus Notothenia; species Notothenia rossii. The sequence continues at coordinate 48,556,799 of NC_136907.1, read as the reverse complement.
TACATCCTGGAATCAGATTTAATAAAATGCTAATAATCCCCAATACCTGCTAACCCAGGTCCTCCTTAATGACACCATGGCATCAGCCTGTCTGAACCATGACTCTCTGTATGATGAATAAACACAAGTCTGTCTCTTCCAAGTCTGCCTTATCTGTGGAACAATGTGCGAGGCTTGCCCTTATTAACCACTCCACCCACCTGCCCCACTCCAACCGGCTGAGAGCACCCCCTTGGCTAGAGTCCAGCAATAACACAGCTGTTGAGGAGGCTTAGTCTTTGTGGCAATGGCCGCTGGACTGGAGTGGAATGTTAGCATGAAACGGGCTCACGTTGGTGGGCCTGTCTCCACCAATGGCAGAGCGGAGGGCATTACACAGACAGTCGGCTGCCAGTTCTCAGCTGGTTCCTCCTCCCTCTACTTTTTCTTCTTAACAGCACAGGCCACCGAGTTTCTTACTCTTCACTCCAGCTTGTTTCATAACGGCCAAGAGGCACTCTGGAGGAGAGAACACTTGGCTTTGTAATGTGATCCAAAGATGCAGTTCTAATAGCTTGGCGCTGGATGTTTTGGTTGGATTCACCGGGATGGGATATTGGAGGCCACCTCAAGCTGTTGTTGAAATTAATGTCAAGTAGGAAGTAATCTAGATTTGGGCCACCATGGAGCGCACACTGAATATGTTTACATGCTGAGAAATAATCCTGGTAATCTATACAATTCCTCCCAGGTGACAGGATTAACACTGAAATATTTGACCTTGATTGTTTTACAATAAACCAACTATGAACAGCCTAGTTGAAAATCTAGCCTTCATATATTAACATTGGTTAGAACTGCAGCAATGGAGCACATTCATGATAGGTTTAAAATGTCCCTACTAATCCTTTTTACACTGTACCAAACTGGAGTGGTATCAGCTTATAGAAATGCTTGCGTGGTACCTGGATATGAGCAGCAATGATATATATTTGGGACTGTCTCCATGTCAGTGCCAGCAGTGATGTCTCTGTGCTTTTTTCATAATTAAAAGGCAGTGGCTGTCTGTCATCAGGACTTCATTTGATCCTATCACTAGAATAATAACAGCCTCTTCTTTGAGTGAAGGAGGTATAATAGGCAACGGATTACAACAACAAGAATGTCTTGTGCCACTTTTCCACTGCATGATACCGTCATGGTTCCACTCAACTTGTTTGGAACTGTCCTTTTTTGGTTTTCTACTGGCAAAATTTGTGGGTAGTATCGGGTAACTGGTCGATTTTTTTTTTTGTGTGGTATTTACGATGTCAAAGATCTATCAGAGCTAATTGAATAACAATTGAACTTGCTAAAAATGGCTTTTTATGTTTTATATTCAATTTGTAGGCTACTGGGAACAATACACTCGACCAGTCTACCAAGATTTTTGGTTGACCAACGCCCTTGCATTCTTGCATTTTCTTTCTTTCTATTGGTCTTTATTATGGGCATCTGTGAGTCAGGGTCTAAATGTGTGTCTTCCAATCAGAGGGTTAGTGGTTCAATCCACAGCCCCTGCGCTTTGTGTCAAAGTGACCTTGGGCAACTGAGCCCAAAAATTGCTCCCTTAGGCGTGTCCATGGAATTAAAGTATATGTAAATTCCTTTGGATAAAAACTAGGGCTGTCAGTCGATTAAAATATTTAATTGCATGATGTCCATAGTTAATCGCACATTTTGTATCTGTTCTAAATGTACCTTTTTAGAGGAATATTTTTCAAGTTTTGTAATTAATTAATATATGAGTGGACAAATATGCTTTATGCAAATGTTTGTTTATTATCATTGGAACAATGACAAATATTCTCCTGAATATTCTCAACACAACAACCTGGAACCTCTCTCTCTCTTACACTCTCTCCCAACCCTGTCTACTTCTTTGCACTGAGCCAGTTACTCAAACAGACAAGCCTGTTTACAGTTGTCGGTGAAATGCCGCTCCTCTGTCTTCATCTTCAGTCAAAGCATGAGACTGAAGTTCCCACTGTGGGTCAAAATAACGCGCTGTGATGTGCAGTCGACACGTTGGATACGATCCGAATTATCTAACGCAGCCCCTCTTCCTCCACAGTGTTAAGCTGTAGCCCCCCATTTAGCTATCGCTGTTGTTGTCCACCCCTGGCAAACGTTTAAGCGTGGTCTGACACAAGCGAGCGATTCAAGTGCATTAATTGTCGTCGGATTTTTTTCTACACAGTCAGTGAACCGCGAGCAGTGAGCTACTGAAAAGCTGCCCGACGTGTTGGAGACCCCTGTTCTATACGATAGAGAACGTTAGCGGATACAACCCGTTTGGTCTCTGTGTGGACGGGGCCTAAGTGTAATGATTGGATAAGTAGTGAGCACACGCATACACATTTTAAGAACCTAAAATCATAAATCTCTATCACAGTAACAATTGAGACGGATCAAAACACTCCTCCTCTGCAAGCTCTACGTCATTTTTTAAACTCATGACTTGCACAAAATATATTTTGAATGGGGGACATTAATTGACAGACAATATGTTTGTATTGATCTGAAAGTGAATTGCTGTTATGGTCTTTGTTCCAGAGGATGGATCGCTGGCCACCATCGACGTGGGGCTGGCCTACAGAGACGACACGGTCAGCGAGTGGACGGAGATGGCTCACTCCTTCGAACAGAGGAAGCTCAGCTGCAACTTCACTACAGCCAAGGTGATCATGACACTCTGAGCCTCCCCATGATGCATCTTTAGAGCAGTGGGGTGCAGGGATGATGTACTTTTGTAGGCCGACCCGAAAGTTAGCGTCATAAGGGCTCCCTTGACTGAGAGCAATTACATTTTTCAATTAGATATTGGAATATTGCAATAATGACATATGTGGCAAACAGTTGTTCAGCATGAAAATGTCCACATATAAACACCACATTTTATTTTTAAAGCATAAATGCAATTGCCAGGAGTAAAAGCTGACGCTATAAACAGACTACATACAGCTGCGCATCACCACCCCTAAGCTAAAGACGGACTCATCTTTGGCTTGATGACATTCAGTCTTTTGTCAATTGTTAGCAGCTGCTGTTATAAAAGCGGGTAAAAGCTGCAGGTGTATACCAGGTTAAGCTGTTTACTTATAGAGAACAAAACGTGAAAGTATCTTTTAATTGTGTTAACCACAGACCACGGGAATCTAACCAAAATATAATAAAAAAATATATATTGACCTCGTAACGAACTCACTGGAAATGCTACAATGCCAAATAATTTCTCGGGGTATGACTTCTTGCACCACAAAAAGTTATTTCAAACGCAACATATACCCTGCATTAAAACAATGACATGGGGATTTTCAGCTTCCAGAAAATTCTGGTTTCTAATCGAACCTTAGAGCTTGTATTGTTGCAGTTTGATGATATGACAGTCATCACACAAAAAAAATGTCTGACTTTGGATGCTGCTCATCATAATGAAACTTTGATGTCACCAGTGTTGGCTTATTAACTTGTTTTATTTATTGATGTGATTTAAAAGCTACATTTCTTTTGCAGAGGGGTTTACAGTGCAGTACATCTTTCAGTTTTGAACCAGATGGTGTGTTGCTTTGTGTTTTTCAGACCTTTGAGAACGAGGGCCGTTACTATGAGTGTGACCTGCTGCCTTTCATGGAAGTGGGCAGTGTGGCCCATAAGTACTACCTGCTCAACATCCGCCTGCCTGTCAATGAGCGCAAGAAGGTCAACGTGGGGATCGGAGAGATCAAGGACATTCGTCTCGTGGTGAGTTGGCATTTGATCGGTAAACTTCTTAAAGGTTACGCATTAAACTGAGGGCGTTTGCCATCGAGTGAGGTGGTGTTAGCGCCTGCTTGGGAACCAGGAAACATTCAAAAAGCTAATATTTGACTTTGGTTCCTTTTTTCTTCTCTAAGAGCATCCACCAGAACGGAGGCTTCACCAAAGTGTGGTTTGCGATGAAGACCTTCCTCACTCCCAGCATCCTCATCATCATGATCTGGTACTGGAGGAGGATCCTGATGATGAGCAGATCTCCTGTGCTGCTGGAGAAGTAAGGCAGCTCCCTCACTGATATTCCCTCTATACTGTTGTATTCTTAGCACCATATGTCATCATAAGGGATGCACCTATACATTTTAATTTGATCAATTTATTGCAAAGATCCTATTTCTTTTTTTTGGTTAGTAATTTAAGACTAGGCATGTTTTATATAGCAAAAAACATATAAACCGAATATCAAATCACATTTGAATATTATAATAAAGTAATTAAAGCCAAAAGAATACAAGTTAAAACCAGCTAAAATAGAATAACACTGGTATGAAATATAAGTTACAGTGCAGTGTAAAATAAGAATATTGTTTTTTATTTAATAAAAGGCAGCGTCAAAAAGAAAAGTCTTCAATGTAATTAACTATCAATAGTATATTATAGGGGTGTAACGGTTCACAGAATTCACGGTTCGGTATGTACCTCGGTTTGGGGGTCACGGTTCAGTACGGGTTCGGTACAACAAGAAAAATAAAATAAAAGTCCCAAATACATAATGCCAGGTTTGTTTTTTATTTATTTTGAACAGTAGTGCAAGTTTCAGTTTAGAAATAAGGAACTCTAACATTTTGAATAATTAACTTTATTGCAGTTAAAAACAAACCACAAACACACTCAGAAGGCCATATTATCTATAATGGCTGATGTCAAACAAAAAGGTTCAATAAACTGTAAAACTAAAAAGAATGTCTTGAAAATATTACAATATAAATAATGAGATAGTGTTTCAATCACAATCAATAAAAGCCGGGGTCCTCTACTATTGCATAAGGGCGCAGCATAGCCGCTGAAAAACATATGCCAAAAGCTTCCGTTATTTATTTTGGTCTCTCGGCTTTCATGTCTATTGGCTTCTTGAAAGCAGCGGGGATAAGCTGTTGTCTTTTGCCGGGCCCATTGCCAAATCTGGGTGATGCCTTCTGATATGATTTAGCATGTTTGGCTTGTGTTACCATTAGCAAACCTTTTTGCTCTCAAGGGCCATTTCAATTTTTTCAACATCCTCCGAGGGCCGTACAAATGATTGACCTCTGCTTAAAAAAACTAAAATCACAGCCCATTCATGTGTCCTTTCTTTCATGCTGTGCAAAGAAAAAGCAAACACTTAATCCAGATATCTTGCCATGACTCGCGTATGCATGCTCGTGCACGGTGTGGCATGATCACCAAAACAGAAAGATATGGACACAAGATGTTTGCAAGTGTATTTAGTTTCCTATCTATGTGAACATTAATTAAGTGGGGGGGGGGGGGTGGGGGAACCTAACCTTGCCGGGGGGCATGCTCCCCCGGGAAGATTTATTTAAAAATAAATAAGTTAAAAGCATCAATCTGGTGCACTTTGAGAGCAACATTAGGAGATCTATGGATACATCTCTCAACACCCATACAACTGTAAGCAGATTTATTTTTCTTTATGGATATTTTACAAATCACTCTCCTTTCAAACTGTCTTCTTGTTTATTAATAACAACTCATTTTTACTGTCATATAGTATTTTATACCTATTTACTTTTTTTTTTATAACTATAATGATCATATAAAGATGTGCCTTTACCTCACTGGTTGGAGAAAAAGCTTCTTATATTCGTTAGCATAGCTAGCTAACCAGATGCTAATAACAACAAAGTTATTGACTGTATGATCAGTATGACAGATGAACAGATGGGGCTTTCAACTAAAGACACAACCACGCAAAAACTGCGGCATGTGTACGGCTCCTTATGGGTACTTCAATTTCTGGTTCAAGTGCCGGAGCGACGTTCCGGTGCTCTCTCTGTCAGAACTGCACCCCTGTTAGACGAGGCATACCACGTGATGACACGTTAGGCTCGTGTTGTGTTCAAGGACCCTGACCTTGGCCAGTAAAAACAGGCACTCGCTTGTTTAATTCTTTTGCGGTCTAGATTTCTTAAATGTTTTTCTTTTTTGCGTGTGTTTTATAAATGACCTCGAGGACCATACCAAATGGTCTCGCGGGCCGTATACGGGCCGGAGGTTCCCCACCCCTGGTATAGGGCATACACATGGAGCCGCAAGCATTTCGTCCTCAGACCTGCCCACTTTGGGAGCCGTTGTCAACGTTTATCGGATTCGGGCTCCGAATCCGTGTTTCCATGTCGGCCTTGTGTGGATGAACCGTCTTAACGATAGAGAACGTTAGCGGATTCAACTGATATCGTCTCCGTGTGGACGGGGCCTGAATGTTGGAGCTCTGCTCTCAGCCTCTGTTTGTCTAACCCCCCGCTGTGCTGGGAGGACAGATCAGTCAGAGGCGCCACAGGAAGTGCCTGGCCAAGCATGAAACAAAATCTGCAAGCTAGCACTCAGCCGACACATGCTGCAAACACACATTCTGGGCATAGACATACACGCATACATGTCATAGTCTCTCTCCTTCCCTCTGTATCTTCCAGCTCAAGGCTCTCATTCCCAGAGGAGTCGGCAGGCTCTCAGGATCTTGTACATTATTTGTGGACAGCAGATTATTTTTTGATGAACCAAAAAATGGCACACCTAGATTATATTTGAATTTAAGAGGGCACATTTTTGAGAATCTTAGCAGAAAAGGTTGATGAAGAAGATTAATGGAAAATCTCAATTTATTACAGAAACATCCGTCAGCTGAGTCAAACTTTTCTTAAAATTGACAGAAAATATTTCTGTGGTCCGCAAAAAGCAGAAGTGCAACAAACACTGATGTTAAATAACAATACCCATGGCTGTGTTCAGTTACATGTCAGTGAGTCAGCAGGCACAGCAGCAGAGCCCAGGAAGTGTCTCACCCAGATGGAACCAGACATAATTAATGTTATTAGCTACACCTGTGCTACTCCTAGCATCACATGTCGACAGGGGTTGAAAAGTACTAAAGTCCTTCACTTGAGTAAAAGTAGGATAACTGTAATCTTAAAATACTGTATTACAAGTACAAATCCTGAATTGAAACACTTAAGGCTCTTTTTACAGTGTTTTCGAATAATATAATTTAGTTGTTATCTGTAGCAAATACCTGCCAACGTATTGCATCACCTCATGCGTTTTCATATGCACAAAGTTGCTAGTAATTATGAGCGTTTAATAAATATAGTGGAGTACAGAGTAAAATACTTGCCTCCAAAATGAAGTTGGAAGCAGGTCGGACCCATCGTGTTCGGCTCCTTCTGCCTCTTTATCTTTGACATGTGTGAGAGGTGAGAGCAAGTCTTTTCTACTTCACTGTTGAGACTAGGGATGGGCATCGTTAAGGTTTTAACGGTACTACTACTTTTATCAATACCGCTTATCGATCCGGTCTTTTAACTGTATTCTGATCGGTTCTTTTGGAGAAAAAAATAAGGTGAACTAACTAAACAAATTGTGAACAAAACTAACATTGCTTTTTATTTAAATTAAATGCATAATATTTCACATCAAAAGAAACAACAATGTTTTAACAAATGGTATTAAATAATCTGATGACAGAACTGTAAACAGAATAACTGAAACTTTAACAAAATAAATAACTCTGTTACCTCTAATCATTAACCCATGTTTGTATAATTTAGTTAACTCTGTGTGTTGCTGCTAGCATACATAACACCTGACCTGGCTACAGAGTTACTAGAAAGACAGTCAAACCCGGTGAATTTCTCCGTCTGAATGTGGTGCACTTTTGCTAAATGTTTAGACAAATTTCTCGTGTTACTGCCCTTACATGCTAAACTGTTATTGCCATTTTGGCAACAATCATTGTCCACATCGAGACGGGTAAAGTTGAACCACACCTCGGAGTGCTTAGTTTGTGTGTGTGTGTGCTTAGTGTGTGCTTAGTGTGTGCTTAGTGTGTGCTTAGTGCTTAGTGTGTGCTTAGTGTGTGCTTAGTGTGTGCTTAGTGTGTGCTTAGTGTGCTTAGTGTGTGTGCTTAGTGCTTAGTGTGTGCTTAGTGTGTGTGTGCTTAGTGTGTGCTTAGTGTGTGTGTGCTTAGTGTGTGTGTGCTTAGTGTGTGTGTGTGTGCTTAGTGTGTGTGTGTGTGCTTAGTGTGTGTGTGTGTGCTTAGTGTGTGTGTGCTTAGTGTGTGTGCTTAGTGTGTGTGTGCTTAGTGTGTGTGTGCTTAGTGTGTGTGTGCTTAGTGTGTGTGTGTGTGTGTGTGTGTGTGTGTGTGTGTGTGTGTGTGTGTGTGTGTGTGTGTGTGTGTGTGTGTGTGTGTGTGTGTGTGTGTGTGTGTGTGTGTGTGTGTGTGTGTGTGTGTGTGTGTGTGTGTGTGTGTGTGTGTGTGTGTGTGTGTGTGTGTGTGTGTGTGTGTGTGTGTGTGTGTGTGTGTGTGTGTGTGTGTGTAATACAATACTTAAGTAAATATACATTCTTACATTCCACCACTGCATGTTAAAAAGTCCTGTGTAAAAAAAGAAAGAAGAAAATAGTCTATTTCATTTAAAACGATTACACTTTAAATTGTCAAGAATCGACTAGACCTACATTTGATATAGTTGAAAATGTGTGTACGGTACTTACATTTTAATTTGAACCAAGGTAACTTTACGTTTCATTCAAAACTCTGTAGTGCATCTTCTTTGTGCATGCGTTGTCTGCCAGAGGCTGTCATATAATCACTTTTCATACTGTTTCTAAGCTACATTTTGACAAAACACACTTTTAGATCTTGGTCCTTTTTACCTTTTTATATTTGAGCTGAAATAGGATGTAAGCAATCAGACGTCTGTATCTTAAGATAGCAGATCAACAAGCTGAGCCAATGTTAGCAGTTAGCTTGCACCCTTTGATCCCATGTCCCATTTTTTAACTTAATGCAGCGTTTATACTGGTTTCAATCACCCAGCCTTTTTTTTTGGAGAGGAAGAAACATCTGTAGATAACAATATTGATTAAAAGCTTCTTCTCAAACAAACACATTTGTATTTTTCTTTGTTTTAGTCTTGATTGAGAAACCGCTGGTGGCAAAAATGACATATTTGGAAAGAATTCTACTACCAACCCTGAAAACTCATCTGTTCAACATAGCCTTCCAACAATAACTCACTCTCCCCCCCCACTGCAATGTTACACTTCCATTTCTGCCCCCTGTTTTGTTTATATCTTGTCCTTATATGTTTCTTTGTAAAGCGACCTTGAGGTTATGAAAGGCGCGATATAAATTATTATTATTACTACATTCACTTTACATATTTTCTTACCATACCCTTTGTCTTACTCTACACACACTCTCTCTCCTGTATGTGGTGGTGGTACTCAGGACACATTCCTAGCATACCAGCTGAATGTGGTTTCACTCGGTACGCTCCGTAGGACATCACTGACGAGCTGTCTGGAGCGGTATAGCTCAGAACCTGTTCCATTACTTATATTGCCCAGAACAAAGTGTACTCATGCTTTTAGGCCACCTGTTTTATCTACAGCTTCCCCCTCTCTTCTTCTCTCTCACACCTACACACTGCAGCTCTGTTTTGCCCTCTTAAGTATCTATTTACAATCATCCTTTCATCTCCTGGCGGCGTGCAGAGACCTCCTGCAGACGCTTTGAAGACGAGCTCTGTTCTTTCTTTCTGAAGGCCCATTGTTCTTAGTTCACCCCCATTTCTTATTTATCTCTAAATGTCTGGATTTCAAAGTTGAGGGAGGTTGGCTGTTAAAATGAGGCTATATGGAAAGATAATAAATAATGTCGATTTGGACAGTCAGTGAGAACACACTGTGCTTGTAGCTGTATGGATAATCTAATCAATAATGAAAAATGTCCCGAGATCTAATGATCCTCCTAGAGCAGTTGGAGATGCAGCCCCACTATAAAACATTGATTGTGTCTGAGTAGTGTAAAGCCAATCAAAGTGACCCTATATTTAATCTGCAAACACTGTTATAGCCCTCATTATCCTGATTGCTAAGAAAAGTTTCCTCAGGGTTTGTAACTTGTTTAATCTCATCCATTTTTTTCTTTCTTCAAACTCCAGTATTGCTGCTAAGATTACATCAATAATACTGCTGTTGACATGCATTTAAAGTCCATGAAATGTCCAAAATAAACGTTATTCTGTGTTAATAAATCGCTTCATCACTTTCCACTGTTTCATTTGACATATCAACATCAATGATTCTTTCCATAAATACCCCCCAAATAACATGAAATGTGTGCCACTTTCCCGTGTTATTCCGCTCCGGTAGCAAAAAGCTTGCCAGCCATTAACCCAGCTGTGTGACGTCACACGTGGCAAACACCAGCCTCGTCTGGATTGTTTGTTTTGTATCCTTCCGCTATTTTCGCTCAACATATGTGTAACCGGACCTCGCTAAACTTTTTTTATCTAACAATTCATGATGGTGAAGCGATGTATAGTTCAGTTTTGTGGTAATGATTGTTTCTACTCACTCATATCACCGATATTATTGCCTAATACATTACATTCTGCTGTTTATGGCTGTGCTTGTTGGTGGGGTGTCGGGACCTACATTTCGTGCAATGCACTTCTACTGAACCAGTAGGCACAGTGTTCCAATATCCAGGTTCTACTTTCTTCTGGTTGATCAGATTAGCATTAAAGATATTACTATCATTAGTAGAGAAGCTGAATTAAAGCCCTAAGAATTAAAAAATACTTTTGAGCTGTGAATGTTTCCTGATTGCTATAAACAATGATCATGGGTGCTGGTAGATTGTGCACAAAACTCGGGTCAGAATTAAGTTACTACAGGTGTTATGCCAGCTTGAGCTAAATGTCACCAGAGTACAGTGAACTTGCCTAGTGACTGAAATATATAAAAGTTGAAGTGAAATAAGTAAGGCTAAAAATGAATTACGTCTGAATATCTTTATTTTTACCACTTTTAATTGTTTGTGGACTCGCACATATACCAAAATAGAATAATGTACACTGCAATAAAGATCAAATGTTACAAGTGAAAAATTAACAAAATAACCCTTTTTTTATTTATCAAACAGTAAATTAATGCAATCTTACAAACTTGTGATTTGGAAAATGTTGTTATATTTACATGTTTCTTTGGAAAAATAATATTGTAAATGATGTACTTTGTAAATTATTTACATCATGCGAAACCATTTTAACCAGTTCAGCTGCATGACTTATGTCAAATTACAGATTTGGCCATTGAAATCCCTTATAGCGGCCTCCCGGTTCAGGGAAAGTCTTCCGTATCTCGGTTACAGCACATGCAGGCAGCGGGACTCTGATTTTTGGGCCGCGTACACCCCAGCACCAACGTACAAACTGTCGATAAGCTGTATATCGATACTTCCTAATGAAAAAAAAGTATACAGATTATAAATATATTTGGAGAAAAATAAAATGTTATGTAGTACTATTATGTAGCAATGGTTACAAATTGGCTTATAACATCATATTTTTATTTTACTTGTACAAAATAAATATGAGGTTGTACATGACTGCTTGACAGAATCAGACCTCTTATATATTTCCTCACATGTGTAGTTGTTTCTTTTCCCAAGCAAACATTGAACTTGCATACACAGAAAACATAAAAGCCAAGCTGTTTTTGACTGCTTGAAAGAGTTTAATGGTATATTTAAAAGTGTACCATCATATCTGTAGTGACTAAAAGTATTATATGAAAGCAAAGCTGCAATAGGCAGTTGGGTCAATCAATATTTACTTACTGGTGTAGTGGGCCATCAACTGCTCTGTGTTGTTGTTTGTATTGAAGATACGCTATTTTCAGTGTCCAAACACTGAGACAGCCTTCTCTAAAGCCTGGGTGGCTAATAATGCACCTTGGTTTCTCGTCGGTGTCTTCTATCTGGTCAGTAGGTTGCAAACTGTCTATTTGTTCCATCACCTGCCAGATCTCTCTGCAGCATACACATGCATCTGCAGTGGGCATGCTTTCACAGCATTGATATGTACACCTGAATATTGTACATAACATAAAAAAAAAACAATATCTGCCGGACGTGTGAGGAACAGATGACAAATTTAAGATCGACATTTAGTGCAGGTCAAATTAAATAAAACAGAATTTACCATTCAGTATTGCTGACTCGAGTCTCGCCGGCTGCGGAATCCGCTTCTCTTTCACAAGTTTCTGCCTCGTTGTTCGATTGCCGGGCAGGAGGCTCGTACTGATAAGGCAAGATGCCTTGAAGTGAAAGGCTAGCTGGTTCACTCTCTACTTCTGTAACTGAATCCAGATAACCCACCGAATCGGAGCTTGAATGATCGCTATCGCTGTCTGAAGTTGTCGCATTGCTTGCCATTTTGACTGATTTGATCAAATGGCAATATTTGCCACGTGTGACGTCACCGCTCGTTCGGGAGTGATCGGGGGCGTACTCGGCAAACTTCGGAACCAACATCGTTTTTTAACGTATGTCATTTAATTTAATTTATTTATTCTGGTGATATCTAAACTACATGTTAAAAAATACCTGTGTTACATGCATTACATGGCCTTTAGAGAGGACATATTATGCTCATTTTCATAATTGTATGTTCTGCCTCTACTGCGACATGTTTACATGCTTTAATGTTCAAAAAGCTATTTTATTTATTTGTTCTCATACTGCCAGCACCTAATTTCACCCTCTGTCTGAAACCAGAGCCCATTCTGCTATGTTGTGATTGGTCAACTGCTTGGAGATGTCCCGCCCTTTAGCCTATCACATACAATGTGTTGAAGCGAGTGTTAGGGAGGGATGTCATTATGTTAGGGAAGTAAAAAAAAAAGTTGTTCAGAGGAGGCGTTTCAGGCTGGAGGGGGAGTGTGTGGGAGAGAAACTCTCTGGAGTGGATTTTAGCCTTTCAAAATCTATATAACTCACTACAGAAGACGGAAACCCCCCAAAAACATAATAGGGCCCCTTTTAACCACCCTATTATCTACCAGCATAAATACATGTGTATTAAAAACGTTTTTTTCATGATGCCACATGTAGGTTTTGATGGTAAAAAAGGATGGTTGTAAAAAAGGACTGTTATTGCTCCGTCAGGGTGATCCTTGCTCTCGGTATCTCCATGACGTTCATCAACATCCCAGTGGAGTGGTTCTCTGTTGGCTTCAACTGGACCTGGATGCTGCTTTTCGGAGACATCAGGCAAGGCATCTTCTACTCCATGCTGCTCTCCTTCTGGATCATCTTCTGCGGGGAGCACCTCATGGTACTGTACCAGGAACCTTTTACTTTATGTTTGATGGTTTTCTCACTCACCTGCAGGGTGACTTGCTAATTGTTTGAAGTTCCATCATAGCCTTTCAAAGACTACTTTATTTTTGCTGAACTAAAAGAAGATAAATGGTTAATCCAGGTTAATGTAAGACGGTGTAAAGCACTACCAGCTTGACCAAAGGGGCACATAAACGCTTCTAGTTATATGTAGCGTTTTTTGATCAGATTAAGCTTTGAAACCAGTGAGCCTGAATTAGTTGTGATCCTTACATTTGCTCTTTCCTTTTCTCTCAGGACCAGACAGAGAGGAACAGGTTCTCAGTGTACTGGAAGCAGGTCGGACCCATCGTGTTTGGCTCCTTCTGCCTCTTTATCTTTGACATGTGTGAGAGGTGAGAGCAAGTCTTTTCTACTTCACTGTTGAGACTAGGGATGGGCATCGTTAAGGTTTTAACGGTACTACTACTTTTATCAATACCGCTTATCGATCCGGTCTTTTAACGGTACTCTGATCGGTTCTTTTGGAGAAAAAACTAAGGTGAACTAACTAAACAAATTGTGAACAAAACTAACATTGCTTTTAATTTAAATTAAATGCATAATATTTCACATCAAAAGAAACAACAATGTTTTAACAAATGGTATTAAATAATCTGATGACAGAACTGTAAACAGAATAACTGAAACTTTAACAAAATAAATAACTCTGTTACCTCTAATCATTAACCCATGTTTGTATAATTTAGTTAACTCTGTGTGTTGCTACTAGCATACATAACACCTGACCTGGCTACAGAGTTACTAGAAAGACAGTCAAACCCAGTGCATTTCCCTGTCTGAATGTGGTGCACTTTTGCTAAATGTTTAGACAAATTTCTCGTGTTACTGCCCTTACATGCTAAACTGTTATTGCACTTTTGGCAACAATCATTGGCCACATCGAGACGGGTAACGTTGAACCACACCTCGGAGCGGTGTGTGTGTGTGTGTGTGTGTGTGTGTGTGTGTGTGTGTGTGTGTGTGTGTGTGTGTGTGTGTGTGTGTGTGTGTGTGTGTGTGTGTGTGTGTGTGTGTGTGTGTGTGTGTGTGTGTGTGTGTGTGTGTGTGTGTGTGTGTGTGTGTGTGTGTGTGTGTGTGTGTGTGTGTGTGTGTGTGTGTGTGTGTGTGTGTGTGTGTGTGTGTGTGTGTGTGTGTGTGTGTGTGTGTGTGTGTGTGTGTGTGTGTGTGTGTGTGTGTGTGTGTGTGTGTGTGTGTGTGTGTGTGTGTGTGTGTGTGTGTGTGTGTGTGTGTGTGTACTTTTTTTTAAAGTGGTAAGTCAGTATGTGACCAGTACACCTAACAATCTCGTGAAAATATACTATTGTTTCTATCTATTCTTAGGCTTAATTTTCACATGCTGTGTGGATTTCATGAATATTTGTACTCCATTATTGACACTCAAGAGTAGGTAAGCCATAACTGTTTCTGTTTTGTGCTTCCAGAGGGGTCCAGCTGACAAACCCCTTCTACAGCATCTGGGCATCTGATGTAGGGACTGAGCTGGCTGTATCCTTTTGACAACAGTATCAGAGAAAGATCACTCATATAACCAGCTTGGCTGATGGCTATGATGCTGATCAAATCACAAGAGTGTAAATGGCCTTATAATTATGTTTTTAGTTAGTTTAGTTAAATAAAAGTGATAGTTTGCATGTTTTTAAAGTGGGGTTGAATGAGGTCAAAAGCCATAGTTAATCAGAGATTTACTACATAGAAGCAAAGCAATGTACTGCTGTGAACACCTACAATAAATGCACACCCTTAAAAATCAATATAAGTTTAAGTGTACACTTAAAGTGATTTTTATTTTATTAAATTATTTTAAGGTGAGCCTTTCTTTAATTCTAGTGTTACGTTTACAGTATCCACAGCAGTACTTTGCTTTGCTTATGTGAGGTAACTTAATTAATACATAGACTATTGAAAAGTACCTCATAAAACTATTTACTGAAAATGTAACACATCCAAATGATCCTTCTTAATGCCATACTTTCAGTTCTTGCAGTATTTGTTTGTGAAATTCTTCCAGTTGGCTTAAACAAGAACTGGCAACGGTCTCTAGACTAAAAGATGAGAAATAATTCAGTCATGCCATATGTGAAAGCATTTCCCTGGGCGTCAGGACGATGTGTTTATGTGCTTGTACCTGTTAGTTTGCTTTGCTTGCAGAGCTGAGCAATGGAAGATTCATCAGTACATTTCATCCAAAAAGGTTTCCAAAGACTCCATGTTTTTCCCTTTCCTAGTTTTCAATTAAGTTCCATGTAAAGGAAAAAGCAGAGTCTACTTGCTTTACAATGATGTGTTTGTATTTCTCTACAAAAATGGAAGAGATTACATCCATACTTCTACAGTATGCTCCACCACTCTTCTTAAAGAGGGTTATTTCCTTGACTGGAGTTGCCTCAGATGGCGTTCATAATTGTGGCAGGGATCTGTGCCTGTCTCTACTTCCTCTTCCTCTGCTTCATGGTGTTCCAAGTCTTCCGCAACATCAGCGGTAAGAGGACGTCCCTTCCTGCCATGTCCAAGGCCCGACGGCTGCACTATGAGGTGGGTGTTTTCATCTTGTGTTTGCATTTTCTGATTATGCATCATCAATAATTCAAAGAAATCCCAAATTCTCAGGTCATGACTGTATACCAGGACTTCTCTTCTAAACAGGTTAATTTTCCTTAAATGTTTTCTCCCCTTTATCCCCCTGTTTTATAGGGTCTGATTTTCAGGTTTAAGTTCCTCATGCTGGTCACACTGGCCTGCGCTGCCATGACTGTTATCTTCTTCATCATCAGTCAGGTGAGTGCTGTAATGTAATGACATCAGATATAATGCCATCCACAGAAGTATTTATGCAATGATGCTTATGGATTTCGAAAAGAATATAGAAGCTACTTTGCTCCTGTCCAAATAGAGCTGTGCAGTAATAAATCCTAAAACTGGGGAAATGAGATTTTACCACTTCCGGTTCCCTCGCCTTGATGTCAATGTTTTTTTTTTAACCTTTCTTTGGTTGGTTGCCTGAAATAAGGTCTGTGGTTAACACAAGCCAAAGAGATTTTTTTCTACAACATAAAATGTAAATTAATACTCCACTGTTGAATTTCCAAAGCTTCCGTGTCGTGAATAAAAGAGACTTCTAAACGTCATCACGCCGAACATTAGCCACCTTTAGCTTAGCGGTGGTGATGTGCAGCCATGCAATCATGATGGACTTTGTTTCTAGCCTGCATAGCTTTTTACTTTTTGTGTTTATTCGCACTTCTAAAGTCAAGTGGAGTTAATATGTGAAGATTATTATGCTGGACAAAACGTGTAAGTATCATAAACATTTGTTGGATTTTGGATATATCATATAGATCTGTGGCAAACAGAGAAATTCCATTGACTTTTCTCAAGGGAGCCGTTGCAATGCTAACTTCCGGGTCGGCCTACAAAAAAGTAATTATTTCACCACTCTATATGTTCAACGCTCCAACCTAAAAAGTGTGTCTGTCCTGTGTGTGTGTGCAGGTGAACGAGGGCCACTGGCACTGGGGGGAGCACACGGTGCAGGTGAACAGCGCCTTCTTCACCGGCATCTACGGCATGTGGAACCTCTACGTGTTCGCCATCATGTTCCTCTACGCACCGTCCCACAAACGCTACGGAGACGAGCAGTCCAGTGGGCAGTGCATCACCGGTAACCACACCTTTCTACTCACTTTCTACAGTAAAAATATGTATTCTGTGTCTCTGCTTTGTTACTACAATAGCTAAAAATGTTAATCATTTTACTCTCCACTACTATAACGTTTTATAGAGTCTAGGATATAAACTAGAGAAAGACTTGAAGGGGACCTATCATGCAAAATGCACTTTTGTACGTCTTTTATACATGATTTTGTATATATATATATAAAAATAAATAAATATAAAATGAGTTGGTCGGTCTGATAGCACTTACTACAAAATGGCTGACCAAAAAGATATCGATGCGTTTTTCTTCCAGTACTTTCCTTTTTAACCTTAAATTACAATAATCTGCCCTGGGGAGACAAAGAGATAAATAAACAAACAATAACTCATTTAAGAATAAAGAGAATCATTAAGAGTTTCAAGATGATTTGCATCATGTTAGATGTTTATTAGAAACATCAAATTACATTTTAAGATCTGGTAATTGGCAAGACTTGTATAATGTCATCTTGGGAAATTACTAATTCAGCAGGATCATAGTGCTATTAAAACAAATTAGTTTGCATCTCTAACTTTTCTTCTTATAATTATTGTCACTAATGTCCCTCTTCATTCTGTCAGTCCTCTGCTGTCAAGCTGCCTATTCATCCAGAGTTGGTTCAGGGGAGGGGGAGGGGGAGGGGGGGTCGGTGATAGTGAAGGACCCAGATTCCCAGGGGAAAGAAGGATCTTTGGCCCAAGAGGGTGATTCTAATGGACACCCTGCTTCCTTCCAGACAGACAGAGAGGGAGGGAACAGTGAGGAGGGTGGGGGGAGGAGCGGGGGAGTAATGAAAACCATCCATCCATCTCCTGACGTCAGGGAGAGAACAAGAACGTTTGGAGATCTGGAAGAGTTCCCTGAAGTGCGTCAACCAGTCTCAGGCAGGCTCTTTCCAAGTTTCAGTCTGCATGTTGATTTACTTGAGTTTCACTTCTGTTTCAAATAAGCTGAAAGTATCTCTGTTGGTAAAGTTCAGCTCAACTTGTTATGCAAAAGATCTCATGCCTGCAGTAAAACAAGGGAATGTGCACAACAGGAACCCAAAGTACGCAATATGAATGGATAAACCCAAATATTTTATTCAAATGGATAGTTATTTTACCTGAAGGAAAATAAGTCTATAATTGAAGTCTGGGCGTTTTTTATTTCTTCAAATTGATTTCAATCATGTTGGATTGCCACAAGATAAAAACAAAAAAAGATTCTGTTTTGAAAAATCTGATTTTGATTTCACATGGTCTTTGAAAAGTTTGTCTGAGTGGGGAAACAAATGTTGCTGTAATGGTGAAAAACAGACATGGATCAGTCAAGTTATTTGAATTCAGATATTTTATCCAATAATAAAATGCAAAAAATATATAATTTGATATGACATTTGTAAATGGGCAGGTTAAAAAGCAAGCGAGATGGCTAAGTTTTAGATATGCCTTACACATTTAAATTCTAAGAATTGTGGCTAACTAAAGACATACAAAAACTGCATTAATGGGATCCTCATGATATGAATATGGCCCTATGCAGAGCCGTCAAAAAATCTATACAAGTTCATGACCTTGATCTGTGTCCAAAAATACGCCTTTCTTGACCTGCTTGAAAAGTCCTTAAATGTATGTTTAAGAAGGTTTAATTAGTCGTTTCATTAAATACATGTTATTGAAAAGGGGTCGCTTCAGGCCTATTTGTGTTCATATTAAATAATTTGTTTTACCCTGTATTTTAGACCCCATTTACGCGGGAACGTTTGCGTTACGCACGGTATGCATTTTCTAAAAAGTATTCCGTTCACAAGCATTCGATTCATTTAACGTGTCCGTTCACACGAGACTGCTAGAAACGCTGTAGTACATATGCCGGGACTGTATGTGGCACTGCTGCCACCACAAAATACACCAAAAACAGCGAAGAAAACCCTGGAGCATGGTTGCCATGGTTGCCCTTCTGTTTATTCTCCGCGGTGGACGGCGTTTGCTCCTGCTGTAAATCTCTCCGGTAGTCCACCAGCAGATGACAAACACCCACCTCTCCGCCTCTTCCAAGGGACGAGGGGACCGTGCGGCAGAGTTTCTGTTAACAAATAAATACATTTTGCCGGTCAACATGTCCGTTAAAGTTGAAATCTTCCTGACAAAATTAGAAAAGTGCCGGTCAAAGGTCTTCTTTTTTATTTATTGAGCTTTAAAACAAATTGATAACGACTCTATATAATAATATAAGAATAATAAACGGAGCCTCTCTTTTCCTCCCCCTCTCCTGACAGCCCAGCAGCTTATCTCTGAGCAGGAGAGGTGGGGAGAGGGAGGCGGGGCTATTTCATCGTTATCAGAAAATGATCGTATTCCGTTTGCAGATCTATCCACCTTGGGACCCGTTATCGTTTGCGGGGTACGTTTCTATCGTTTTGTTACGGCCTTGTGTAAACGAAAGGGCTATACGCAGGAGAAACTATGCGGGTACAACCCGTATCGTCCTCGTGTAAACGGGGTCTTAGTCAACATTCAATCCTGATTCTGTATGAATCAGCCATACGTTGCATGTTAATATCCCCAAATGAAAGGTTTGTTGTGGTGGTGGGGTTTCATAAGGATGTAATGCCATATTTAATATATCATTTAAATGTCATTATTAAATCAATTTGATGCTTTGAATAAGCACAAATTGCATTGCATACTAATGAAAATGAAGTTAACTATTAAACATTAGCATGATTTAACCAGACTTGGATAAAAAAACATCCCCACTGCCGATCTTCTATCCTAATACAGAGACAACTTTGTAGTTCGAACAGATAATGACGTCTTCGTACACCTCAACAAAGTCCATGCTGATAAGATATTTAGTTTTCACGTGATGCTAGTGTTGATTGTAGTGTCTGATGGGTTTATGTTTGCAGGAGATAATGGAGGAAACAGTGGAGAGGACATCCAGCTGACCACTACCATCACACATGTGGACGGCCCCACTGAGATCTACAAGATGACCGGCAAAGAGGCCCAGGAGTAGATGTCCCACTGTTAATAAACCCCCCTCTACTACCTACTGCTCCAACAACCCCTCCCTCCTATATGTAATCCAACAGGCTTTTATTTTGACACTGCCCGGCAATAAATGGCATCATAGATCCAGCTCCCATTTAACCAGTCCCATGGCTGAATATTATCAACACTCCTGTCCTTTTTCATTTCACGGTGGTACCCTTTTCTTACATTTCATACTTTATGTAAACTTTGTTATATTTTCTAAATGTTGCACATTGTTTTTTTTACACCCAAAAATGAGATTATCATGTAAAGAAAATAATTTCTTGTTGGTCAGAAGTTGCATCTGGCAGCTGTCACACTCCTGATTTTTTTTTTTCAGAAGTACAGTGTGGTAAAACGAAATCCTTTTGACAATGGACCTCGTTAATAGGTAACGTTTTTCAGATACATTTCATTTAATTTATCGCTTAATTTCCCTTTTTGTATTCTCATTCAAGGCCTCAGCGCCTGTCACACATATCTTTCCATAGAAAGTAGATCATGTTAAGTACTGCGTCAGTCATTCGAGTGGCGGAGATCTTTTTTTATATCATAAATGTACAGACCACATAGCCACTTTGGGAAATGCATACTGTATGTTCATTATGTTACAATGTAGATATCTATTTTTTATAAAGTGCTTATTTTCAACTTCACAAAATACATGCATCAAGCTCTATCAATGTTTTTGAAGTTGGCTGTAACCTATTATACATGGTTCTTAGTTTTGTTTTTGCTTTTTATTCTAATTTAAATAAAAACACTTTGACTTAATACCCTGATGTATTATCATAATGTTTACTCGGAGGGAAGTCCTTATTTTTGACACTCATTCACACGTTTAAAGAGGAATAAAACTAGGAAAGGGATTATCAACAAAATATCCGTAATTCAGTGTGTCTTGCTTTTAGGCTTTTTGGGATTTTATTTGTTGGTATGAAACATTTGCTGCAAGGCTTTTTAAATATAAACTAATTAGTTTGTAATTGATGTCTGACTAAGCGTACATTTATAGGGAAAGGCCGCCACTGCATGGCTCATAGAAGAACAACTCCACTTTCACAAGTGTGAAACCGGAAGTCCTATTATAGTTTTGTTTTTACAGATTTTAAGCACAGGATATTTGACATTAACGATTATTGTATTTGCATTTCTACGACTTCCTTTTTCTTAGATTTGACTAACATTCCACTAATTATTGGACTATTTTAATAATAAGTTGCATGTCAAATTTATTTATCACAAAATCAGAACACAATCCAAATACATTAATTGATTTGCTAGCAATTAGTTACATAATTAAATAGATTAAAGTCTAAATGGTATGCCTAAAAGCCTAATCTACGTTGTCTGGAAACATCTTTGTATTAGCCTAAAATAAGTATTAGTAGTAGGCTACATTATAGCCTACATAAATGGTCTCACCAAAATGTGTAACCTCACAGGCTGATTAAGAAAAATATTGAGGGTATGACCAGTGTCAGTATTAGGGCCCTGATTTATTATTTGCACTACGACGAGCATATATTCTCTTTAATTTTCCCTAAGAAAAGTTCTAATACTCCAACCGGAGTTTTATTTTGAAAATCTTACCAGGAAGTAGTACTAAGAGAGCCATTAGCTTTACGCTGTGAACATCCGCCAGTGTTTCTCTCGGTCCGCCTCTCCTCCCGACTCAATTCAGCTGTTTCGTCGCGAAGCGTCCAATTGGCAGAGAAAAGGAGAGGGGGGAGACAGATGTTCTAGAGAAGGAAGAAAGTAAACTAAATTAAATATTAACACCACCCGTCAGCGGAAAGTTGAAGCGGCACTACTTTGAAGTCGCCGCTTTGGTCCATGCAGAGACAGCGTATGGTGTAAACACGTTAGTGGAGTTGTGACATTGCGAGGTGAGAGACACGGCAGAGGGAAAGGTCTCCTCCCAGGCTGTTGACGGATACATCTCGGCTCCAGTGAAAGGAGACACGGCCGGACCTGACTGTTCACTACCTCGGCCAGGTAAGACTGCCATGTGTCGATAAACTGTCACATTAATTAACAGCTTCTTACCTGAAGCAACAGTTCTGCTCTACTATGAGACATATTTTCTGTCATTGCTGACAGCTTTCAGTGTTCATCCGCAACACTTAGGTCGCACAGTTTACCTAACATAGTTTATATGTCGTTAAAGCTGTGACTTCGGTGACCAGACACATACATATTCAACTTAATTAATATTAATGTAATATACTATTCAACAGGTGATAGCTTGAGCTTACTCAGTGCTCTCTGGGCCTTCTGCCCTGGTTATTCCCTACTGGCCCCACCTACTGTGTTAGCCACATAATGACTTATTTTGAAAAAGCCAATAGATTATTCCAGAACAGAAAAGCACTTTTATAGACCTAAACAAGCCACTTCTCTCTCTAGAGCTGAAAAAGATGCATCCGTTAGCTAACTTTCAAATACATGTCAAGCTATTTTGATAATTGTTAAATTAGTTTTCTGGAAAAAGAGTATACATTCTCTGATAATAGCATCTTAAAAGAGACTACTTTCTGGGTTTATTTACTCCTCTATGACAGCAACATTTACAAATCAAATATCTTTGACTTGTGGAAAAAACTATTTGAGGGTGTCATCCTCGACTTTCGGAAACACAGACTAAACTCCCCATTTAAGAATAAAATAAAATAGATAAAAATGAGAATACAATTATTTATATAAACATTAGAAGTAACAGAAAGAAACGTGTAATAAAATAATAAATAAAAAACATGAATACATACATAGGTTGAATCTAACACTTTCAAATTAAAATAAAAGATATGTGTTTTTCCACAAATAATCATAAAAAAGCACCACATTATATCGTTTTAAAAAGGAGATGTGTTTATTTCCAGGTAGAATAATAAATAAAAATTAATACAAATATTAATATAAACATTAGTAGAGTGAGAAATGTGTAATATATAAAAAAATTCATATATTTGATATTAATATATAAATAAAATGTGGTTAGCTGTGACTTCACTGACCACACACATAAGTATTATCCTCACTGCTTCATGAGTATACTATTCAACAGGTGATAGTTGAGCTTACTCAGTGCTGTCATGTGTTTGCCACATCATTGACTTATTTTGGAAAGCAAAATGGATTATTCCAGAACAGAAAAGCACTTTAATAGACCTAAACTACCCACTTCCTTCACATTAGTCGATTATGCAATAGGTAATCGCTTGCAACACTACCTGTGTAGTCCAACATGAACCAACTAGATGTGATGGTTGAAGTGGCTGAGATGTTGACATAAAGCCATGAGCATCAGCAGCTCTGGCCGTGAGGAGGACAGAATACAGACCGGCCATTGATAAGGCCAACTCATTAGTACCCCATTCACAGCATCAAAGCTTCCTCTCAACGCCCATCAGCATGAGTGGGTCGCTACACACACTGGAAGCAGAGGAACACACACGTCCTGCCTTCACGCTGATGACAAGGGTTTGGTTTTTGGTGTGACACTCATTACGTTTTCTTACGAAGGAGTGAACAGCAGTATGACAGACACTGGCCGAGAGTAAGTGCCTCAGTAATCAGACCAACATGCTGATATTAACTAGAGCTGCTAAAATAAATCCAACTTTTCATTTAATCTCAAACTTCTTTGACAACATATTGGTTCCAAGGGGGAAAAAGTTTAAATATTCTCATACCAGCATCTGAAAGGTGGCTATGTACTGGGTTTATTCATTCCTCAATGACAGTAGACCTCATTTCTTTGAGTTGAATAACATCCTCTTGGACTTTAGGAAGCACAGATTTTTCTAGGGCTAAACTCCCCATTTAAGAATAAAGTAAAAACAAAAGATAAATACAAATATAGAATACAAATATTTCTCTAAACATTAGAAGTTAAAGAAACATTTGTAATACAGTTAAACATTTTTTTTATATAAACATAAAAATAATGTATTTTTACTTTATTTTTCTCATACTGCCTGTGCTGCAGCACCTCTTTTCACACTCTGTCTGAAACCAGAGCACCGTCTGCTCTGATTGGTTAGCTGGCCGGCTCTGTTGTGATTGGTCAACCACTTACAGTAGAGATGTCATGCAACTGAGCCTATCACGCACAATGTGTTAAAGCGATAGCCAATAAGGCGTGAGTGTTACAGTGATGTCATTATGTTGCAGAAGTAACAAAGGTGTCCAATGGAGGCGTTTTAGGTGGGATTTGAGCGTTTGCAGACCATTTACATGCACTAAAACCTATGTAACAAACTACAAGAAAGGGAACCCCCCCCAAAAGCGTAATAGGGCCTCTTAAACTAGAGATGTGCTCATCATTTGCCAGGAATAAATCAATCAACGATAACGTATTATAATGAGTAATGTACTTAAGAAACCCTATCATGAAAAGCTTCATGCTGTTTTATTAGAAATTAAGATGATGACGTCCATGAACAGCTACCTTGTGTTATGCTGTCAGGTCTGATCATGAGCCTGTCTGCTGCAATTCCTCACAACAAACACTAACCGCTTATTATTTTCCCACTCATTTTTCATTTCCTCAGCATGTTTCCTCAAATAATACTTTCCGAGATGGGTGTGTTTTCAAACTCTCTCTAGCAGCTTTGGTGCTGGTGGGTTCGCCCAGATTGCTGGCAGGATTTAACGTGACGTGTGATGCATGTCAATTGATTAGTAACAGGAGGAGGGGGCTATTTGGGAACAATGTCTCGCCTAATGCAAGGATGAGATTAAAAAACTCCTGGTATTAGATTTATGGAAGGATGGATTTGAATCTGATCAGTCTGTCTCCATATGAGTTTAGGTTCTGAACAATAGATAATCTGTTGGGTCATGTGGGAAGTAGCCGTAACCAATGCTGTAACACCTTATCCAGACGACACATGGCTACTGAATTTTACTGGCCACTCAAGAGATTATTGCTTTTGTTTTTTGGGCCTTGTGAGTCAGGCAGATCTACCAACTAGTACAAAAAAAATACAAGTATTTGACTATAGATACATTGCAATTTCTCCTACAGAAATGGCAGACAATGCTGTGTTTCTGCCGCTCGAATATGGAGATTTCCTGGCCTGCTTTTCTCTGTTTAATATTGACGAATCCACTCATCTATATATCACATTTTCTTCTCTGCTCAGTTTGGACTCACTTTCACCTTTCTTCCTTTTATCTACACACACACACACACACACACACACACACACACGCACAAAGTCCTGTGAAAATGGATTGAAAAAAGACAGGCCATGATAAGTGGACAAAATCTATTAGAAATATCCCAAAAATCGCCAACTCTTTTGTTGATTGTTTTTCGTAATTTCTCATACAAAAAATGCAGTTTTTTCCGCCTTTCAAATATGGAGATTTCCTGCTTGTCTCTCTGTTTATATGAAATCAAAATACATATATTTGTGTTGGACCAAACAATTAATTGAAAAATCCATAAAATAATTAGCAGATTATTCTATAATGAAAAAAATCAGTATTTGCAGCCTAAGCAGCCACTTGCATATTTAGACCCTCCAGAAAAGCGCGGGCTAAATTCCTTGATTATGCGATTAAACATGTGGGGTTTTTATGTGATTTTATGCAGCGAAACTGCGGGAAGTTGCGAAATATGTGGAAAGTTGCGAAATATGCTAAATATGCGGGAAAAAATTATCGATTTTTTTTAAAATATTGGGCTGTCTTATTTATTCTCTCTCACACACAACCTGCCACTAACGTTAAACCTCTTTACTATTCAATTAAACACATTCAATGTTTATTTATTGTAAAAGCAATTGGGCTATTTTAATCTCTCACACACACACACACACACACACACACACACACACACTTCTCCGCCTCATTCTGTTTTCATTTACTCGTTCGTTATCTGACCAGCTTCAATCTTGTAGGCTACTCACCTCGTTTCTTGTAGCCCTCGAAAGGGTTTTGGAGGTTGATACCTCGGTGAATGTGAGTTGTTTGGCTTTCTTGTCCGCGGCAGCAGAAAGCCTTTTCGAATGTTTGAATGAATCAAAGTGGGTCGTCACCGTCGATTTTCTCTTATGCTCCAACACACAGTTGCACGGGGTGCAGAATAGTTCACCCCCACTTTCTGCCCGGTCTTTAGTAGAAATGTTCGTCGGTAAATGAGATGGATTCGATTTTTTCATCTTGGTGTTTTCTCTATCGTGTGAGCTCCACACGTTCACTCTATACAGTGTTGTTTACATTCTGTGATGCGCGAGCTGATGACGTCACTTCAAGACGAGTTAACTTTTTTTTTTCTCAACTTTGTGTGGAAAAATGCGGGGATTATGCGGCCTTTTGATAAATATGCAGCCTTTTAGAAATCTGCGCCATTTTGCTGATTATGCGGTAAATTCTGCGATCGCAGAATCGCGTTTTTCTGGAGGGTCTACATATTGCTGCTGCTAGTTTTGAGCCCTGCTAATTGGATCAGTGCGTGCGGTGGAAGTGTCTCCTGTTCCTGTCCTCTGACAGAATGCTGCCTGACCTGATCGGCAGCTCTGTGGCGACTTGTTGTCGAACAGGAGGAGGACGCAGCGAGGCGGGATCCTCTCTTCACGATCTGTTTCCTCATAGAGCGGCCCCACAGCTCTTTCTTTCTACACACTTTGTTGAAATAGGAGTGTGTGTGTACATGCCGGTGTGTACTTGCTTTGGTCTGTTTAGAGCAGGGGTAGCCAACGCGGTGCCCGCGGGCACTAAGTCGCCCGCAGGGGGGAAATTGGTCGCCCGCGTGCATGTTCTAAAAATAGCACAAGTCACCATGGAGCTCCGTCTAAAAAAATTATTGAATACATTTTTATTTTTAAAATGACAATATTGAATATAACATTTTAAAAGCACATATTTTGTATGTACATATGTAAGTGAAATGGAGATTTGGTGCGTGAAATTGAACTCTGACCCCAGATAGGTTCAGAGTTGAACTCTACGCACCAAATCTCCATTCCACCTTTAGCTGAGACAAGCTAGCATGAGCCTCATCACCACACTGCAAACAGACACACACAGACACACACACACACACACACACACACACACACACACACACACACACACACACACACACACACACACACACACACACACACACACACACACACACACACACACACACACACACACACACACACACACACACACACACACACACACACACACACACAGCAGTGGTGAGGATCTCAGCCTGCCACTGACGTTCAACCAGAAAACATCAGCAGCTGTTAGCAGTTAGCAAACAGAGATCACAGCTCCTCATATCTTTTCAGAAACTGGACAAAAGTTAAACAAGTACAAACCACAGACTGTCTGTGTCATGGCGAATACAGTCGCTGGTTTACTTATGTCTGTAGGCCGTTGTTATGAGTGTGGAATGAGCATATACAACGTTAGCTTAGCCTGGTCGACCCAATCTCCATTCAGAAAACAAGCATTTTAAAAGGTTTTTCGCCTGCCGTCTTGTCTGCAGACTTGTCAAGCATTAATTCATGGTTTTTACTAACCGGTATCAGTATGTTGTTACTTCGGCATCATTTAGAAACGTGTATTACAATTTAATCACGGTAAAATATGTTCATTTTGTTGTAGTTGTAGCTCCCGAGCCAGCGCGTCTTGTTTGAATTATGCGAGTAAACACAGCTGGCAGCGGTGAAACTCAAGCGATTAGAGCGAAGTCGCGTCCGGTGTGAACGCAGCATTACAACGACCCCTGATAGATCTCGCAAGAATGTGTATAAATATAGATACATTTTCATAACAAAACAATGGGGTTGCTATAGCAATGGTAAATCATTGTTAATAATTATTGTGAGGAATAATTAACATGTGATCAGACAGTCCTTCACATACAGTAAATTAATATGTATTCTGATTATTATTAATAATAATATTATCATTAAAGGTGAACCGTGCAATTATGTTATTCAGGAAGTTTGTATCAAACAAGTAGCCCTTCGTATTACTCAGTACCCTTGAAGTAGCCCTCGGTGACAAAAAGGTTGGTGACCCCTGGTTTAGAGTGAACTTACTACTTACATGGCGAGTGAGTGCTCCCATAATCTGTCCAGCACACAGACGCAGAACTTAAGTATATGTTTCTAAAAGTGACTGTTTAAAGTACATGTTTTTACCTCATCAAAGACTACATCACACTTCTACACACTCATCAACACTTAAATAGTCCTGTCATGCACATGCTGTGTATTCTTTGAGTTTAGAGTGGAACCAATTAGTCGATTGATCATATTTCTTGATTAAATATATATATCATTGGTGAAGAATATCTTTGGGGTCTTTCCACCTGGATTTGTTGGTTCTCTCATGCCCCTTTCACACCAACGCGGTTCCCGTTCTAGCTCCGTGCTTGCGCTCTTCTGGTTCGGAACCGTTTTTTCTTTTCAGCCCCCGTTTTGTTCACACCGCCCAGAGCCCAACTGGTGCTGCAGCGGCTGCGTCATGACGTCACCGTTTACGGTGCTGATTTTCTCCTCAACGGAGACAACAACAACAACAATGAGGGACTGCGTCGGGTCGATAATCATACGAAGCCAGATTAAATTAAATAACTACTTCTCAACCCTTATACTTTTCTCCAGAGTGCTGTGGTGCGTGCGTGCTCTGCATTGTGCATGCTGTAGTCACGAGGCCTGCAGTGGTTAGCTTGAATTCCCCCCTCCCCAGGAGCAGATGCTCAGAGGAGTGGTGGTGACTTAGCGGATGTACAGTCACACCCATCTATTGGTTTGGCAACAGAGACGTGCTTTCATGAAATACCATTGGTAACTGGATCATTTCCTACTGACTTCAAAGCCGAAACACTCTTACATATACTTTCATTTGTTTGTCATTGTAATCCGCACATTAACTGTAGGCAATGATGGTAGACTTTTCACTACTTGCTTCAGGAAGCACTAATCAGACATAAAGCTCAGATGTTACACATTTTTTCAAGGCCAAGCAGGAAGTGTTCTCATAGCAACCATCTCAGATAGGGAGTTAGACCTAATTTCCCCTCATTCTTGTAAATGTGTCAAGAGTTTTTGTGAATCATTGCTATGGTTTCTCTCTGCCTTTACACTGAAGTTGTGCATAGCTTTTGTTTGTCAGTCTAAGTTGAAGACACAGTTGACAATTAGAAAGAGAGAAAAGGCGTCTCCACCCAAACCAGGAGCATTATAATCCACCATGACCTGCTTTAAAACGACTTCCACCTGCTCACAGCTACAGAGTTTTATCACTGTTGTGTGGGTCAGGATAGAAATCAGTTGCATTTAGTTTGGTTCAAACTTTGTGTTGAATGATCTTGCCTTTCAATCCTTACAAGTTAACAAGAAAAGGCTACTGCAACAACATGACAATCATTTGTTTTCAGCCGACAGGTGCAAACACGCTACGACGACCCGCAACACTTCCATTAGGAAAAATGCGCTGCACTTTCAAAAACAATGCAGGTATAAAACACAAATGTTCCAAAACACATGCAAATGAAAAAACATCTTCACCAACTCGACAATCATGCGCAGCATTTACTAAAAGCGCTGCATAAACGAAACACTGCAAGAAAATCAAAACACAACGGAAACAGGGACACTAAAAAGTGACGCACACAGCCCCGAGCAAAACGCTTGTTTATGCTCCGGGTTTATAAAGTTGGACAACTGTCACCGTTGCATAGTTGGTCTGTTTCATAATTGTAATAATGTTGTCAGTATATTTGTAATGACTAGGTTAGGTAGCTAGCCTTTACTTCTCCTTGTCCTCGTGTCCTCCGTTGTGTTTTAAACACTGCACATGTCTCGTCAAGTTGGTGAATGTTTTCTAAATGCTGTCCTTGTCTTGTCAACTTGGTGGAGATGTTTCATGTGTTTTGGCACATTTTTGTTTTTAAAAGATGCATTTTTACAATTTTCTGAGTTTTTCTATATACATAGATTCTTGTAGAAAAATGAACTTCAGTTTTTTCAGCCTAATTAAATCATTGTTAGGGGCAGTCCCAAAATCAATCGCATACTTATTCACTTTTGTTAATGAGTTTTTGTCCAAATGTACTATCAGTAGGCAATATAGTATCAGTATCTACTTTTCTTCAATAAAATGTAGAAAAGCAGCAAACGACAAAGACATTTCATTTTTTCATGTTGCTTTGAGCATTACCTCATGACAGGCCACGGTGTGTTGTGACTTGTCGCCTCCTCCCAGTACTGTGGGCCTGTGACAGCATGTCATGAGCTAACACAGTAACCCAAAATGCATCGCTTGAGTAAAACACACTTTTGGAAGGTTCTTTGTGTGTGTGTGTGTGTGTGTGTGTGTGTGTGTGTGTGTGTGTGTGTGTGTGTGTGTGTGTGTGTGTGTGTGTGTGTGTGTGTGTGTGTGTGTGTGTGTGTGTGTGTGTGTGTGTGTGTGTGTGTGTGTGTGTGTGTGTGTGTGTGTGTGTGTGTGTGTGTGTGTGTGTGTGTGTGTGTGTGTGTGTGTGTGTGTGTGTGTGTGTGTGTGTGTGTGTGTGTGTGTGTGTGTGTGTGTGTGTGTGTGTGTGGAGCATAGGCTTATGACATTACATTTAGCTTACGCTGTTATCCTAAGCAACTGACAATAAGTGCAAGCAGCGATTAAGAAACCAACCCAAAAGCAAGAGTCCTGCAGGTAGCTATTCATTATCGCTGCATGCATCTTAAATAAGCAAAACAAAAGATAGTGTTTGGCATGAGCAACAACGCCATCTTCAGTCTGTGTTGCTCTGTTGTTTTAGCAGAGGAATTTCATTAGCTGTGGATAAATATTGAACTATGTATAAGCATTTTAAAATATTTATTCAGCCTTTTTCTGGCCTTTAAAAAAAAGAGAATATATACTTTTTTTTACTGACATTATACAAATGTCATGAGGACATGCCTACACGTTGACACCAGTTTTACCTTAAATACATTCACTCATGTCTCTTCTTAACATTATAAGGACCTAGGGGGTGCATACCGATACGATGTCAATTTCACCGTGAAACTCCGCAAACAAGTCATTTTAGAAAATCCAAAGTGTGGCTGCATATGACTGCCAGTCAGAATGTTGGGGTCTGTAACCACTGCAAGAAGTTTATTTCTGGGAAAGGCGGCAACACATCCAACCTCCAACCAATGCTGTGACGTATGGCAACCAAGTACCAATAGCCGCTTTCATACCAAGTACTTTGTCGTACTTAGTGCCCAGCACTTAGTGCCAGCGCTTAGTACCCCCATGGAACTAAGTACAGATCGCTTTCACACCGGAATAAGTTCCCTGAGGGAAGATTAAGCAAATGAAGCCGGTGACGTCACTTCTTCTTCTTCTGCTTTGGGTTTACTGGCAGGCCGCAAACAACTTCACGGCATATACTGCCACCCGAAGTCCCCGGCCGGAAGTCCCCGGAGTTGTGGACTGGCTTCAGTAGAAGCTGCTTGGACTCCCAGAAGCTTCTACTGAAGCCTTCCGAGTAAATCGCCAGAACGCCGACACCTCCTCACCTCCACCACTCCCATGTTTTTTTTTGTGTTGCCATAAGTTATTCTCTCTCCGTTCGTGCGCGGGGCTAATGCTAATGCCAGCAAATACAATGGCGGCCGAGATCTCATGATCCTTTATGTCAGGGGTGGGGAACCTCCGGCGTCCGGGCCGTATACGGCCCGCGAGACCATTTGGTACGGCCCTCGGGGTAATTTATAAACAAACGCAAAAAAGAAAAAAATTCAAGAAATCTAGACCGCAAAATAATTAAACAAGCTTGTTTTTCCTAGCCAAGGTCAGGGTCCTTGAACACAACACGAGCCTAACGTGTCATCACCTGGTATATGTCTCGTCTGACTGGAATGTAGTTCTAACGGAGAGCACCAGAATGCAGCTCCTGGCCGGGACTTCACAAATTGCAATACCCATAAGGAGCTGTACATATGCCGCAGTTTTTGCGTGGCTGTGTCTTTAGTTGAAAGCCCAGTGGCGATCTGTTCATCTGTCATACTGATCATACAGTCAATAACGTTGTTGTTATTAGCATCTGGTTAGCTAGCTATGCTAACGAATATAAGAAACTTTTTCTCCAACCAGTGAGGTAAAGGCACATCTTTATATGATCATTATAATTATAGAAAAATAAGAGAATAAAGTAAACAGTAAAAAAAAAGTTGTTATTAATAAACAAGAATACAGTTTAAAAGGGAATTGATTTGTAAAATATCCATAAAGAAACAAATCTGCTTACAGTTCTGTTTCATATGGGTGTTGAGAGATGTATCGATAGATCTGTTCATGTTGCTCTCAAAGTGCACCAGATTGATGCTTTTAACTTCAACATTTAAAAAAAATCTTCATGGTGGTGCATGCCCCCAAACCCCCCTAGATGAGGTTAGATCCGCCCCCCCCCCCCCCCCCCCCCCCCACTTAAATCATGTCCACATGGATATGAAACTAAATACATTTGCACACATCTTGTGTCCATATCTTTCTGTTTTGGTGGTCATGCCACGGTGCATGAATGCGCGGGTCATGGTCAAATATCTGGATTAAGAGGTTGCTTTTTCTTTGCACAGCATGAAAGAAACGCGAAATGAATGGGCTGTGATTTGAGTTTTTTAAGCAGACGTTGAGTTCAATAATTTGTACGGCCCTCGAAGGATGTTGTAAAAATTGAAATGGCCCTTGAGAGGAAAAAGGTTCCCCACCCCTGCTTTATGTGTTCTCTGGTTAGTCGAATGCTATTTTTTTTTTAATTGACAAGATGTTCTATTCCCGAAAAAAAGGACCTACATCTGTATTGGTAATAAAAACATTTTGTATAACATAACCATGAGCGGCATATGTACTGCACCTCTCTAAATAACTAAGAACAATACAATAACTACAATATTAGCCAATCAATAACCAGTGTGATATTATTTAACGTAAAAAATACAGTAAAATCGAGTGAATAAAAAACAGAGTGAGTTATGGCATCACCTGTGTAAATAGTGATCATCTTTAAACAGACTTGTTTGTTTTCAGCAGTAAGTGTGCTGTGAGTTCTCCATGATATAGAAATGTTTTTGTACCCTGTATACGTGTATTAAATGAGGGGCTGCGGCCTCAACCACTATACTTTTTCTGCACACAGCTGTCCATCCTCTGCTCTGATTGGTCAGAGAGGAGGAAGCAGAGATGTTGGGTGTGTTTAGAGTTTAAACCGTCCAAGGTTGAAGTTCCCTGTAGACACTGATCTGAGGTTAGATTTCCAACTGTCAAGGTTAGCAAATCAGTCAGCATTCATCAACTCCTTCAGTGTGGAGATTACAGGCTCATATGACTGATAACGTAATACAGTATATAACATCTCACACAAATGTAACAACAAAAATCCGAACCCAAGATTGAATCATTGAACATAAGTGATGTTTGTAAGTAGAACAGTACATATATTTTCAATTCAAAAGCAACCAGTGCTGAAATAATTAGTCGATTGGTTAAATAGTAGGGGTGTACGGGCCCTTCGGTTCGGTACACGTGTGTACCGAAGTGTACCGAAGTGTACCGAACAAATATAACATTAAACGTAAAAAATGTAGAACGTGAACAACTTTTTGGAATCTCAGGTGCTGCGTCGCAGCATTCAGAGTAATTTGCTCACATTGGGTTCAAGTCAAGTCATTTCATTGGACGAGAGGCATACTATGAGAGCTGATCACAGGGATGCGTTCAAATTTAGTCAGTAATTTGATGAAGTGTCGAAATGGCGAACGAGCTCGAAAATCCTCCAGCATCATTGAAGTCTCCGGTTTGGGAACATTTTGGTTTCGCAGTTACGTGCAAGGATGACGGACAAAGACAGGTGGACCGAACCAAAGTTGTTTGTCGGCATTGTTCAACTAAAATTGGTTACGCGGCTGGCAATACATCAAACTTGCACAGTGCACACTCATTTGAAAAGGCATCACCCTAACGTGAATATCACCGGTACCAAAAGAAAAAAGACTGAAGTGCAAACCCAACTCCCACTAGCATTTAAGCCTCCACCACTCGCAAAAAGTTTAGACCGAGCCAAAGCTATTACAAACGCCAAATATCCTTATGTAGCCATGTTAGCAAAGCGCTACCTGGATGTATCTGCTACCTCTGTCCCTAGCGAGTGGGTGTTCTCCACAGCAGGAGACATTTTTAGTGCCAGCCGATCTGCCCTTTCGGCAAGCAAAGTGGACAAGTTAATTTTTTCTTTAAAAAAACATGAAAATACAATGACAAGCAAGTCATAATGTCAAACTGGCTGCTTAGGTACAAGTACAGTACAGTTCAAATACAGATTATTTCAGTTCATCGAAATGCTGCACCTTAATGTATATTTTATTATATTTTGTATTTATTTGAGTGAATATTCACAGTTTAATAATAATTTAAAACCCAAAACTAATAGTTTATGTTTTGTGAGTACTAGTACAGTAAAGTTCAAATACAGATTATTTCAGTTCATCGAAATGCTGCACCTTAATGTTTATTTTATTATATTTTGTATTTATTTGAGTGAATACATTATTCACAGTTTAATAATAATAATAATACAAATAAAAAAAAACATTTTAAAGTTTTGTGATAATTTTTTCTGCTGTACCGAAAACGTACCGAACCGAACCGTCACCTAAAAACCGAGGTACGTACAGAACCGAAATGTTTGTGAACCGTTACACCCCTATTAAACAGTCATTCAACTGAAAATATATCTCCAACAACTTTTAAAAATCAATACATTTTTGGTTGTTTTTCATGCAAAATGCTAAACTTTTGCTACGTCCAGCTAGGGCTGGGCGATATGGTCTCTAAATTATATCTCAATATTTACTGACTATCGCGATACACGATATATATCGCGATATTCTGACATTTCCTCGAAAACACATACATTTTTTTATTTAACCCCTTGATGTTTACAGTCACGCCAGTATGATGATTCTAGTAGTCCCTGCAATATATGTCTGCATTAAACCATTGTTATTTATACTGTCTTCCTTCGTGGTTTCTATTAAAACGATTTGAACCAACACACAAAAAATATATACTTAGAAAAAAGGGAATGTTAAATAATGAGACAAATGTGCAGTAAATCATAAAGTTGAGTTGAACTAAATAGTATTTGTTCAATACATATTCAAATAAATGTAGGCCTACATACAGTACATACTGTTGCCTATTTCTATGGGCAAAAACAGAGCTCAATGAAAAAGCGCAGAAACCCTTATACATAGCAAAACATATTGAAAGTGCAATAATAAAATAATAAATTAAAGTGCACTCTTTGTGTATGTCACTGGACATTTTCATGTAACATAAATAAAATGACTTTTTAGACATTTTAAATCAAAGTGCATCTTTTCTTTTAAATCAACAAACCAGTGCATGATGTCAAACTGGTTTGGTCAAAAACTATATACAAAAAAATAGCTGCATTTTGTGCAAGATTGTGTCATGTCAGCAGTCACTACTAACTGCTTATCTACAGGTTTTGTGCCAAAAAAACAGGAAAGGAGTGAGCAGAGGGTAGAGTTGTCGATTCTTGTTCTGTTTTCTGTGATATATTTTACTCACCCTCAGTTGCGCGCGCTACTAAAGAGACGCGCTACCATGGAAACCAAACAATGGTGTAGCTGTATTAAAGTCAGAGTGGAAACAGTCATGAGTAAATCTGATTATATCAGAAATGCGGGAGAAATATGACCCCGGGAGGAAACCGGGAGGGCGAAAATCGGGAGGGTTGACAAGTATGGTTGTAACATCGCGGATATTAAAAAATTAAAACAGGCAGACAGATAGCCTACTCACCAATTGCGAGGTGCAGCCGGTGGCCAAAACATTGCAGTCTTTTCCACTTATTGAGGCTCACAGCTTTGACGATGTTACTCCCGTTATCTGTGGTGATACACACCTGACGAGCCTCTGGTAAGTTCCATGACAGGAGAGCCTCTTGTAAACCTTGCGCTATTGTCTCGCCTGTGTGATCCTCCGGGAAAAAGAACGTTTGGAGGCGGGGCCTGCGTGTGTGCTTGCGTGTGTGACTGTGCCACAGGGAGAAAGGAAAGCTCATTTTGGCCGGGGCGGGAAACTGATTTGACAACATAATACTCGATGTTCACGATGTGGTCATTTACGACATCGCATGTAGTGCAATCCACGATGTATCGTGTAAACTCGATATATCGCCCAGCCCTACGTCCAGCTTCTTTAAATGCGCTGAATTGCTAGTGCTACATGGATCTTAGGCTTGCTTCAGAAAAGTCAGACCAACAAAGAACCGCACTATTTAAAGGTGCGGTAGGTAATTCACTTCAGAAACACTTTTTGTTATATTCCATGGAATGCTCTTAACGTCCCGATAGCAATGAATATCTTTAATGCTTTGACAATAAATCCATAAAAAAAGTCATCTGTGGAAGCCGTAGCGCTGTAAAAAGCACGACCAATCATCTGAGCCGGCCCGGCTAAAATAACTGGATGGCCTACCTGCAAACTTATCTCGTGCCCTCATTGGTCATGTGCGCGTTCGAGTTTGTGTGCTCTGTAAGGAAGTCTGAAGGAAGGGGCATATTTTTTTCGGCTGCGTAGTTTCAAATTGTAGCGGACTCGAGCTGGTTTCTCCATTCTTACCTACCATACCTTTAAGTTAACTTTGACTGGAAAAGGGGGAATACATGCATTTAAACCTGGCTTGCTCATTAGCGAAGGGCTCAGCCTGAGTACATGGGGTGGCTCCTAATGTCTCAATCTCCATTCTGTTCAAGTCCGATTTCTATTGCACTTCCAAAGCTACTTCTGCATTTGTATGTGAGGCCAGCTCAAGGTGTTTCACTGAAGGCTGTTCCTCCTCCTCTGCTTTCTGGTCTGCTCTCTGCTCTGCTCTCTGCTCTCTGCTCTGCTCTCTGCTCTGCTCTGCTCTCTGGTCTGCTCTCTGCTCTCTGCTATGCTCTCTGCTCTGCTCTCTGGTCTGGTCTCTGGTCTGCACTCTGGTCTGCTCTCTGCTCTCTGCTCTCTGCTCTCTGCTGTGCTCTCTGGTCTGGTTTCTGGTCTGCTCTCTGTTCTGCTCTGCTCTCTGCTCTGCTCTCTGCTCTGCTCTCTGGTCTGGTCTGCTCTCTGCTCTGCTCTCTGCTCTGCTCTCTGGTGTGCTCTGCTCTCTGGTCTGCTCTCTGGTCAACACGTTCTCACTCCCAACCCGTCACATGTTGACGGTCGGTCAGGGCCCCTCCCCGTCAGTCTATTACGGACAGGGTACCCCTTGAGAGTCAGTTTTCAACGGGCAGGGCGTCCCATTGTCTTGCATAGAGCTCCCTGAACGTTGGTAATAGACGAGTTGGGATCGCGGCAAAATGCTCTCCGCAGATCCATTCTCACAGCGTTTATCAACCTTTTTCTTACTCAATATCAAGCCACACTTATTGTTTTTACTTCTTTATTTTAATTGAATAATGTAGGACTTTTGTTGCCGTCAGTTATGGGGAGAGTAGGGGCTCAGAATACTGAAATCTGTATTGTTTCATCGTTTTTTCCTTCTAATTTTGTATTCTTTTCTAAACCACACACTGTTATTTACTCAACAATAACACATAATTATCCTTATGTTTATTTATTTGTTGGATTAATAAACACATGTTGGAGTCCGTCAGGACCGAGGGTCAGAGCAGCTCATAGTAGTTGCTTTAGAGAATTTTATACCCGGAAGTAAGTATTCTCTCCGCTTCGCTTGACAAACCCCGTGATAGTCCTCAAGCTCTGTGATTGGATGTTTGAGTGTGCTCCGAGGGTTAAGCCGAGCGTCGAACAACACTTTGAAATGGGATGGAACCACGACAGACTGTCCAAAACTGGATTTGAACGGGTCCACCCCGTCCCCAGAACTACCCACGTTGGCTATTGTGCTTCGCAACATGTTCTATGGCACGTCTCTACTGGGAATTGTAGTTTTAAAAGACGTTTTCATATTTCCCATAATAAGAAGTTGCCAGTATTAAACTGTGTACATCCTTGGAGGTTTAGGGGATAGGAAACACTCAAATTTAAAACATATAATTCATAAATGGGTGAAAATTGCTTGTGCCCATAA
Source organism: Notothenia rossii (assembly GCF_949606895.1). Lineage (NCBI taxonomy): Eukaryota > Metazoa > Chordata > Actinopteri > Perciformes > Nototheniidae > Notothenia > Notothenia rossii. The sequence continues at coordinate 48,518,733 of NC_136907.1, read as the reverse complement.
TGGGCAGCATTAATATATATACCCACATGCCAGCTAAGATCAGAAGAGCTTTATTTAACAGCTGGTCTTATGTTTGTGACCCCTCCTGTTGTTAATTGAGAAGCCTGAAACATGCACTTGTCAAGGTTCAGAGGCAAATATGGCAGTAGCCATCGATCATCTTAAGATACGATATACTTTATTGATCTTAAGTTGGAAACATTTGTATTACTTGCATGTGTAACAGTTGTAAATATGCAGTGGTGTTTATTTGTAAATCATTTAGTATAATCACACAAATTCTGTGTTTTATATTTAATAATTCTTTGTTCTTTATTTATTGAATGTTCAATACCTGACAAGGTCGGAGATGAAAAACTTGAGTTGCAGGTTCCTCAACAGTGCATTACAAGACATCTATCAATATGTGTGTATACCTCCACCATTAAACTGTCATATTCTGCACATTTCTTATACTATCTACATACATCTTATAAGAGTATAATACATATGTATAATATCAGTTAAAATAAGTTCTTAAACATACAATAGTTAATATTGCAGGAAAGTAATATATTAGTACTTTGTCAGGCTTAATATTTATACCCCCAAAGCTTTTTTCTTATTCAAAATAAGACCTTAACATAAAGTATTCTTTAATGTTTAAATAAAGCCTTATTAGTTTGTCTGTCTGTGTCTCCTATTAATATCTAATAATACAAATAATACATTTCAACAACGTGCTGGTGTCCCCTTCTATCAGCTTTGCACCGTTATGGTGTAAATATACCAATATACCGATTGGATCAAATATAAAAGTCAGCCGAATTAGTATTGATACTGCAAGGAGACTTATTTGTGAAGAGAAATTGAAGATTTTGTTTAATTGCTGATATATTTATGATCCACGTCACATATTCAGTTTTGGCGGCAGTTATTCCTGTTTGTCTAGAAGTCTTCTCATCAGGGCTCTATAAATAGCGAACTACGGCAGATATGTAATATTTAATGCAGCCGGACCGTGTATTACAATGCCGTTATATGATGACCTCCAAAGAGAAAAGCAAGCACACTCGGAATAAAGTATTTTTTTTATTTTTTTTAAATGTTTTCGGATTTCACATCAACAGGAAGTCCGGTTAACTAAAATGTCCGTGCGGAACAATACCCAACCCATAGATCCGTTGGTGAATAATGTCAATCACCCCATGACACACATACCTTCACATTTAGATATTAATTTACATTAAAGTATTTTGTGAGGCCTTCTAAAATGTTTTAAAATATAATTAGGGTTGTAGTTGAAGAGTTTCTAAATGATTGCGTTGCCTGGCAAACACAACCACACACATGGATTAAAATCGATTTAATACATTAATGTAGCCTTTTTTTCTGCTAAAAGAGGTGTCGACCAGCTGGGGCAACAAGAAAATCGGCGAAATCGAGTGTAACTATCAATAAATAATTATTATATTAATATTGACAATACAGTATCAACCGACCGTCGGGGAGCGTTCTCATGGCGTCTATTATCAACGCTATGGGAGGTCTATGGCAGTGGTTCTCAACTGGTCAGGCCTCTGGACCCACTTTTTACTTGGTCAATACATCGCGACCCAACATTTTGAAGCACTCAAATCTATTCCACAAAAAAACGTGCTGTAATATATACGCTTTTCAGCATACAATATTAATACAAATGAAGTACAGTGCATATATCCCTTCACAGAACTAAAGTATGCTTTTAAAAAAGGTTTAATGAGATGCTGGAATCAAAGCTGAACTATATAAAAAGGCACACATGCTGAAAACCCAACCCCAGCAGGGGGGTCTTGGGGGATTCTCCCCCAGGAGATTTTTAGAAAGACTAACATAAACTATGCATTCTGGTACACTCTGAGAAGAAAATAAATAAATCTATTACTACCCGACATATTAATAATATTTTATGCCATTGTTTGTTTTTCACTTTGTTCTGACATCTTGCTTCGAGAAGAGTAAAGAGGAGATAGTCTTTATGACTTACTTTAAATTGTGGGTAAGGGTAGATAGCTCCCTATTTGCAATAGGACCTGTCAATCATCAAACCGGGGGTCATATTTCATTATGTGTTCATTTGTATCTGAAGTTGTACCCATGGATGTATAAAGAAGAGTTCTACCGCAAAGTTATTTTCTGTGGGGACTTCCGGCAACAATCTTGATTCTGATTGGCCAGAAGACTCTAAAAAACATCAGCAAAGATATTTTATTGAGAAGATGATCACTACGTGACAGAAGTTTTCAAAACCGTTTATGTTCTCCGGCACTTCCAGTCCAACGCCGACTGCATGCATAGCGTTAGAAAATCGGGGCTTCAAAAAATAAAAGTTAGACTTTTTCCCCCAAAAAAAGAAAAAAATTAAAAAATGTTTGTTTTGTTTTTGTTCTTCACTCACACATCCGCAACCCACTGGGTCGTGACCCACCAGTTGAGAACCACTGCTCTATGGGACGCCCTGCCCGTTGAAAACATACTCTCAAGGGGTACCCTGTACGTAATATAGTGACGGGGAGGGGCCCTGACCGACCGTCGACATGTGACGGGTTGGGAGTGAGAACGTGTTGCTCTGCTCTGGTCTGCTCTCTGGTCTGCTCTCTGCGGTCTGCTCTCTGCGGTCTGCTCTCTGCTCTGCGGTCTGCTCTCTGCTCACTGCTCTGCTCTGCTCTCTGCTCTCTGCTCTCTGTTCTGCTCTCTGGTCTGCTCTCTGGTCTGCTCTCTGCTCTGCTCTATGGTCTGCTCTCTGCTCTGCTCTCTGGTCTGGTCTGCCCTCTGGTCTGGTCTGCTCTCTGGTCGGCTCTCTGGTCTGGTCTGCTCTCCGGTCTGGTCTGGTCTGGTCTCTGCTCTGCTCTCTGGTCTGCCCTCTGCTCTGCTCTCTGGTCTGCTCTTGAGGCAGACACAGCTCCTCTCCAACAGGCCTTTCTTGACAGGTGATAGCAGGAAAGCACAGGTGTTACTGAGGACATTATTGATGGCACTGACCTGTTCAAGTGAACAGAAGGTCCTGGCAGTGTGACACTGAGTCCACCTTAAACTAAAGCAGCATGTTCAAGCATCCTTTCATGTATCCTGTCCTCCTGGGCTTCTCCTACTGTCAACTCCAAATGTTTTGTGTTTTTGGCAGTTTTTAGTTTTGGACTGATGCTTTGAGCAAACAAGAAATGTGAGGGGCATTTTCTTTTTGGAATAATAATGAAATAATAAAAGAATTGACAGATTAATTTATTTTAGAAATAATCCTCATAATAATTTCCAATTTGAACTCAATCCTTTCAATATATTTTGTATGAATATAAAAAAAATTCAATTGCAAATATGGGCCTGATTTTCAGGGATGACATTTAGAACTCAATATGATTTTCTTTTGTCTTAATTCCAGATGAATCTGTTCTGATCAGTTGACATGTCAATCAATCAATCAATCAATCAATCAATCAATCAATCAATCAATCAATCAATCAATGTTTATTTATATAGCCCAATATCACAAATGTTACATTTGTCTCAGTGGACTTCACAGTTTGTACAGAATATCAGTATGACAATACGACACCCTCTGTCCTTAGACCCTCACATCGTACAAGGAAAAACTTCCGGAGAAAACCCCACAGTTTAAAGGGAAAAATGGGAGAAACCTCAGGGAGAGCAACAGAGGAGGGATCCCTCTCCCAGGACGGACAGACGTGCAATAGATGCCGTGTGTAAATTGAAAAGATAATACATTTGCAACATAGGTAGTCCAAATGTTTGGAAATGCATGTGTGTATAATAGGAAGATGAATCCAAGAGGATATCCATCCAGGACTTATGATCCAGGACCACAGCCACGACTCAAGATCCAGGACTCGCGATCCATGACACAGGACCGCAGGATCATCCATGACTCCGGATCCCGGCGTATATAGACACCAAAAAGAAAGAAATTTGGGGAAGCTGGGTTAATCGGAACATGAGAGTACACTGGTATAGACAGAGAGAAGGAAGAAGTAAGATGTCCCCCGACAAACTAAGCCTATATCAGCAAAACTAGGGGCTGAATCTAATCAGCCCTAACTATGAGCTTTATCAAAAAGGAAGGTCTTAAGCGCACTCTTAAAAACGGATAGGGTGTCTGCCGTCCGAACACAAACTGGAAGCTGATTCCACAAAAGTGGGGTTGATAAGAAAAGGCTCTGGCTCCCATTGTACTTTTAGAGACTCTAGGAACAACCAACAACCCTGCATTCTTGGAACGCAATGCCCTAGTAGGACAATAGGGTATAATGGGTTCTTTAAGGTAAGATGGCGCCTGCCCATTAAGGGCTTTGTAGGCGAGAATAAGAATTTTAAAATGTATACTGTGTTCTATAGGGAGCCAGTGTAAGGCAGCCAGAACAGGAGTAATGTGGTCCCTTTTCCTAACTCTGGTTAGTACACGAACTGCAGCATTTTGAATCAGCTGAAGCGACTTGACTGACTTCTTGGTACACCCTGATAATAAGGAGTTACAATAATCCAGCCTTGAAGTAACAAATGCATGGACTAGTTTCTCTGCATCGTTTTGAGGCAAGATATGCCTGATTTTTGCAAGGTTACGTAGATGGAAGTAGGCGGTCCTTGAAATTGATTTTATGTGGGTGTTAAAGGATAAATCCTGATCAAATATAACACCAAGATTCCTTACAGTCTCACTGGAGGCCAAATTAATGCCATCCATAGTTAATATATCTTTAGATAATTTGTTTCGTAGATTCTTCGGGCCAAGTACAATAACTTCAGTTTTGGTCGTGTTTAACATAAAAAAATGTAAGGTCATCCACGTTTTTAAGTCCTTGAGGCAGTCTTGAATTTTATTTAGATGATTAATTTCATTAGGCTTGATTGATAAATATAGTTGAGTATCATCCGCATAAAAATTAAAGTTTACAGAATGATTCCTTATAATATCGTGCTAACTCCTGCTAACGGCCACACTCCTCCCAGTGCTCAGCATGAGGGGATGTTGTGGTAATGTCACTGGAGCAGATGACATGTGCAGTGTCAGAACAGCCAGCACATATCTGTAGGAACACATGAATAGTGTATTTTTAGGACATAAAGTCCTAAAGAACATTTGATGGGCTCTGCTTTGAGAGCGTGTCTTTTTGTGTGTGTGTGCTTTTATGAAATACTTCAAATAACTTGAAGTCAGACCCTGAGGTAGCAGAGGAAACACTGAGGCTTTGTGTGATCATGTCATCGTATTCATATTCTATACAAACTGTAAAGTCCACTGAGACAAATGTAATATTGAACTATATAAATAAACATTGATTGATTGGTCACATTAATAGATTCAGCACTTTGTTGGATTTTTGCATTTATTATAAATATTATCAAAAGATGCATGATTTTGGAAAAACAAACTTAAATTGAGATATTAATTTGCAACTGACAATTATCATTTGATAATGTATTAAAATGAGGCTCTGTACCATACAAAGATTTTTCGTATTTAGTCCCTTAGAATACCGTTTGTAGGTCTTCAAGCACCTCGATATTTCATATATATTGCCTTAAATATGTATTGCGATAACTGCAATTTGGATATTGCGGGGGTCCAAATTGCGATTTCCATAAAATTGGATTTATAATGCAGCCCTATAAAAAGAGCCTTTTATAAGGTGTAAGTACAAAAATAACTAAATACTGCTGCAACTTTAATAGCTGGAACTGTCACAGAATAATATATAAGAATAGTCATCCACACACCTGCAGTAGCTTCTTTCTGCCACATGGTGGTGCACTCTGACTGCATCCTGCCTCCAGAGCTGCTGTCTGCTTAGAAAATGTTCAATGGCCCCTCTTTTACAAGGGGCCATAGTGAGCTTTTAGTGAACACACACTCTCTTAATACACACACCATCTATCACTTCTGAACGTAAACGTTTCTATTGGACTAATTCATATACATTCTCCCTATAAAACATGTCTGTGAACGAGACGGTGTGTCGTGTGTTGCACCTGCACCCTGAGTCAGTGATCTGACAGCTCCGACAGTGTGCGTGCACCCCTGTCCTGTATACCAGGTTACTGTCTGGACTATTTACTGGAAGGACTCTATAGTAACAATACAAGCAGAGTGTCAGTATCACACGGGCCGACAGGTGAGTTTCCCCTGTTGAGGATCCGCTGTTTGTTGCTAATCTACCTGCAGTTACACTACAGTAATTGCTGCCAGGTTGCCATGCCAACGGATAAATGGCATCTGGTTGTTATCATAGGCAACCACTTTTTAACATGCTTTGTTCTCCATGCATACCCTTCAGAATTCATGGAAGCCATTTATCTATAAGCAAATGTCACTCTTGTAGCTCAGCGTTTCCTGTGCAGTGGAATTTGTAGGAATGTCATAAAGCCAATCCTTGTTTCTGGTTGGACCGGGCTTTGAAGTGCTCCCACTCACAGGAAGACACACCTCTTTGAGGACACACTCTGCACACTTATGCCATTTCCTCTGATTTACAGTACACAGCATTTCATAAGACCGCAGCCCAAATATGGGCATATCCTGTCAGAGGTGTCAGACGGCTTGAACACACTTCCTGTCTGCCAGGTAGGGAAATATTTGAATTATGACTTCATATGTAGATCTAGTCAGCATTGTTTCAAGCAGCATGTGCTCCTAAACTAACTTTGGGAAGGTCTCAGATGCAGCAGATGATCTATGCATTTCAATCAAACTCTCTCCATTCCTTCCTTTCCACCATTATGGACCCTTTTTGGTCTCCAAACGGGGGAAAGGGATCTTAAGGCAGAGATGATATGTCAACACTATATGTCACATTTTACAATATCTGAAGCATGGAACATGAAGATGATTTAAGAACCCCCTGTGTCAAGTTTTTATAGTCTTTAATGTGTAATAAACCTTGCGTACAGATCAGGCTCCTATTAAAATGTTGACGGTTCATATTGTAGAAAGGCTTAAAACATGATGTCATTGTGGCAATCTTTGGGTTGATACTATTTGTTAAACAGATTTTATGCAAAATGTAACCATTTTCAAGAACTCCAAAATGGTTCACATTTAACAGCAAGACCATGAGGAACACCATATAAAATAAATACAATAAACATTTACGTGATTTGATATCATAAACCTTTGACAAGTAGCAAGCTTGTATTGTCCATATACCGAGGGATGCCATTGTTTCTCTGAATGCCCTTTTTACAATATGCAAAAATAAGAGATTGATATTGCATGCTTAAAACTGCATGGTATCGGCCCAAACTGCATTGGGTTAGCAGCATACATTCAGACAATAGTGACAGCATGGTTGATGGCAATGAAACTTTCCTCTAAAACTGCAATATACAATAGACTTAAGACATGGAAAGGATCAAAACAGTATACTGCGAGATACTAGTACAAGTGACACCATGGTGCAAGTAAAAATATAGAGAATAAGTCAACTATGTATTCCTGCATTTGCACCGATGTAGCGATTGTAGGGCTGTCCCGAATACAATTTTTTGGACTCCGGATATCCGGTAGTAATCAGCAGCGGATATTCGGCCCGCGCGGGGGATGCGTAGCAATCAGCAGCGAACCGCTTCAACACTTGTGTTTCGGTTTATTCACGGCATTAATTTTGTTATTCTACAGTATTGTTGTTTTATAGTTATTTGTTCATGTATACAACCGAATTTGTGTTCTTTGAAATTGAAAAGGATATTGCATTGTGTTTGTTACTTTCGTTTGCGTATGTAATTTTGGAGAAACCAGCTCGAGTGCACTAGAATTTGAAAATACCCAACCGGAAAAAATCTGCCACTTCCTCACAGAGCCCCTCCTCCAACACACACGAACGCACACATGACCAATGAGGGCACGAGATAAGTTTGTGCACAGATGGAAGGCTGACAGGCAGGTAGGCCATCCAGTTATTTTAGCCGGGCCGGCTCAGATGATTGGTCGTGCTTTTTACAGCGCTACGGCTTCCACAGATAACATTTTTGTATGTATTTATTGTCAAAGCATTTAATATATTCATTGCTATCGGGATCAGTGTTTCCGCCAGACCAGGGCTGAGAGGGCGTCCACCCCGAGAGCGGGGTGACGTGACGTCACGTGCATTTTGAATAGAGCCGTTCCTTATAGATACTATCTCTTTACGTACTAGTGATGGGAATTCCGGCTCTTTTTAGTGAGCCGGATCATTTGGCTCGGCTCACTAAGAAGAGCCGGCACTTTTGGCTCCTAAACGGCTCTTCATTTTACCACTCCGACACTCGCAGTTCACGCGCGTGCTCCAATAGCACCCCCCGCCAAGGCTCGCCGGCAATACACTTTCCGTCACAGGAAGACGTTTTGCTGGCGGCGAAAATAATCCCACCAGACTCCTTTGCGACTTCAACAGGGATGTCCTTGTCCTTTTTACTTTTCGTCATTTAAGCGATAAAAACTCGATCTTCTCTCTAATTATTTATTTTTTTGGACACCCTCGGCTTGAGTTCAGAGCGTTCCGAGCTGAATAAGGGCGTCAAATGACGGCAAGACGCCCCCCTGATTCCATGGAATCTAACAAAAAGTGTTTCTAAAATAAATTACATACCCCACCTTTAAGTGTAATCTGGCTTGGCTTCCTATTTTGTATGGACATGCTTTTATTTTGAAGGAGAGTTAGCGCTTTTGACAGGAAGTTGTTGTTGCTATGGAAACAACGTGACAGAGATTAACAGAGAAGAAGTAATATCTACATATAAAGACGGAGAAAGTAAACTATAACGTGTATGGTTAAGTGTTAGCATCCCCCGAAGAGGCACAAGCTCTTACGTTGATATTGGAGTTTTCAATAAATTCCAATACATTTAACAAAACGAAATTGAAACCCGAATAGTACTCCAACAAACAAATATTCGGGTACAGCCAGGGGTGCCGCCAGGGATTTTGGGCCCCGTGAAAAGATATCAAATTGGGCCCCCCCATCACAAGGCCCAGGCCACGCCAACCAAGCACAATTGCTAACCACACCTCCAGAACCCAACCCACTCATGTATGCTTTAAATAACTCCACCTGTACAGGCTTGCATCTATCTTGTAGTCCATTATTAACCGCACACTATTTAATGACACTGAGCTGTGAAAATATAACACTGTGCAGACGTGCAACATTCTGCTGCAGTAGAATTCACTATTTGATATAACACTAACATTCCTGACAATAAATATCAATAGTCATCTTTTATGGTGTACATGCCTAACAATAACATTTATGAATGGAACATTCTCAACATGAATGCATAAATCCAAATAAATATAACTTAAATATACATGACCTCTTAAATTAAAATAAAGTGAACATTACCACCAACAAAATCATTTATAAAATGCTATAACACAAAAAATAACATAAGCAGCAGATTTTTAAATTAAATATACATACCAACTACAAAATATGCAGGTATTAAAGTGGAATACAACGGAAATGGAAATGAAAAGGCCTTATGGTGGTGCCAAATCAGAGCCTATTACCTTTTCTCAGTCTTTTTTTTACAGCTTCCTCACTTTGTCTGTCCTTTTCCTCACTTTGTCTGTCCCTTTCTGTACACCTTCTCTTGTCTTCACTGGAGCCTTCATCCTCATCATCTACATTGGTACTGCCACTGGTAGGCCTGTCACGATAATTAATTGTGTTGGACGATACATTTTTCTGGAAATTATTGCGATAAACGATAATATTATATACATAATATATATATATACGGCACCGTTTTAAGACCATTTTAGACATAATGGTAATATATAATAATAATTCAAGTACATCCTTTCAAAGATAACTTTTTATTGAACATTCAACATTGCAAATGAAATGTGAAATAATATTAAAATATATAAATTATATATAATAAATAAAACAAATTAATTAAATTATAATAAATTAATTAAATCACACACAACCAAAACAATAAATTAATTAGAGTCAGGCTGGAAAACAGAGCTCTCTCTCTCATATATATAAATAAATAAATAAATAAATAAATAAATATGAGCACACATTATCTCACAAGCAAAAAAACCCTGCTTAAAACAACAGTCAAGTGTACAGTCCACTGTCAAAGACCCAGATGCCTCAACAGGCCATATCCAAATCTGTTTTTCTAAGTTTTCGAGCAAGGAACACCAACATGTTTGCATTGTCGGGCGGGGGCTCTCCATCTCCAGCTGCCGTGTTTGCTCCCAGCTGGGAAAACGGAATGGGGTGGTTGTGTTTTAGGTGGTTTAAAATGCGTGGTATTGCCTGCTTTTGTCGCTACCTTTTTTAAACCAATGCGACACACCGCCCGGCTCATTTAAGTCCGTAGGTTCGCCTCGTTGATTTGGTTTGAATCCAAAATACTGCCACACCGGAGAATCGAGATGTGTAGTTAGGTTTTGTAACCAATTCCATTTCACTTTAAATTCCCCGCGAGTAAGTCACACGTTGTCTCCCGCTTGTCGCTATATTATTAATTTGGCTGCTACGCTGCTGCACGTGCACGCGGAGTGTCCTGACCTGGCTGTGTGTCAGCCCCGCCCCTCACAGCGCGCCTGGCAGCCACAGCGCTCCAGGCGAAAATGCTGGTCACATCTTTATGTAAACGGCAATTTATCGAGCTCAGAAAAGTTATCAAGTCCATTTTTATTTATCATACGATAAGTCAATTTATCGATTATCGCGACAGGCCTAGCCACTGGCACTGTCACTGTCCTTCACCTCTTCCTCCACTTCCACACACCTTCCTGACAAAACTGAAGAGGGCCCTGGCTCTGTAGAGTGTACATGACACATATGATAATATATTATTTAATATTAGTATTAATATCATAACCAAAATGTTGGTGATTAACATTTTATTTACCTAATACAGACTGATCACTCAACGCTTCAAACATCCTAAATAGACTAAAAGCAGATTTGTGTCTTATATAGATCAGTGGCTATGTGGGAAAATACTGTGTTTGAAATGTATAATTTAAATGAGATGTTAGCTTTTTGTTTTGATATATATATATGTGTTGTATTCCAGTCTCCCTTCAGATATGTTAAGTGGCATGTCATTCAACACAATGCTGCTCATCTCCTTCAGTTGGGAGAAAAGCTGGTTCAGGTTCAGCCTTATAGGGGGACAGGGCTGCTGAGCCTGAAGATGGATCTGTTGGTCCTGGCACCAGGGGGAGGGACAACTGATTTAGTATGAATAGTTGATAAACATGTACCTGCATTTAATGTCAGCTTAAAGAGCAGTGAATTGAAAAACCTCTGAATTTTCTGTGAAGATATTAACAGTAGCCTACTTAAGGTCAGCTTAGTAAAAAAAAACATTACAATTTATAATGGACTACGCTTAGCTAACAGACTAAATTCCACCACTCATGGACCACACCCACCGCATCCCTCCTCACATGCTTTCACTCTGCCTGAAAAGTGCTGCATTTGGAGGCAGGAGTCTTAGGACCAAACCATTACATGTAAATAGAGGGGGGTGTACAGAGGCTTTGGATAATTAACTTTTGGAAGAAAATAAGTTAAATGAATCGTAAGTTTAGTGAGTAGCCTACTACGCAATATAACGTTATATTAATGTTAATTATTTATGAAAGGGTACTTACATTTTTTTTCTTAATGTTCTAAACATTTTGGGGCCCCCTACTAGTCATGGGCCCTTAGAATCGTCCTAACCTTTCACCCCCTTACGGCGCCCCTGGGTACAGCCCTAGTCCCTTGCACTACTTTCCTGCACTAAAAAGTGCATGTCTGTGAAAGGGAGACTCATGGGTATCCATTGAACCTGCTTTTATCTTTAGGTGCAAGGTCAAGTGACCCCTGTAAATATGGTCACGTTTTCCCCTCCCCATTATTTTACTTTGGAGCATTTTTTGCCTTTTTCCCTACAAGCTAGCATAATATGCTTAGTCCCAATGGATGTTAAACTGAGCCTGGTTCAGATTCTGAAAGATGGTCAACCGAGGACTCCGGTTTACTATAGGAGTAAGAGGGAAAGGCTCCAATTACAAATAAATCATTCATCATAACACATGCAAATTCAGTTGAGTGTGTGTGAGCAGGCCAGAGAAACAGTGTCACTTTGATGGATTCTTTAGCGGCCTTTCTGAGTCTATGGGAAGTTTGCTGGCATCCCAAACAAAGGTCAGTATGTGTGCCTCCTCACTGAGGCCTAGTTGGGACTCTGGAAAAGAGCTGGACACTTGTGGCAGAGGGGCTCGCATCTACTGTGAGGAAGAACCACCACCCCTTTTTGTCCCTAGGCCCCAAACTTTTTGTCCGAGGCCACACTGTGTCACTGTGTTTCCAACAAGCAACAACAGGTGTCCTACAGATACACAATCCCCGCTTGTCTCAATGTCTGCTCCGTAAACATTTAACTCGTATTTGACGCACATTAAAGAGCTCCAAGGCTTTGTCTGAAGGGGTCTTTCGCTGTGTTCTGGTGCACGCTGGAACATGGCCTCACAATTTGTTCAGCTTCTTGTACAGTGGGTCCTTGTGCAGTTACCTCTCTGGGTAACAAACAGGCAATGTCCCCTCTGCACAGACTTCTCATAAAAAAAACGACACTTGTCTGATTGTGTGGAACATTTATTTTTCCTTACCAGGAGCAGTCAGCCTCAGAATCTGCAAATCAGACATTTCATTTTGCCTCCATTTGGAAAAGATGATTACATCTGTGCACACACATCCCTAGAGGTTGAAGACTTTTCCACAGTGGAGCTTTGTCTACTTTTTTCCACTTTACCCTTGCAGCTTTCTGTGCATTTTTATGTATTGAATATCTGTTACTTTAAACTAGAGCTGCATGATATATTATTTCAGCATCAACATTGCTATGTGTACATACAGTAGTATAGTATGTAGTATGATAGGTGCAGAAATGAGTCCTAAAACCGGGGAAAATTAGTTTGAGCAATTCCTGTTCACTCCTATCAAAGACAATGGTCTCAATTGGGCAGAGTCACGGGCACTGAGAATGTAAGACGTGTTTCTCCGCTGCTCCTGAGAATGTGACTTAATTTCATAAATCCTGCACAACTTTGGTCTTTTATTGTTGAAATGAAATAGAACATAAACTAAGGATTCGTCGTATGTGACTTTTGTTAACCAAAACAACCAAAATGTCTTCTGCTCGCCAAAAATCCGAAGCACAGAGAGGAGGCTGCAGCAAAACCTCGCCTTTGCCTGACCCGGCTAACTCCTAGTTTCCACCGGGTCCCTCTGCATCGCGTTACGGCTGCGCCACGGTTTTGGTCCGACCTCCTCTAGCGTCATAACCCACTGAGCGCGTTCCAGAAGCGTTTCAGAAGCGGAGCGTCGTGCATGCAGGCTCGCAGTTTTGTTATTGATTTGGGCATCCTGGACATTTGTACTTCTACAAGAAAGTAAGTAGGCTACGTAGTTAAATGGTTTATTTTTGTGTCTGTTTAAATTGTGTACTGTGATTAAAAAGCGATTAAAAACCAGGCCTTGTCCTTTCTGATGTTGTCCTTGTAAAAAGCATTGGTTACATCGTATAAAATAGTGTGTTTTTCACATTTCCATAATGAAAACCTTGCCGTCCATTGTGCGTGTCGTAGTGAAGGTGTTGTGATGAAGGAGGGGGGTCTGCAAAATTAGTATATGTGGGGGATGGGCTTGGCCCGGATGCTCTGACCATTCCACTTCTTGCCTGCCCGACATTACCTTACGGCTGCGTCGCGTCAAAAATAGGATTCATCCTAATTTTAGAGGAGCCCTGCGCCGAGACGCTTCTGGGACTCTTCTGAGCCGTAACGCGCCGCGTGTGGTGGAATAGCACCCATTGACCAGAGTGGCCGCGATCTTTGCGAACGCCGCGGCACAGCCGTAACACGGCCGTAATGCGACGCAGACGGACCTGGTGGAAATTACGGGTAACGCTACTCTAGGGGGGTGAAGGTAACGCACTCGACGCCAAACTTTTACAAAGTATGATGGACTCCCGGAAAGCCGACATTTTTGGCAAAATTGACTTTGTCTTCCAGCCTACGTTCCGAGATTACCTCCGTCCGAAAATAACTAAAATAAGTAAAAGAGTCAAAGACAGTATGAAAAGATTTTCGCTTGCTCTATGACATAAAATATGTCACCGAACACGTCTCTTGTAGTTTGCAAAGCTTCTATTGTCATAAAAACAGCCGTTGCTAACAAGTGTCTACAGGGCTCTCAAGTTTTGAACAGAGTTCAGAGTGAGATTTTGGCACTCCAACTTCTGGCTCCACTCAAAGTTCCCGTGAAGCCTTCTGTATCGCGAATGTCAACGGGGGGGGGGGGGTGCTAGTGGAGTATGAAGCCCTCTGTATCGCGAATGTCAACGGGTGCTAGTGGAGTGCACGCGTCTCAAACAAGCCTAATTTGTTTACAAAATTGCGGCGCAACTTGGTGGGCGGTACCCTGGAAAGAAATTTCTGCGTGAGAAATACAAGGTGTGGCGTGTGACCGTGTGAATGGAGTGAAATGCGTGTGTCTCACGCCACATGCGTGAGACTTGAGAGCTCTGTGTCTAAATCAGACAACTAAACGTCATTGCGCAAAACATTAGTCAACTTTAGATTAGCAGTGGTGATAAGCTGCCATGTGGGTGTGATGATTCTTATTTTCTGCAATGTTTTTTGAGTTCCAAAGGAAAAATAACATTGCTTTTTGTCAAGGGAGCCCTTGCGATGCTAACTTCCAGGTTGGCCTACAACGCTGTGCAAACTGCTCGCCTGTCCCTGCACCTTTTCCCCTCCTGGAAAAAACGAGTGTTCAAAATAAGAGCCCAGATTTGATCATTAACAAAACAAAAAATGTACTATAAGAACATTTGTACAAAAATACAATTATATCTATAAAAGGTCAAATATTTTGTCATTTTGACAAATAGCTTTTTTAGGATAGAAAATGGCAGTTTTAACCAGTAAGTGGCCATATGTGTACTCGGTGGGCTCATTTTGACTACCATGAATAGTGTTGCGACCATTGGATATAGAGAGCGCAAGATGACAATTGTGACTACTTCTGCCTTTTTTTTCCTAATAAATAATAATCCTATAATTTCAAAATCGACCAAAGATTAAGCAAAATCAGCTATTAGGGATTGCAAATATTGCCACTTTCTGATTAAAACTGCCATTTTGGATCCTGAAAATTTCACAAATGTATACAGCATCCTCAATAGCCCCCCCCCCCCCCCCCCAAAAAAAGAAATATGTCCAAATTAGCCATGCCATTAAACTATTGTCTGCAAAGATTATAATATAATGCTAATTGACCCAACTGATGCTAATTGTGCAAATTGCCCAACATATGCGTTTCCCCCCGAACTATACATTTCTGTCATTAAACTTGGGGTACTCAACATTTCCGGGTTCACAATAGAGAGCTGGCAACTAGACTAACTTCAATGGTCATTTCCAAACATAATGTGCAGCTCCCAAACTACTGGTATGAAGTAGACAGGTGGACCCAGTGAACTCAGAGTTGACTAAGTTGTGCTGAGAAATGGATAGAGCATGAAGGGAGAGGAAGTAAAGGCAGAGGGAGGGAGGATGAGTAGGAGGCCACCATCCGTTGCGGGGGGCTGCAGAGGAAGTGGCCTCAGTGTGACCCACACAGCGAGCCTCTTCCTCCACCCCACATCTCTTTGAAACTGGGAGATGAACGGAGTGGCCGTGGTTGGAGGGAGGAGCTGCCATTCATGTGGCTTCTGATTAATAGTATCTCAGACCCCTTTGTGTGTGCACGTGTTTGTGTGTTTGTGTGTTTAGTGGTGGGGGGTTTGTAATTCAATCTGGCTGCCTGAGAGTCGGTCTGTCTCTGTTCTTGATGTATTTTACGTAAACTAATCATTTCAGCTTTCATGCTTTGCTGTCTTTAATGTCATGTGACAACACTCAATCTACTTAATTGATCTGAATTGCTTCGATTCATGTCTTTAAATGATGTAAGATGGCTGACAGGATTCTTACTTTCCCTTTCTGGTTTCTCTGCCTCAGTAACATAGGTTTCAAAAGCAGAAGTACTTTTGACTACAGTGGAATTATTGGTTATTCCTTTGCAACATGATGGAATATCTTGAATGAATTCAGGGTTCTTAAGGGGGATTTTGTTTGGATTTTTATGCTGCGATTGTGTTTTTAGTATTTATGCAGTCATGCCCTCACCTTCTTAAAGGGGCAGTACACCAATTGTATACATAGAGAGGCGAGGTCCCGCCCATCTACTTCCGCCCCATGGGACCTTATTTCGGAAAAAGCATGTATTGAAGTCAATGGGGAAAGAAAGATCATCTTTCGATCCCGTTGGAATTGTGCCACGAATTACACATATGATGTTTGTCAATCTTAAAAATTAATTTCTATGTAAAAAAAGTCACAGTTTGTCGTAAAACTGGTGAAATATAAGACTATGAAAAATATGCAACTAGAAAGACTACAAATCCCAGAATTCCGGTCCCGCATGCTGGAACCGACTAACTCCCCTTGTGTGTATGTACAGCTCTCAACATGCACAGAATTGTAGTGATTTTCACTTCTTTTAATACTTTTCGCCTCATTCTGAAAGAAAGAAGTTAAATGTGCCAACATGACGGCCGTCTTGGTGTGTGGTGCGAGACGGGAGATGTAGTTCATTGAGCGGTTTCACCAAAAAAAAAGTGTTACTTCACAGTTTTACGACACATTTTAATTTTTGGAAATTGCAAAATTATCTTTTAAATTCACAAACATCATGTGTAGTTCGTGGCACAATTCAAACGGGATCGAAAGATAATCTTTCTCTCCCCATCGACTTCAAAAAAAAAAAATCCGAAATAAGGTCCCATGGAGGTCCACCGGAAGGGGAGTCACTTCGCCTCTCTATTGGAGATCAGTTAACTCCCTGTTGTATACCGAAAAAAGTTTCTTTCCAGTTTTTTTTAAAGATAAAAAAAAAAAACCTAATGATGTCATCAGGTTATTTAAAGGGGACATATCATGCTATATTTGAACAATATATTGTAGGGCCATACCTATATAGAGTATATAAATATAGTTTTTTTTTCAAAATACCAAACAGATCCTGCATTTTAGCCATGCCTCATTTCGCTCTATTGGCTCTTTCCAGCCCTGTTTTTTCAGGGACCTGATTCTGTGAGCTGTAGCTGACCACGCCCCCCTGCAGGAGAGGGGAGCGTGCTCTGAGATCAGCTGCTGGGCTGCAGCAGGGAGAAGAGGGGGAGAAAAAGAGATCTCCGTCCTCCGTGTTTTATTCTTATTGAAGTAAGAAGAGAAGTAACGGTCAGAAACCCTCCTTTTTACGCAGCGGTCTAGACATAGACATCAAACGGCGACACATATTCAGTGTGCAGTTACTTTGGCATTAGGGCAGGGATATCTAGATACTTTCCAAGGTTTGACATAATGAATTGTGCTACTTTTAAAGCAAGCAACGATGTTTTCAAATCTGTAATCAAAAAGCTCCTCAAGAACACTATCGAAGCAGTTCCTGCCGTTGCTACGTTAGTTCAAACAGTAACAACGGACTATTTTTCTTAGCGGATTTAATTTAATTTAATTTAAATCAATACATACAACTATTTTTTTAAATCAATAAAATCATTTTCTAAATCCATAAAAGCATTTCAATTAATATTGGGAGTCATGTCGTTACTTTGTTGAGAATGTGGCCATGTGATAAGCGGGATAATGTGCAGCGACGCGGTCATTAAGGGGAAAAGAACACCGACAGGCTGATCAGGAGCCCGACACGAAGCCGAGGGATCTAGATCGGCTTTATCTCTTATATATGATTATATAGTCATTATTCATTTGTTTTAAAGCAGGAGGCGCAAACGCTTGCCTTGGGGAGGGAGAATAAGAGCCACAGCAGAGAGAATAAACAGAAGGGCAACCATGGCAACCATGCATGGGAAGTCTTCTTCGCTGCTTTTGTGGCAGACTACAGCACCACTTACAGGCCTGGCATATGTACTACAGCGTCTCCAGCGCTTTCGAGCAGCAATGGCCGGCCGTAGTCCAACCTCTCATTCCCCTGATAGGGGGAGAATTGACCAATAGCCGTAACACCCCTTTTGTGACGTCGGAAATAATTCAAATCTGGATCAGTCTGTATCAGATCCGTTACAGCCCCTTTTTTAGAGATTTGGGTATGGAGGAAAAGAGAGATGGTTGTATTTTCTGACACTTGGTGAGTTCCCTGGAACACCGGGGACATATATTCATGTATAAAAGACGTACAAGAGTGCATTTTGCATGATAGGTCCCCTTTAAGCTTGGACTTGACACTTCATGTCCTACAAAACTGACTTTTAATCTACCGCCACCAGCATGTTTAAATGTTTTTACTTATCCCGAGAAATATGTCCACATCTACTTATACTCAAAATGTGGTACAAAGAGTCAAGGACACAGTTCTAAATTCAAAATTCAAAAGCGTTCATGTATTTCTCCAACAGTTACCCCCTGGTTAACACTGATAGCAACGTTAGCCATCTGAGCTGTGTAGAGGATCATATAAATCACAGATATACCGTAATTTTCGGACTATAAGCCGCGCCTTTTTCCCCATTTTTCGACGCTGCGGTTTATATAACGTTGCGGCTAATCTATGGATTTTTACAGCCAAAGGCCACTAGGGGACCTCCTAAATCTATGAATTTTACAGGTTGCAGTCCACCACCTTTAACTCTATGGGCTCTATGGCCGGTCCGCGGACCCCCACCTTTAAGCGGCGGGTTCCAGCAGGAAAAGCTGGAGGCCGGAAAAGAGTGAGACAGGTAGCGCGTAAAAGTGGAACCGAGAGTGGTACGAGAGACAGAACGAGAGCAAGACAGACAGAAATCCAGAGAGCGAGACAGTTTGTCCCCGTACCACTGGTTGAAAACCACTGTTGTAGATCACTGCCGGTACGTGCGCTGGGAGCGCACCGTTTAAGTTTGAAAGTTGAAAAGTTTGTGAGTCTGAAACGCTATGTGATACAGTACAGTTTACACAGCACAGTACATGTTCTGTAGCTACTATTGCACTAAATGCTAACACTTGAATATGTTATGCAAATATGCAACTTGTTTGTTGAAATGTTAATAAATGGGAGCTTCCTCAAACAGCCATCTCTTTCCCGACAATCCCCTCTGTGCACGAACCCTTACATATGGTAATTAAACATTAAAACACCTGCGGCTTATAGTCCAGTGCGGCTTATATATGTACACATCATTCAATTTAGCTGCTGCGACTTATATTCAGGTGCGCGTTATAGTCCGAAAATTACGGCACTCTGAATTTCTAATGTAGCACCTTTCCCTGGAGGTGTGAGAGAGCGGGCAGAAGGCTGGAAGTCATTCTTTTCCTCAACTAGGAACTACAAGTCTGGATATAATTTAGATCAGGGGTGCTCAATACGTCGATCGCGATCTACCAGTCGATCCCAAAGGTATTATTGGTAGATCGCGTGACATTAAAAAAATCGACGTCAACCTATCATCCATCCCGTCTTTTGATTGATATACAGGGCAGCCAGTCAGATGACATCTGAATTTTGTCTGACACTTAGGTCACTGCGCATGAGCAAACAACTGCGCTAAGTGCTAACTAACTAGCAAGCTTGTCAGCGAGTTACGGCCAGTTTTCAGCCTTTGGTTTTTTCTCTCAAACCTATGAAAGGGTATAAAAATGAGTGAGGTAGCTGGACCAAGTAAGAAGAAAAAAACATATAACTTTCATACGGAATGGGAGGAGGACTTTTTTTTCACGATGACATTTTCCAAGTGCGTTTGCCTCATCTGCCAGTCTACCATAGCAATACCAAAGAAGGGGAATGTGGAGCGGCATTTTCGGACTGTTCATGGAAAATACGACACCGACTTCCCGCCGAAAAGCGAGCTGAGAAAGAGAAAAGTGAAGGAACTGAAATCCCAGTTGTCCGGACAGCAGTCATTTTTCACGCAACAAACTTCAAAAGCGAAAGCCGCCACCGAAGCATCGTTCCGGGTGAGTCACATCATCGTCAATAACAAGAAGTCCTTCCAAGACGGAGAGATGGTAAAAGAGGCACTCGTTGAAGCAGCTGACTCATTGTTCCGAGACTTTAAAAATAAGGCAGAAATATTATCTTCGATCAAAGCTCTCCAGCTGTCAAGAAGCACAGTTACACGGCGCTGTGAAGCCATGGCTGAGGATTTAACCCAGCAACTTTGGAAGGACATTGGAGATTGCGAGTGTTTCTCACTGCAGTTGGACGAATCAACGGACGTGAGTGACACAGCCCAGATGTGCATTTTCATTCGTATGGTGTTTAGTGATATCACTACAAAAGAAGAGCTATTAACAGTACTGCCCATGAAAGAACAGACGCGAGGAGAGGACATATTTCAGTCGTTTAAAAACTTTATCGCGAAAACTCAGCTCCCAGTGTACAAATTGATGTCTATCACCACGGATGGAGCACCCGCAATGGTTGGCCGCTTGAATGGATTTATTGCAAAGTGCAGGCAGGACGATGCTTTCCCGGACTTCCTAAATTACCATTGCATAATCCACCAACAAGCGTTATGCGCTAAAATGCTCAACATGAAAGAGATCATGGATGTTGCAACGAAGATCGCCTGTTCTATTCGCGCCAGATCTCTTCAAAGAAGGCTATTCCGTGCACATCTGGAGAATGCTGACTGCGACCACTCTGAGTTGTTGCTACACACTGACGTGAGATGGCTTAGTCGAGGGAAATTCCTGCAAAGATTTCGAGAGCTCTGTCCGGAGATTAAGGAGTTTTTCCGTGTAGCTGGACATGCAGAATACACGCAACTAAATGACGGTCAGTGGCTGTTAGACTTGGCATTTTTAACCGATCTGACCAACATGTTGAATGACCTTAATCTACAGCTGCAAGGAAAAGACAAAACAGTGATCAATATGATCAGCTCGGTTAATGCTTTCAAACGAAAGATGCAACATCTCTCCTCAAAGCTGCAGCGCCATGATTTGGCAAACTTCCAGAACCTGGCGTCAGAGCTGGAGATGCAAAGGAAGGCCTGTGTGCAACTTGACACTGCACGCTACACAGAGCAGATTGACAAATGTCTGTCAGAGTTTGACAAACGCTTTCAAGACTTTTCTTTGCTCGAGCCAGTCGCTACATTCATGTGCTATCCTTTTCGGGAAGATGCTGAGGTTGATTCACTCGCATCAAAAATTGCAACACTGTTTCACCTGAACTCTTCTGTAGTGGAAGATGAGATTTTGACACTACAAGCTGACATTGAGCTGAAGTCCAGAGCTCATGGACAGTTCTGGAACTTACTCACAGAGGTAAAGTACCCCAACATGAGGAAATGTGCTACCTCCTTGACAGCATTATTCGGCTCCACTTATTTATGTGAGTCAGCCTTTTCCCACATGAAGATCATCAAGTCCAAGTACCGTTCCACCATGACTGATGAACATTTGGAAGTGTGCTTGAGGCTGGCTGTCAGCAGTTACCGTCCGGACTATGCATCCCTGGCTGATTCAATTCAGTGCAAGTCATCAGAGTAAACTCGGGTAATGACAAAAAATGTACATAGTTAATTGTGTTGTGTTGTGCAATATTGGCTCATGCGATATAAAGAATCCTCAATATATTTATAAATAAATATATGTTTTGCATTTTTTGTAGTAGGTAGATCATTTTGACTTGATCATTTTATAAGTAGCTCTCATGCTGAAAAAGTGTGAGCACCCCTGATTTAGATGCTTCAATTTTAACCTTTTTTTATTAAAGATTTTCAAATGTTAAAGGCTTTATTGTTGATTGCAGTTGTTGGTTATAAACATATGAAGTCCCAGGCTCAGTGCAGCATGCATAATATACTCTACACAATAGACTTACAAATTGACACATTGGTGCAAATCAAATGCTGAATTCAATAAAATATATATATATATATGTTAAATAGAAAAAGATAACACAGGATTATAAACAGATGTATGTGCTCTGAAGACACTTTACAGAGCTCAGATCAATCTCTGGTGGGTTTCCAAAATATATGAAAATCTAACACTGCTATGGGAAATGTTTTATTCGATCTTATACATTTGAGAAAATTAAATAATTGATCAATGAAGTCACAACAGTGTCATTCTTTCGGCTCCTGGTTTCTAATCTAGACCATTTTCCCGCTCGGCACGGACCAAGGTCATAAAGTCAGTCACCTGGCCTTGTGAGGATTGAGAACTGATAATACCCATTTGTTTGTCATTCATAGATATTAACTTGCATATTATTGTTTTCAGCTGTGCTCAAATAATGTCATGAATGCTATGGTCACAGTGACTTTGGCCTTTTTGTTACTAGGAATTAGGCATCAGCACTTGTTCTGAGACACTTCCCAACACTGCGTTCCTGTTTTACGAGTGTGTGTGTTCCTGCACGGGTTACTCCTCGTGCAACTTGTCTTGGGTTATCACATGCGGTAATCTTATGCCTGTCATTCCTGTCCTTGTTTGGTTTGTTCAGAAATGTCCCTTCTTTTCTCACAGATAAGGACGACCATTGGTTCCTGACCAAACCTGAGTCATTGCTTTAGTTACAGACTATTAGAACCTGCAACTACACCTCCCTGGGTGTTTTTAAGATTCTTTGAAGCTTTGTGTGGCTTGTTTAAGATATGAGGAAAGCAACACATGCTGTACACTTTGTCTCTTGCACACTCTTTATGACTCTGAAACTCTCGCCCTCTGTTCTTTCTCTTATCTAAGTTCAGTACAGAGAGGATACACAAGTAAGTGAAACTGCTCAGACTCAGGAAAAGAAAACGATACTTTCACTGACCCGGCCCCCGTTGAACTCTGACTTTCAGGACAAAGGTCAGCAGTTTGTGAAAATACATTTCACCCTCCGAGCGACACTGGGGGAAGCACGGTTTCCCAGATATTCAGGATTTATTGCAAACATTGACTAATGTCTCGTGCAACAGGAGGCTCTGAAATGGGAATGCAGGTGCAGACTCGCTGTCTTTTCCTGACACAAATGTCCGGTTCAACTATGCATTTATGGGTGGTAGCCATTGTTGCAATGCCAAAAGGCTGACAGCCTGTATAACAAGAAGAAGAACATGTGATAAAATCATACAATAGTAGGATAATGATGTTAAAAAACATGCACTACGGAAGCACAGGAAAAATATGTTAACGAATGCTATGGCTGTAAGAAAATATCCAAATACCAACGCTGTTTTGATTACATGCAAAGATTCAAGGCAGACAATGTTCAAATGATGGGTATTTTGGGTCAGAAATGGTGTTTGTTTTTTACACATTTACACATCACTTTCAGCAACATTTATTTTTCGTACAAGGTCCTTTAAAGCTCTCGTGAGATAGCAGTGTTAAATCCAATTTGATTGCATCTTCAAATGGCTTGTTTCTGCAATCCTCTGCTACCAACTGAAACCTGTTTCTTTCACCCTGACAAAGAGAAGCAGCAAATACCCACTTTTGAGAAGCTGAAACAAGTGACATTTTATGGAGTGTGTCTTCCAGCTTTATTGGGCTTTAGTTCTATTCCTCAGAGTTGACTTATCATTCTAGTAAGCAGGAGTACTGCTCGTGATGGCTCGATTTACACTCTGGTTTGCAGTGGAGACAGTTTTCCAGACTTGTGCTGCTGAAACTGAGATACTCTTCATTCTCAACGTTCTCTACATGCATATCAAAGTTGTATAGAGAACAGCAGCTGAGCGCTCACAGTTCTGCTGCTTTCCACACGGTGTCTCTGGAGCTACTGTAGTCCTGACATCATGTATTCATATTCATTTGAAAAGGCACACGTCAGCTGCAGCAGCTCCACGTCAGCTCCACTGGTATGCTGTAATCCCTTAACTCTAGGTCAAAAACTTTCTGATTCCATCTCTCTCCCACTACTGAAACAAGTTTATTTGCATGACCATAATGACCAATGGTTTTGCCAATGCATTGTACACATCATATTTGACATTCATGCATGTTTGTATACACATTTGGAAAATATCATTGAGCTTCTATACATTATCAACAGAAGCGGAGTTAACATGTTTTCTATCATACAATTTATACTTTTGTATATACTTTTTTTGAATTTAAACAAACAAATCACCCCCAACACTGTCCTTAACACTGCAATTTGACCAAAACAGCATGGATCATAGGCGAAGTATTGATTATTGTGCAGAATACAACTGATACATATACACCTTCTCTCTCTCTCCCCCCTCCCTCTCTAACCCCCTGACAGAGGAAACCATGCAGCCTGCATTTTCCCGCCACTAATCCCTCGCGCTGGTATGGCTTCTAGCTGTTTTTGCTTTCACAACAGAATGATTTCACAGTACTTAACATATTCTGCTTTTTGGATTTTTCTTTTCCTGTAGTACGTTCTATAGGTTTGTGTGCATGCAAATGGTCTGCAAAAGCTAAAATCCCTGTGTGCCCTCCAGAGGGAGTTTCTCTCCCACACACTGAAACGCCTCCATGTGACTACTTTGTTAACTTCAGTAACATAGAAACATCACTATACAACACTCTCGCTTCTATTGGCTAGCTCTCCAACACATTGTACGTGATAGGCAAAAGTGGACATTTTTCATTATATATACTGATAACTGATGTTGCAATACCATGCTGTTTTTCCTCCCCCCCCCTAGAATAGTAACAAATGATTAGTGTAATGAAGATTGTGAGGTTTAAATGTGCACTTCACACTTCTATAATGCCAGAGATTGTTTCAATAAAAGACGAGGAGAAACTGCAACAGGCATGCAGAAAGAACGAAACTGACAACAATGACAAATATGTTTGTCCTTTTCTTCGATGCAACCGTCAACAGAACTCCTAGCATTCCTTCCAGGGGAGGGTCCGGAGGTAATGAGCCTGTGATGTAAAAGTGTGAACACTTGGACATAACTCCCGGCTTTACACACGTCTGGGAGCAGCAGAGAAACAAGACACAAAGGGCAGCCAGTGATATCATTAGCACTAAAAATAGCCAACAGGTCTGTGTTGTTTCTGGCTACAGTGGAGCAGATTCAGCTAAAACTGACTCCTGCAGTAGCAACGTTTTACTAAACTGACAGTTGGCCGTCATCCAGATTATCAGTTTCCACTACGGTGCCTATGTGGTCCCCCAGTAATGAGCCATTATCAAGCCCGGAGCAGCCCAAAACAAACAGTGGCCTTTGGCAGATAATGCCCTTCAGACGTCACTGCAGACGCACAGAGGCTGACATGCAGGAGACACAGCTTCTCTCTGCTCTGCCCTCGGGAAATAAACAGCATTGTTGTAAAAACAAAACTGCACAAAAGAAAGCTCAGTGCAAGCCGAGTGGAGTTTGCTGGAAATGGATGCAGGGCAGGAATGAATGGAGGGGCAGAGGGCTGTAAAAAAAGACTTGTGACTGAGATAAGAGTGTGTGAGATGGAGAAACTATGCAGCTGTGTGTATGTTGCAATTGGACCCATGCCAAAAGGCTGCCGGAGTAAAACGTACAGCTATGGTGAGCTCTTTCCCTCGCCTCAGCGTCTGAAAGCTGCTATTCATGATGAAGGCAGGGAGATACCACACAATGGATCTCCGACACTGCCCTGCCTATATGGAACAATAAACAAACGTATGCAGTCTTTCCAGCCTCCACCCCTGGGCTGCATGTCACTGCTACAGTGAAGGTGGAGCAGGGCAGGCCAAAGTCTGTGGTAAAGCCGGCTGTCCGTCATATAGCAGCAGGAAGGGTTAAACAACAGTGTGGAATTATTGATAATGGGCAAACAGCTGATTACAAAAAAGAGTACAGGCTGTAAAGGAGAGTTTGCTTTTCAAGTAAAGAGGAAATGAGATTTGTCACAGGGGGATATGGGGGTATTCAAGTGGGACAAAATATTATGCATGTGTGTGACTGAGAGTGCAAAGTCCATATTTGTACATATTTGCAAGAAGCTTTTATGATATTGAGGAAAACACACGTTATTGTTAAAAGCTAGTAGCAGTAAATTGAAGATAATGATAGTGTCTGTCTTGAAATTACGCTCCTTCTGGAATCAATAGATTAGATCCTGTTAATGGGCTCCTACTGCAAGGCTAAAGTGAAAAGACGGTATTAAGAGGACACATGCTGATGTTCAGGTTCATATCAGTATGTAGTGTCTCTACTGGGACATGTCTCCATGCTCTAATGCTCAGAAAGCTCTTTCTTTTTCTCATACTGCCTGTGCTGCAGCACCTCTTTTCACCCTCTGTCTGAAACCAGAGCTGCTCTGATTGGTTAACCGTTTAGAGATGTCCCGCCCCATCTTTAATTCAAATAGTCTGGTGCATGCAACATTATTGACATTATGACACATGTTTTTTTACGATACTGTTGGTCAGTTGCTTAACAATCCCATTTGGCTGCACTAAAGATGATTTGAAATGTGAAGGGCAGGCAGAAATAAATATGCTGATAATATTTTATTCTGGCGTCACTCTGTTGAGAGAAGTTTTATGCACAAGGTCACTGGCAGAACAGGAGTGGTAGGCCATCGTAGTGCCTGCACGAATCCTTACTTTAGCGGTTCCAGACCTTTTTCTGCAGGCCTCCTCTTTAGTAAATACAAATGTTTTTGTTCGGTAGTTACTACATAAATGCATTTCAGTTTGTGACATCTAAAGTTGCATTCAAGGTAGAGCTGAATGATTCATGAAGACTGCAGCCAA
Organism: Notothenia rossii; assembly: GCF_949606895.1. NCBI lineage: Eukaryota > Metazoa > Chordata > Actinopteri > Perciformes > Nototheniidae > Notothenia > Notothenia rossii. The sequence goes on along the minus strand of NC_136907.1, from coordinate 48,492,001 downwards.
AAATGCCATATGTTATCTATTTATTTGTATATTTATTAAGTATCAAACTGATATGTTTTAGTAACTATTTATATTTAAACATTGTAGCTTTTCTTTATTAAATAATCTTTAAAAATGTATTTGTAACATTCTGATAAAGTACATTTAAGTGATGACCCTGATTATTGCTACTATCTCTGCTTTTATGGATGTGTTCTTGTTTATGTACTGCAGTGAGAGATGCCAACAGAATTTTGTTGCACTGATGTGTGATGACAAGAAAGATATTCTATTCTATTCTCTCTTATATTAATCGATTTTAAATCGAAATCGCGATTTTAAATGATGCAATTATCAAATCGCAAAGCCAGCGATTTATTTTTGAAAAAAATTTCTTCTTGTGTGTCAGTCATCCACACCAATCATAAGTGCTGTGCTCCACATGTACCAGCCATTCGTAACCAATCAGAAGTGGCCCATGATAGAAGGTGATTAGGGCTGCACGATATTGGAAAAAACTGACATTGCAATTTTTTTCCCCCTGCGATATATATTGCGATATGCGATGCGATATGAAAACATACAGGAATTGAAGAAAAGACAGTTTCTTTTTCCGCAAACCATCCTTTATTTTTTAACTATATTTAACTGGATGAAGGATTTTAGTCACGGACGTCTAGATCTGGAAGTTATCAGAGCAACAAGCTGAGCTATCTCGGTTAGCAAACTGCCCTGGTGAAACACATGAAACTACTTTATTCAGTGTTTTTACCTTTTAATCACCTGATCCGTTTGCTTTGGAGATTTGATTGTGAATGGTGGTTTGCTGTGCATGCAGAGCCTGCATGTCACTCACTCAAGTACCCCTGACATGAGAGCTGCGCAAGTTTTCCTTTTGTAGCAAGCAGCAAAATAATTGTAACATGACGTGTTTGAGTTAATTTGCCTACTTAATATCGCAAGTCCTAAAAAAATCGCAAGTCCTAAAAAAATCGCAAGTCCTAAAATAATTGCACGTCCACGCGATGTGAATATCGCACATGCGCATATCGCGATTATCGTCACGACACGATATATCGTGCAGCCCTAAAACAGATTGATCCAATCACCTGCCAAGTATTTATGAAAGTGCCTGCCCTTTCCAAATGGCTTCCAATGGAGCTTTCCTAGATGGTTTGGTGAAACAAACCATCTGAGTCAGGTTAGTAATGCTCCATCACATGTTTCTATTACAGGCTGCATCTTAAACTGAAGCTTGACTTTAAAGCAACCCAACAGAAGTTTCATGTAAGTCTAGTTCTTTCACTCGTAGCTCGGGCTGCGGGGGTGCTAGAGACGGGAGCATGTTGATACGACCTTCCTAGCCGGAGATATGGCCGCATTTTACAATAAACTTCCGTTGGAAACAAATATCGCAAATCGAATCGCAATATCTGTCCGAAAAATCGCAATTAAATTGTTTCCCCAAATCGTGCAGCCCTAATTCAAGGCTGCATCGTCGTTGTGTTTCTACCAAGAGAGCGATGCCGCCCGACACAATAACTTTTTTATTCCAAAAATGCCCCTCTGCACAAAATTGGAGACTGAACTGCCCTCACTTGGGATAAAGAAAACTAAATATTTTCTCTGCAAGCATTCTTGTCTCTCCCTTTTTCCCAATTAGGGATGAATAAAGCATATCTAACCCGAACTCTTGGTTAGGGGACCTACTGTACACTAGTATTCTACAATTGGTTTTGTAGGAAAGGGAGTTGGGTGAACATGATTTTAATATTGAGTTTCAACCTCACATACACTTTTCAAGATTCAGTCTTGGTGCACCCAAACTGACCCCCCTCCCACTCTACACCTGCTGCAGGTACCCATTACACCTTCACTACACTAACACTACCCCCATAACATGAAATCACACTGCTGCCACATTAAGGATTACACAACTGATGATTTGCCTTCTCAGCTAGCGGCTAACAGTATAGCTGACAGTGCTAGCTTAAAATGCCTTAGTCAGCAGTTCTGGAGAAATGTATCAGCCCTGGCTCTGGAGTGTGGAGAGAGATACAAAAAAAGTCAAGGATATGTTTTAGGCTTTTGTGTAACTGGTGCGAAAATAAGCTGATCATTTCTCTGCATAAGCAAGTGAGGGTCAATGTGTATTCATCCATAATAAACTCATTATTAGATCAGGACAGGGATAGAAGGACTGGAGTGCAGGGAATCTCTGCAGACCCCACTGTTTCATGCATCATGTAGTAAATATCCTCCACAACTAGGGCTGCTCGATTATGGCAAAAATCATAATCTCGATCATTTGGGTCAATAATTGATATCACGATTATTAAAAACGATTATCCATTTACTTTGAAAACATACATTTATTGAAAAAATAAATTTGAACAGTATATTGTTAACAGTTGATTACCCTAAACTTTAAGTATAATTCAACTGAATAACCAAATTAATCGTTGTATTTCGATTATATTGTTTTCATAATCGTTGCAAGCCAAAATCGTAATTGCGTTTAAAATACGATTAATTGAGCAGTCCTATCCACAACAGACTGTGACCTTAACCCATCTTATTCCCTACATATACATACATTTAAGACTTGGAAAATAATCTTATGAATGGTCAAATATGTCAACTTAAATGTACAAGCTACTAAAAAGAGCTTACGGTAGCAGTTGTTAACTAAATATATGAAAGCTTGACGACAAAGGGGTCTTCCAAACAAGCTACCCTACTCTAAAAATGCATTTCATTTGCACCATTATTTTACCTGGGTCATATATCTGTGTTTAGTATATGTTACATATTTTGAAACAAATATTTAGACTCTAAATATTTCATCAGTCTAAATGTCAATGTTTGGGTACAATTACGGTAGGTAGTTAGACAGTGGTTGAATGTAATGTAGTACATTTACTCGAGTACAATTATGAGCTACTTGAACTGACTATTTCTATGTCATGCTAATGTATACATCTACTGCACTACATTTATGTGACAGCTTAAGTAGCTATATAATCAGATACAAAATATACAGCTACAAATAAACCATTGAAATATAATTATAGCCTAAGATAGCCAGCAGCACTTTTTAAAGTAATTTAAATTAATAAGCTCCACCTTCACCAACTGAGATAGACACAACGATGCATCAATAATCATAATCTAGTCATTTCATATATGTTTAAGGTTTTCTTTAGTAAATAAGTGTGTCTGTATAATGAATTAGCTCTCTCAAATTGGAGATGTGTTAGTAATATATATTGTGAATGCATTCTTTTTAGTGTTTGGGATAGCTTATCCCGGTGACTTATTCCACATGTCTCCGTTATGTATATTAAGGGGCCATATTATGTTTTTTTGTGCATGTAAATGGTCTGCAAAGGCTCAAATCCCTTTCTCTCCCACACACATGAACCTGAACATGAGCAGAATATGTCCTCTTGAACTGTTTGGTAATCAAAATGAATTGAAGTCTAAATAAGGCATGATTATTCCAGTAAACAAGTGTGTGAGTTGTGCTATCGCAGTGGAGCCTAAACAGAGGTCGCCCGGCTAGAGATTGTTTTTCTCCATGTGAACTCTCCTCTGCTTAATCTTTCCATACTGCAGCAGAGTGTTACTTCCCCCCTGTGTTATCACTGCTATCTGTCATTATGTCAGGCAGGCAGAGTCCCTGACACACACTCTGCTCCCCTTCACTAACAGCCATGTTCACACTACCCTGCTGTTAGTATCATCATGTTTAAGAACACTGATTAGCTTCCTTAGCTTGCAACCTTATCTAACTTGACATGCACCTTTTTGAATATCTTTTGAATTGAGTTTATAACAAACGGTGTTGTAATTCCTGCAGCACCTACTACTCTCTAGTCTGTGCTTGAAACAAGGGATCATTCAGAGTGTATTTGGACAGGAATGAGCCTCGAGTAATTGCGCATGAATTTAGGATTTAGGAGCCCTGCAGGAATGAGTCCAGTCTCGTCTTCTGTCTAGACACTGAGTGACTGCTACAGTGTCTTTATCCTGTCGAGCCGCACAACTTACAGGATTGTGCACTTTTTCAGATTCTGAGAACCTACTGTATGAGGCTTTAAGTCCAACTGAAGGGTTTTCATGGCGATGCAGGGAAAACAGTGTGGTGCTATGTGCAACGCCACATGTTTAATCATAGACAGTTTTCCATTAACCTTTGCAAAATCCTGCAGCTTTTCCTGGAAAGCTCTGTTTACACAAGAATAATGGACACCCTTCAGCCAATCATAACCCGGCAGCCCTGCATAGAGGGCACTGTATTTCCCTGAGTTCTCTTTGTGTTGAGGGTGCACCCGCTGGCCAGGGTGGGGACATTTCCGCCGCAGCTTATCTCAGCAGCCATTCCTGCTGCAGCTCCGTGGAACGTCATAGTTCCCCTGAAATCTCACTATCTACATTTCTGCTTCGCTCAGATGTACTGTCTAGGTGCCTTTTTCAGAATTTTGAATAATCTTGAACACCCAAAACAGGTGTTGTTCTTGGCTGAAGTGGAAGAGTTGGCAAAAGCATAAGGCAACAAAGTGCAATGGCAAAAATATTAAGCAGAAGATTTATGACAAAATATCTGACTTGAACATCAATGCAAACATACATTTAGTTTGAGGTTCCTCAGCGGTCTTTTAGTTATGTCTGGTGTTTATTGTGCAATATTATTACAGTTTTCCATCTGGACAATTAGCCTCAACTACTGCCTATCTCCATCAACCAACTCCTAATAATCCAACAGGAGATGGAAACACGCATTTAACAGGCCCTATTCTTCTTTTTCGGGTTTCCCTTTCCCGTAGTGTGTCCTATAGGATTTAGTGCATGGAGATGGTCTGCAAAGGCTACAATCCCTGTGTGATAGGGAGTCCCCCCCCCCCCGCCTGAAACGCCTCTGTTGGACTTCTTTATTAACCGTAACATAGTGACATCACTATGTAACACTCACACTTCTATGTGCTAGTGCTCCAATCACAACAGAGCCGGTCAGCTAACCAATCATAGCAGACCGGGCTCTGGTTCAGACAGAGGGTGAAAAGAGGTGCTGCATAGGGCTGAACGATTAATCTATTTTAAATCGAAATCGCGATTTTAAATTATTCAATTAAAAATCGCAAAGCCTGTGATTTAAAAAAAAAAATTCTTTTTTTTACATTTCCTTTTTATTTACATTTTTTTTTTTCTTGTGTGTCCACACCAATCAGAAGTGCTGTGTTCAGCCATTGTTAACCAATCAGAAGTGGCCCATGATAGAAGGTGATAGACAGATTGATCCAATCACCTGCCAAGTATTTTTGAAAGTGCCTGCCCTTTCCAAATGGCTTCCAATGGAGCTTTCCTAGATGGTTTGGTGAAACAAACCATCTGAGTCAGGTTAGTAATGTTCCATCACATGTTTTACATCTATTACAGGGTGAATCTTAAACTGAAGCTTGACTTTAAAGCGACCCAACGGAAGTTTCATGTAAGTTTAGTTCTTTCACTCGTAGCTCGGACTGCGGGGGTGCTAGAGACGGAAGCATGTTGATGCGACCTTCCTAGCCGGAGATATGGCCGCATTTTACAATAAACTTCCGTTGGGTCGCTTAAAAACTAAATCGCAAATCCAATCGCAATATCTGTCAGAAAAATCGCAATTCGATTATTTCCCCAAATCGTGCAGCCCTAGTGCTGCAGCACAGGCAGTATGAGAAAAATGAAGAGCTTTTTGAACACTAAAGCATGGAGACATGTCACAGTAGAGGCACTACATACTAATATGAACCTGAAAATGAGCAGAATAGTGCACCTTTATTTTATATGGATCTCAAAAGCTACAGCAAGCAAATATTTGATTTAGTTCTTTTCTTGTTTGAACAACTGCAAAGGTAAATTAATTATCCTAAGAGTTGCTGTTAGCGTCCTTTTGGATTTTGCCTTTTTGATTAGCTGTTTTTTCTCCACTTTAAACTGCACATGACTCATGACGCCCTCTCTTCAGGGTCTTCCGGTCTCTATGGTTTGTGTTTGTCCTACTAAACAAATCATTGCCATATTTTCAATGTCAACTACATGACAGTTTCTACCTCAGAACGAGAACAACCCACCCTGTCCTTAGACTAAACTTTTCCTTGTTTCTGGTGGGAAGGTGTTGATGTCACTCTCTGGTTCTCACCCCATCTTCTCCCTGCCTCACCTCACCCGTTCTCCTCCACAAACACAATCCCACTGTACTCAGCAGCAGGACTGATGACTGGAGTATTATTCAGTTTGATAAGGCGCAGCGTCACCAAGTGAGAACAGGCCAGTGTTTATAGTAAAGCGGGGGAGCGGGGGGACATTAGCTATGACCTCATTTGCTCGGCAGAAACTCCAGCACAGGGTCATGTTTTAGGTGTGGCGAAAGAGACGTTTTTATTCAGCTGGAAAAATGCTGACTGACGGAAGAGAGAATGAGAAGGCTACTTTTAGCTTGCAGACTGGGAAGAAAGGGAGGGGTGTAAATGACAGGTGTGTGTGTGTGTGTGTGTGTGTGTGTGTGTGTGTGTGTGTGTGTGTGTGTGTGTGTGTGTGTGTGTGTGTGTGTGTGTGTGTGTGTGTGTGTGTGTGTGTGTGTGTGTGTGTGTGTGTGTGTGTGTGTGTGTGTGTGTGTGTGTGTGTGTGTGTGTGTGTGTGTGTGTGTGTGTGTGTGTGTGTGTGTGTGTGTGTGTGTGTGTGTGTGTGTGTGTGTGTGTGTGTGTGTGTGTGTGTGTACAAGGGAAACAAACTAATATACCGGCTTATGGCTGCAGCCCAAAGCTTTGAACTCTCTTTGTTGAAAGCAGCAGACATCTGTCTAGACTCCAAATATCGTCTTTCCAAGATCCCGTTCCTCAGACGCCAGGCGGGAGAGGTTTGAGGGGGTTTTTACATGATCACCACAAGTGTTACTGTCAATAAAATGGCAACTTTGATTGGTATTCAAGCAGATAAGGAAATAAAGTTCTCATGCACTATCATTTCAATCTGCAATATTTTTATATTGTTGTTCTTTACTTGCTTGTAAAATAGTTTATCAGCACTGTGAAAAGCACTATATAATATCATGAATCATTGATATTCTCACCTTAAATAATCAATTAATTTAGAAATGTAGTCAATAATGAAACAGATCCTAACGACCCTATAGTGTAATGGAAACAATAGGCGCTTTCACACCGAGTACTTTTCCCAGGAATAGTTCCCGGAACTTAGTTCTAGTGTTGTTACGATACCAACATTTTGGTTTCGATACCGATACCAAGTCAAGAATTGCGATTCCGATTCTTTTTCGACACTTTTCTTAAAAAAAGGGAAACAGTTTTAAATGTAATTATTGTGCTTTATTTCACACCAGAACCATAACCATAACACAAACTTTTAAACAATGAGAACAATAAATAAAATAAATGACAAGAATTCGTATTAAATAAAATTAATACTTTTCTTACAGACAGGCCTCGTGCTGTCCGTAGGCTTGCCCTCACTGTCAGAGATATAGCTAAAATACATACACGTCTTTTTTGTCAACAAGCCGAGGCGCAGCGACAGTTGCACTCCCACTTGCAGCCATGCTTCTCGTTTTCTCGTTTTCTCACGTGCTCTGGCAGCTAGCGCGTGCACGAGAGGGGAGGGACTGCACGGCTGCAGTGCAGGGATTGGAAGCGAGGGGTGAACACACGGTTCTTATTAACACGGCGCTTTCTCACCGGAGTACTTTCCCCCGTCATTCTTAAAGTACCGATACTAATGAAACGGAGGAATCGTAACGTTTTTAACGGCAGGGTATCGCGGTACCTTTCAAGTATCGGTACACCATCCAACACTACTTAGTTCCCGGAACACTTTAGTTCCGGAACTATCTAGTAGATCGCTTTCACACCGGAATAAGTCCCTGAGGGAGGATTAGGCAAATGAAGCCGCTGACGTCAATTCTTGTTCTTCTGCTTTGGGTTTACTGGAAGGCCGCAAACAACTTCACGGCGTATTCTGCCACCCGAAGTCCCGGGTAAATCGCCAGAAGCGCAGACACCTCCTCATCACTCCACGGCTCCCACGTTTTCTTTTGTGTTGCCATAACCTAGTCTCTCTCTGTTGGTGCGCTGGGCTAATGCTAATAATGCTAATGCAGGCAAATAAAATGGCGGCTTCACAAAACCTTTCAGCCAATCAGAAATTGGAACCTTTTCATCCCCAGGAGAGTCCGTGCTCTCTAGCAGGGACTGAAAAGGGGGGAAAAGGTTCCCGAAAGAAAGTTCTAGTTCCAGAACTTTTTGGTTTGAACGCAAAATCCCAGGAACTATCGGAACTATTCTTGGGAAAAGTACTCTGGTGTGAAAGCGCCTAATATGCTCCCAATGACTCCACATGCACGTTCCAAATAGGACGATACTAAAGATGATCCTGACCATAATAATAGCATCATATTCCAATATCAATTATCCATACAACTTGCTTAAAAATCATAAAATTGCTCTAAATCATTCAGGAATCAAAGATATTTATATTGCATCACAAAAAGGATGTATTTATATTATAAGTGAACAATCCTTTTCTTTGAAAAAATGTAAATAATAATATTATTATATTATATTATTATTATATTGTTGATACTTGAAGAAAATTAGGCTGATAATACTTCTTTCCTTTATCTTTATTATTCTGAAATATTATATTATCCATTTTGCATAAGGAGTACTTTAATTTTTGTATTTTAAGTCTTAGTATTTAACCCTAACTTGTATTAGTTAAAGAATCTGAGTACTTCTAACACTGATTGTTCTGATTTTGCGAATGCAATAAAATCCTATATCATCCCATCCCTATTCCCACAGCACTTTGACATTTCGGAGGGGTGTGCACACGCTCCTCTGCACCCTGTAATTACCCATAACACCTTTCTCAGGTCTGAAGGGACCTTTAAGTCAATCCTCACAGAGGTTCAATATCATCCCCAGTCTATATAACACAAGCCCTCTCCAATGTAGTGAACCTTATGAAGCTTAAAGCCAAAAATATTGCATTGATACACAGATATCTATTATTATTCCTCCTTTAGGAATGAGGTTGCTATCTGTGTGTTTACCAGCCGCTAAAGAGAGGGGAGAAAAGGGCCGGCTTGTTATTCCGAGGTGACTAAATGGAAGGCTTTGGATGTGATCTTTACCTCTCATCGCCTCCTGCCATGTCTGAGTGCAGCCGGCAAAACTGAAGCCCTAAAGCAGTTTATTTCCAGCGGTGATCATTTATTACAAAAGCTGCTCCAGTGTGAGAGCCTCAGATGCTCTGTGAGCGGACCACACACACTGTACAGCTCGCAGGACAGACCCTCCTAGCCTCGCTAGCTATCCTTTGTGTTCTGCAGCGGCACATTTAAGAAATCTCTTTGGGTCAGGATGCCGTGATGTACAGTGTAACACACACACACACACACACACACACACACACACACACACACACACACACACACACACACACACACACACACACACACACACACACACACACACACACACACACCGACACACACACACACACACACACACACACACACACACACACACACACACACACACACACACACACACACACACACACACACACACACACACACAGTTTTTCATCTCTGGGTGTTGGTGTTAATGGCACTGAGTCATACAGGCTCCCTGTTCTCAGCACTTTGAACGCCATGCTAATGAATCACATGTGGGTGTGTTTGTGTGTGTAATGTAGAGCATGGGGGGCTGTGCTGCTCTGTGCAGTAGGTGGTGTGTGTGTGTGTGTGTGTGTGTGTGTGTGTGTGTGTGTGTGTGTGTGTGTGTGTGTGTGTGTGTGTGTGTGTGTGTGTGTGTGTGTGTGTGTGTGTGTGTGTGTGTGTGTGTGTGTGTGTGTGTGTGTGTGTGTGTGTGTGTGTGTGTGTGTGTGTGTGTGTGTGTGTGTGTGTGTGTGTGTGTGTGTGTGTGCGGGCTGTAAAAGGTGGTGGTCTTTTTCTGATCCTTGGAGGTAATGTTTTTGCAAGGCTCCTATACGAACATCGTGGTGCTTTATGCCACACAAACACACACACATGCACACACACACACACACACACACACACACACACACACACACACACACACACACACACACACACACACACACACACACACACACACACACACACACACACACAGTGCCCTCCCATAGAGTTTCAGTCAGTGGTGCTGCTGGCATCACTTCACAGGCTGTACGGGGTTCTCGGGGTGCCTCAGTGGGGATGGTTGCCTGCAGGAATCACTCCTCTGTGCCGCTGGGATTTAAATGCCTCTTCCTGATTTAGCTTCTCCACATGCTGGTTATAAATAAAATGTTGGCGCCAGGAGACTATAAATTATATTTCACAGTCATTTAAAGCTGTGAATGGTTATTTTTCATCTGGAGGATACTTCACAACATTGTTAGCTTGTTGATCCGTTCTGCACAAATTAGGGATGCACGATGATATCGGCACGTCAAAATGGCAAGTGTTGCCACCGTAAATATGCGGAAGCAATAACATACGATGTTGACGGTGTCTCTTGAAGTCATTTTCCTTTGCCTCGTTAATGCGTGCATATTATAAAGCATTGTATTTCATTTCTGCATATGCAAGTGGGCCATTAAATAATTGTAGTCAATTATATTCCTTTCACTCTAGAAAGAGATTTGGTCATCTACATCAAGGTTAAACAAATATGTGCATATTAGTTTAAGAGCATCAGCAATTGGGCAAAAAAAAAGGGGAAATATTGACATATCTGTATAATCCAATAACCTGCATCCCTAACACAACATTCCTTGAAAAACCTTTACAATTCTACTAAAACATTAAGGTTAAGTGCAGAGCTTCGTGACCACAGAGCGTGTGAACGTTGTGATCAGCTGTTTTAGCACAGGGCTGCTGTACCGACCGACGTTAAAAGCAGCTCTGTCTGTGCACACGGAGACCGACTCTGTCGTCCGGTGATCTAACCGCCTTCTGGAAAAGCTTCACATGTACGTCGGGACGCAAATGCGCTTTGCGACACAAGTGACGGTACGCATTTCAGATTGTTGCCACGCATGCGTAACTGCGTACCAATTATGTGCACCCCTGTTTATTATGCATATTCCTACAAATACAACTTCTGGTTAGTGCCATTTGAAAAGCACGTTCCGGCATCACTTTGATAAACATCCTTTTCCATTTTTGACATACATATTTATTATACTCAATTAATCGTATTTTAATCGCAATTACGATTTTGGCTTGGAACGAATATGAAAACAACATCATCGTTTTTAATAATCGTGATATCAATTATTGACCCAAATAATCGAGATTATGATTTTTGCCATAATCGAGCAGCCCTACTCTAGACATTTCCTTTACGTTCTTCAATGTGTAAATCTGACCTAAATCACCAGCTCCTATAATAGCAGCAACATATGAAGAAGAAAAAAGCTAAATGCTCTTCAAATTAAAGACAACAAACATTATTGTCAATAGGCAAGTAATGCAGAAAATGTCTATTCTGAGTTTTTGTGACAAAGTAGATAAGAAGACAAGTGATACTTACTTGTATCACTCATATTACTCATGAACATACACGAACAGAACCACATGCGGGATAGGAGAGGGTGAGTGAAGGGTTAGCCAGTACGCCGGTGCCGGGGAGCAGTTTGGGGTTCGTGCCCTAGCTCATGGAGGTGGGACACTCTGTATTTATACAGTTCCCTGGCCAAATCCATACAGACTGAGCAACTGCCGTCCCAAAAAAAGTTTGAAAAGAAAAAACATGACCAGTATAGCCTAAAACGTTAAAATAGCATTGCATTAAAGTAATTTCATTTCGGTGACGTTTTTTTTTTTATAGAAAGAGACTTCCAATAAATGCTACAAACCATGAAGATACAAACTGAGAACAACAAGAAAAGTGCTGATTCACTTCAAATGAGTGAAACCTTGTAAGTGTTGGTGCATCCGTTTTACTGGCAACTGCTTAATAGATCTCAGAACCACTAGTTGGTATTAGTGGTTACCAATTACTAGTAGTACCCTAGCTTGGCTACTTCCGTCCCCCAAATCTTGCCTTGCAGGTTGTAGTGGTTCCTCCAGAGTCACGGGGTGTTTCTCAATGTCGAGTAAAGCTGCTCCAGAGCCACTATTTCAAGCATACTAAGTCATCGAGTGCTGCCGAAAGACTGTTCCAATGTCCATCATACTTGGAATTCTACCGAGCCCGGCGTACTTCGTAGCGAGAAATTTCGAGGCTGCACATGTGTAGACTCTGCGGTCTTAAAATCCCCACAATGCTTTGCGCACGGACCAATTTCCCCAAATCTGTGGCGGAAAATGTAAGACGAGGCCTCTCATATGACGCACACTTGCACACTTGCTCGCCTGTTCCACTCTTCGTTTTCCGAATGCCAGGAAGTATTCTTGTCTCGCTTCTGAAGCAAGTGACTCGGAAGACATGTGCTACCAAGCAAGCGTACTCAAGATTGAGAAACACACCCCCGGTTATATAACATGCCTTGCTCAAGGGCTTTTAGCTTAGAGAGTGCTTGTGTCCTCTGAGCAACCTTGGCGTGTGAAGGCTGTTTGCATTACTCATGTTATCTTTTTATTCATGGTGTCTCGATTAGCAGGTTCTGTATTGTGTTTGCATATTGCACAATTATAAGCTATGCAATCTGGTTTGTTTGGTAGCGCCAGGAAGCTGGAGTTCTTACCTAGCAACAGTACATTGTTTCCTTAGAAAAGCATTCACCAAAGTGAATAACCTGTTCTGCAGTTGAATCAGTTCAAAAGATTAGTTGTCATTTCATATTTGTCAGTAAAGCAAACATGGCACCCAGTTCAATCTGCAGACTCCTCCACACTTCAGAAATATAAAACACCTTCATACATCATGTAGGATAAAAGGAATTGTCCATGTTCACCTGCGGAGCCTCTCCTTGATGACTAAGCTGAGCATGCTTCCCTAGCAGGATTGTTCACTCTGCATTGTGCATCACGAGCCTTTCATGTCTCACTTTCATGTTCTCCATAACATTTCATCTCTTTGAGTCATCCTCTGCACTGATTGCTTATCTTCTGATGGGACTACAACTCTCTAATCAGGCTCTCCCCAGCAGAAGTCAGAAGATCCACATTTTCCTTTGCTTCCTGTTTCTACTTTTTCTATCCTCCCTTTCTCTTTGAGAAGACCACACATTAAAGGCGTTGTGGAGGGACTGCTTCCTGCAGACAGGGCTGAACAAAACAAAACAAATGTGGTGTGCTATAAAAAGATGGCCACACAAAGTGACTGCATGTCACTCTGAACTGTTGCGTTCTGCACTCACCTGTGCCTTCTCCTTTTTTATTTACGGTTACAGTGACCGGGGCCTGATTACACAACACTGCACTCATTGAGTTTATTTATATCAGTCCTGGAAACATTATGGCAATACGCAGATGGAACACAATGCCTTTTGAATTGCTATCGCATGTCAAAGAGGCCCTACTCTGCTTTTTGAGGTTTGGTATAATCCCCCCCGCCCCCCCTGCCTGAAACGCCTTCATTGGACTCCTTTGTTTACTTTAGTAACATAGTGACATCACTATTTAACACTCTCGCTGCTACTGGCTAGCGCTCCAACAGATTGTAGGTGATAAGGGGCGGGACATCTCTAAGCAGTTGACCAATCACAACAGAGTCGGCCAGCCGACCAATCGGAGCAGACTACGCTCTGGTTTCAGAAAGAGGGTGGAAAGAGGTGCTGCAGCACAGGCAGTATGAGAAAAATAAAGAGCTCTTTGAACATTAAAGCATGGAAACATGTCAGAGTAGAGACACTAAATATACTAAATATACATCTGTATTTTAAGAAATAAAAGCTGAGCCTGCAGAAGCTTTCACAATAAACTTCTGAGAAACTGTACCCGAAGCTTCCTGTTCCCTACTGAGAAAAGTTTGAGCCAAAGCAAGAAGTGTGTTGCAAACATTTTAAAAGAAGTATGTGTGTGTTTTTATGAGAAACACACACAAATGGCAGTAAAAGGAAGTAGGAGGGCAGGGCGAGTCAGAGGAGCCAGAGCTCCCTCATGGAGCTGGGATGTGTCCGGGCTTGTTCTCAGCCGGTCTGTAAATGATTAGCAGGAAGTGGAGTTACATCCCAGACTGCAGGGCTTCAACGCTCCCACACATCAGCGTCTCACACACACTGACAATCAGACATATTATCATAGTTGAGGCTTTTTGTTTAAATACAGATATCCTGCAATGTCAGACGTTCAGTCTTTGTTGTATTTTGGCGTCTATAAGCCTAGTTTATATTTCTGTGCACACTGAAGACAGTAGCATTATTGTGCCATGTCTGCAGACCCAAAACCAAACAACAAAAATCAGTTTGCATATGCATGGGTGTGCCTCAGCTTTGTGTGTACTTCTTAATAAATAACCCTTGTAGGTGATGTCACTTTTGGGAACTACCCAGCAGAGGAAGAGGAAGTGTAGAAGAGGAGTCGTCGAATCTCACTAAACCAACAGCTGCATGCTTTACAACCATGGCTTCAGAATAGTCTCGACATGACGGTTATTAAACCCCAGTGGGCAAAACAATATTTTCTCTATCAACCATTATTATATCTCAATAATGCACCTCAAACCTCAATGCAAAAAAGGACAACATTTGCCAAAAAAACACATACGTTTTCAATTTCAGGAATAAACAACATAGTACGGTCAGTGGAAAAACGCCATACTACATACATGTGTCGAAAATGTCAGGGAAAAAAACATAATATAGAATGTCGAAATGTAAAGACAAGTTTATAGTTGGTCATGTAGTATGTTGAAAATATCAGAAAGAATGTCTTAAATTTAAGAAAAATACCACATAGTATAGTTTGTCCAAAATATGCATAAAAACGTCCTACTGTATACCTCAAAATGCAAACATGCTCCACAATGACTCTTTTCATTCAGAACCTTTGGTCCATGGAGGTTTTGAAATCTGTAATATACGAAATGACTCGATGGTTTTCTGGCCCATTGTCCTTTATCCTCTGCTTATTCATTTGGTTGGTTTTATCTGGTACACAAGATGCTATTTGCATTGTTATTATTTTGGTCATCTCAAACAAGTGTGTTCTTTCCCAGACTTAGTGGAGTTGAAGTGCATCCCCTATGCACCCCGAAGTTGTTAAAAAAGTACAACACTTATTTCTGAATCCGTGTTAAAGCCTCAATGAATCTGCCGTATACCAGTGTGTTAAAGCTTTTCTTTATGGTCCTTCCTCAGTGTTGAGTGCCCAGGATGTCTTCGAAGGCGCACAGCTCCAACAGCATCGCCCACGCCCGGCGGACGGTGCAGCAGCTGAGGATAGAGGCGAGCATCGAGAGGATAAAGGTGCAACAATCTCCCTATTCTAGAGTCACTTTCAGCTCATTTCTGTCATTTCCTCCCTTCTTGCATACTACTATGCTAAATGCTACTTGTTCGTTCAAATATCACTCACTTTCAAACAAATAATATACAAATAATTACCAAAGGAACGATGAACATTTCTTAAAAAGAATGAACCATGTGGCAGATGTAGGGAAGGTCTTGGTTCTAATTGGCTGTCCCTGCTCTGAGCATTTTGGTATATATCGCATAAAATAAGATCTGTAGCAAACACATCTTAGCACGTTTTGTCCAGCAGGATAATCACCACATATTAACACCACTTTTTCAAGTATAGATGCGACCTCCAGAAGTAAAAAGCAAACTTTAGGCTATAAAGGAAGTACATCACGGTCACATGACTTCACTTAAAGTCACCACCGCTAAGCTAATCGCTGCTAATGTTTGGCCTGATTACATTTAGTCGTTTATTTACTCCTTATTCATCAAGACATAAAATCTATTGACATCAACCAGTACAATATTGACTGACAAGTTTTATCTTATATAACAAACGTTAAGATCTGGTAAGCTTTTTTATTTATTTTTTTTTTTTTATAAACAAACAGCCATACCTGGTAAGCTTGAGTTAACCACATACCCATCCAAAAAAACCTTTACTTTGAGAAGAGGGAACCAGAAGCGCTAAAAGGCTAACTCAGTTCCAGGTTTTAGGACTCATTCCACACCACTCTTCTTGGGTTGAGTTCTTAACTCTTTCTCCCTGTGTTTGTGCAGGTCTCCAAGGCCTCTGCAGACCTCATGAACTACTGCAGTGAGCATGCCAGAAACGACCCCCTCCTCATGGGCATCCCCACCTCAGACAATCCCTTCAAGGACAAAAAAACCTGCACTATATTGTAGTGGATGCCACTTAGCATTTATGTGTTTTATTGTGCTTATTAATGTCGCTGTACTCTTTTGTTGGGATAAGTGCGGGGGGGATGGTATCATTACGTTCACATCTTCTCTGAGCAGGGTGTGAGCTCCACTAACTGGGAGACTTTGCTGCATAAGTTAGCGTCCCCCTCAGTGATGCGTTTGATTCTTCTTAATGTGTGTAAACATGTCTCCTATTCATTCGACAGTGACTGTTTCTGTCTCTCTGATTTGCCTTAATGTATTCATACAGCCAAAGCTTCCCTTCAGAATCTTAAATACTTTTTAATTCAAGGTGAGACACAAACATTTCTCATGCTCTTGTCAATTTCTGATAGTTTTTCTCTATCATGTATCTTTTTAAAACATTCAAAATACATATTAAGATCATTATTTTACCCTTTTTGAGTATGTGGATTTCTCCTAAATTCACCCAAAGTTAGCATTTGATTACGTCATTATTTTTTGGCATATTTCTACATACAATATTTGTTTAATGCAAAATACAATTGTCTTATTGTATGTGAATATTTGAGGAAGTCTCATACTGATATATATTAGTTTTCTAGATATTATTGCCTGAAAAGCCTGCTAGCATTCCAACACATTGTAAGTGATAGGCTAATAGGCCATCTCTAAGAGGTTGACCAATCATTCATAGCCTGATTTATATCAATTGTTATTCCTAAAAGCGTTGTTAAAAACATTTTTTTAATACAAAGAGAAATCCAAAATTCCCAGTAAAAAAATCTTGAATTTTGAATGGCTGGTTTTATCAAAGGCTATTTGCATATTTCACATAAAATTTCGAAACAATCCACCTGTAGTGTCTCGTCTTAAATGAATAATAATGGTTCAGACTTCCCATCAGTGTTTTAGAGATGATGTGCAGTTTAGCCGTTATTCAAATGTTACCATGAAGTATCTTTGATTAATGACAGTGCTAGTAACACTCAGTATTCTGCATCGTGGCTCTGACTGGCCACGATAATCCACATGCTGTTTAACCCCCCATGTTCCTAACAGTTGCAGTATGCAACATGATACAGTGTTGTCTTAAACTGAGTTAATGACCATTCTGAGAGATTCATTCCACATCAACATCTTCAATCCAAGAACATCTGCTCAGATTCAAACCATTGGGATGATATGACTGTGTTGTCAGCTGCACAATATGGAGTGAATGACAATGAAAAAGCTTGCGCACATTCTTTTATAATTTTGTAATGAAGACCCCCGAGAACCAAGCCAAACCAATGGTACTGCATTTAAAAAAACGAGTGGTGCAGTAATGAGTACTAAAACCTGGAAATGAGTTAGCATGGTGATGCGCAGTCATACCATAGCAACCCAGTCTCACGGCATTTCGTGTTATAGTCACGAAATTAATCTAGTGATTCGTGTTCACCAACACGATTTCCGCATTTTTTTCGTGTCACACAGAACGATTTTAAAAGCAATGTAAATAATAACAAATTGGAAGGAAAAAAAGATTTAAAAAATACAGATTTCAGTATTCTCAGGCTCTTAGCCCCATTTCTTTTCCTCGCGGACGGCAAAAAAAGTCAGAAATTATACAATTTAAAATAAAAACGATAATTGTGGCTTGATATTGGGTAAGAACATGTTTTTATAAACCACACAGCTTCCGGTCTTCCAAGACCCGACCGGACAAAAAGACGTGCTGCAGGCACGAAACACACTACCAATAGAAATACATTGCTTTTAAAATCGTTCTGTGACACGGAAAAAAAAGAAGGGAAAATCGTGTTGGTGAACACGAATCAATTACATTTAATTTATTACGTGACTATTACACGAAATGCCGTGAGACTGGGTTGACCATTGTGATGTAGTTTAATTATAGCCTAGCATTAGCTTTAGGTGATATAATTGACACTTCAATAATCACAAAGCAGTGTCAATATGTGGAAATGAGCCTGCTGAACAGTGTGTTAGTATCATAAAGGTGCCACAGAGCTTATTTTCTGCATTATAGCTAAATCTAAAGGAACAATCCCATTGCTTCTTGTGAAGGCAGCGCTTTGCGATGCTAACTTCCGGGTCAGCCTTCAAAAACAGGTCATCACTGCACCACTGTACAGCAGGCGTTTGAATGAGGCTATTTGTAGCTGTTCCTGCTAGATAACTTTCTGTGGTACCATATTTTTGGGACGCGCAGCACTGTGAGCTACGCTAAAATTCAATGTGGATCGAATGTGCTATCCTAAAGTGCTTTTGTCACAAGTGTTGTAAAGGTAAAGGTGCATTCGTAGTGTGCATTAATGACAACAACCACTCTCCCAATTCTGCTCTTGAATTTGAAACGTGTGGCGGTGCAGGTGTTCAAACTAACACGTTGTGATTCTCTGGGTGACATGTGACAGAAAAATTTAGAATTTCTTACACTTTTAAGCCTTACTTATGTTTGCCTTGTATTATGAAGAGCTCTCCTCCCGGAGTACTTCCTATAAAAAAAAGTTCTTATCAAATGTGTCTACCTGTGGGAGGATTTGTAACACCACTGTGCCATTTGTTTTTGTCTACGTGTCACTAAACATGTTTTTCTGTGTTCCCCTCGCCTGGTGCTCCACTCTTCAGTATCCTTATTCTCTTTTTAAACAGTGTTTTTTTTTATGATTGTCTTTTCTTACTTGCAATAAATAAATCCTACATGCCTCTTAAAGAAAAGCTCAGATCACCACTGCCATGTCGTGATTTTTCGGTCCATTCAGCGACTCCGTAACGGCCTTACTGCACCACTGATAGATGAATTTAACTGTCAAAATCTGACTTTTGATAAATGTCTTTATTAATATACCGATCTTTGTATGATGACTTACCTGAGATGTATAAAGAGAAGCATTCCTACAGTTCTATGCTGTGCTAATATCTCAATAAAGATGTCTGAAGAGGACCACTGCTGCCTGTTTGTTTTCTTATTGTGCCCTCAGAGTTTCTCGTTCCACTTCCTCTCATTAGCCTTTATTTATATCTGCCAGAGGAAGGCAGAGACACCGGGCCTCTCAGCGGCTGTCAGAAGGAAAGCAGAGAACACAAGAAGGCTCAAAATAGAAAGTACCAAACCCTGATTTCCGCTCTTGGAGAGTAGAGAACTATTTTGGGCGAACGTCTTTCAGCCTGTGAGCGTGGTTCCTTCTCGCTGGTGGCCGCTCTGACCTTGCTCCTGGCCAGCTGCTGGACAAACGGCTTGTTAAATCTCTCCTGCACACAGTTGGAAGATCACAAAGGAATAATACTCATTGTCACATCTGCAGAAACACTGAATAGGACATGATGGCTCTCACACTTCAATCTGACTAAAGCGTTGTCACCTATTCTTCATTGTTTAGGACTTACCATCGTTTTGCTATTTTCTCACAGATTGTGTTGTTTTACTGGAAGATCCCTGCAGGAACAGCCAGGTGCATTAGCATTGTGTAGAAGGCAGAATATTTTTTATTGAATGTCAAAGATCAGAATCAGGTTTTATTCCATGAAGCATACAAGGAAATTGTGTTGGTGTTTATTTGTACATACATCAGAATCAGAAATCCTTTATTTGTCCCGCAGCTGTGGAAATGTACAGCGTTACTGCAAAAGTGATATAACTACGGGGGCCGACATGTGCCAACACGCTACAATGGCCCAAAACATTTCCATTAGGAGAAACCATAGACTGCATATATAAAGGGAGAAACACGCTGCAGTTTCAAAAATGATGCAAACATAAAAACACAAAATGTTCCGAAACACATGCACATTAAGTAAATATCTTCAGCAACTTGACAACACATGCGCAGTGTTTACTGAAAGCGCTGCATAAACAAAACGCTGCTAGAAGCTCAAAACCCAAGGTAAAAAGGGACACTAAAGAGTGACGCACACAGCTGGGACCGGAGCGCTTGCTGATCAGACATTATGACGATGGCAACTGTCATTGGAAATAATAATATGTACGTTTAATCGGCTTATTTTAACCATGTTATTGCATGATTCCTGAAGTTTGAAAAAATATGTAATATTATAAAATGTATTTTTTGCACATACCAGTGATTATTGCAAAGTAAACTGCAAACAAATTGTATATTGCACATTGCAGTGTTATTGCACAGATTGGGGAGTTGTGCAGATGACCATCTCACCGACTGAAAAATAAGTCAGAGTGCATGCTTTAAGGTAACTTTTGAAACCAAAAGAGGTATTTCTCTGATGCCCCAGCGTGGAACCGTCTGCTGGGTTTCTCTGTGTCTGTGGTTCTGCAGGCAGGTTTCCACAGAGGGTCATGGTCAGGGGTTCTCACATTGTTGCACAATGACACACTGGGATTACTGCACAGGCTGGGGGGGGGGGGGGGGCATGCTTCTAGCCTTCAGAGGCATTACAGTGTCAGTGTGTTGGAATGTGCTGATGAGGGGGAGAGGAAGGGGGGTCAGAGGGGTGTGGGCGGGAGTGCAGTGGCACCTTTGTTCCTCTGGTGGGCTCAGCGGGTGTAGATAAAAAAAAAGCATATGTAACTATAGATGCACAAAGAGTACTTAGTTAAGGTTGGAATTAAGTACCATTTTGAGGAACTTAACTGGAGTATTTATATTTTTACTTCACTACAGCCTCTAGTTACTTTGCTTTGACTTTAAAAGTACATTTATAAAACATGCTGCATTACTTCATATTAAAGAACCTGCATAAAAGATTTATACATTTGACATTTTGGCCTTTGGGAGCTCTGTGGTATGACTGGTAAATGGGCCACTTTATACTTTACTAATTTATTGAGTACTCAATTCTGTTATTGCAACATTATGCTACGTGTGGTGTAACACACCATGGACAGCAACCATTTCGGACCACAGCAAGGCATGTTTTTTAAGAAGAATAAATAAAATCATTTTATTGTATAAAAGAAATAGCTTTATTCAATATTTGGGTCGAACTACTGTTAACTTTAGTAATTAGTAGTGTGATAAGCAGGATAATGTACAGTGAGTCATACTCAAACTGTAAAATTCCACACTGCTCATCCTGTCAGTGTTCATTTCGTAATCATGCTGTATAATTGCAGTGAATTAACCCTTATTTACATGTACATACTTTTACTTGGACATTTACCCAGTATTTTAGGATTTAAATATTTTTATTGTAACTTAAATTAAGGATCTTGAAACTGCTATCACGACCATTAATGAGAATTTGTAGCAACAATTGCAAAATGAAAACCCCGCCCTTAATTGGAATGTGGATTATGTTTAGACTATATTGTCCAGCTACATTTTCATTAAATAATTTATTTATTAAATATTTAGATTTCACAAGGATGTTAGGACATTTGAAGGCTACGTTCAACTAAATTTCAAGCTATAGATTTGTAAAAAGAAACTTGCAAATTATTTTATTTGCAGATGTAGAATATATAACTTGTATGTATAACACATGGAAACATTTATTGAATGGTAAATGTCGCCTTCATTCTACAATACTGTTATCTTGACCTGACGTTGACCTGTTCGCCAGTGCTTTGATTCCTGTAGGGAGAGGGGGGTAAGATGAGCCACCCCCTTTATCTAAGGAACTGTGCACATTTGTTGTCATGTGGCCATTAATTCAGGAAGCACCCATCATTTATATTTGGCTGTGATGGAGAGAAGAACATGGTAAAGTGGTAAATATGTTTTTTTCACAATAAACCATATTTCGCTTTTCAAAGTACATTTTCAACATGTCAGGTATAATTACTGTGTTGTCAAAGCAAATGTATCCAGGTCCTAAAATATGTATCAAACATGTTGGTTATTTAGCAAGGTGTAAAACCATGTGAAGCATTTAGCTAAAGATTAGCAGGAATGACTAAAATAAATATTCTAATCTAAAAATACAGAATCTTGATAGAATGAATTATATTCTTTTAGGTCTAGATTGGTTGAATAATTTTAAGGCATGCTACCATCTTTCCTGCTGTGTGCCTGAAGCAACATCTTTAGAAGGGCTGCAGCCTTCAATAAAACTACAGTGATAGATGAGAGGATCACCACGATTTAAATCATGAATAATTATCACTGACTATAATTATATATATAATTATCATTTAAATCAGTAACGTTTTTTTTTAACTAAGGCTCAGGTTAAAACTTTAAAGTGGTCAATTTACTCCCAGATGGCTCACGCCACGTTTACACGGAGACGAAAACAAAAACCAATCGATGTCGATATCAAAAACGTCTTCCGTCCACACGGAATCGGCTCAAGAAACGTGTCCGTCCACACGAGACCACTCGGCCCGCTGGAGGCGCTGTAGTACATATGCCGGGCCTGTAAATGGTGCTGTACTTCTGCCACAAAATACACCGAAAGCAGCGAAGATGTAGTTCATGTAGTTCTCCATGTCCACTTGTTGCTGATGGTTGTGGTAGAGGAGCTGTAGATTTTTGCACTAACATCTGTAGCATGGTCAGTAGCGTCTGGAGCACGAAAGCAACACTGTGATCTGCCGTTGTTGTTGTTGTTGTTGGCAAAACAAATCAGCAATGACGCGGGTGACGAGGGGGTGAGCAGCAGAGGTGGGGAGAGGCGGGGCTGTGGCGTAATCATTATCAGGAAATGATCGTACACACGGAGCCGTTTGGCCCCCCCGAGCGTTTCGTCCGCAGATCTCCCCACCTTGGGAGCCGTTATCGTTTGAAGGCTCCGTTTCCGTGGTTCCGTTACGGCCTCGTGTGGACGAACCGTCCATACGAGAGAGAACTGTAGCGGATACAACCCGTTTCGTCTCCGTGTAAACGTGGCATCAATGTACCCCTTGATGCGGAACAACTTACCCCTCAGATGGGGCAAGTTAAGCCAATCGTTTTTGAGGGGTCATATTTTCATGGCCCTTGATAAATGTATTGTTTTGATTTCGATTGACAGAAGACACCCTGAAGTAAAGGTTGTTGTTGTCATTTGACTTCTATCAAATGTTTCCTTGCCTGGAGGAACACATAACTACACATTAGCTCATTTTACCCCACTCTCCCCTATCTTTGGCACAATGTCAGAGTATAATACAATTCTATGCATTACAGCACAGCTTAATATGTTCCTCGGGTTGCACTATACAACAATTCAAAGTGCACCGTGACTTATCAGAGGCATATCTGCTGTAGTGAGTAACACATGATGTACCTCCACCTTTGTGTAATTCACTGGGAGGCCTCAGTCACACTGAAACTTACGTCAGTCCATCGCTGCTCCTTAAAATAACCTTTTCCCTTCAATCACAACAATGCAACGTGACATCAGTCAGCGTCACACCCTGCTGTCACAAACAACCTTTCACACACAGAGGCTGAAACAAGACTCTGCTGGGCCCTTTCCACCATTATATGTAGGAGCAGTTTTATCATCCTGTCATAAACTAGTGTTTATTCAAGCGTCCTTTATACTGTCCATCAGACTTCATCAGTGCTGCCTGTGTGTTGGATGAAGGCGTGCATGTGACCTCATAACGATTAGATCAGTGGTTCTCAACTGGAGGGTCGCGACCCCGTATCGAGTGGGTGGCAGATGTGTGAGTGAAGAAAAATAAATAAAAATAATAATAATTCTTTCAATTTTTATTTTTTGGGGAAAAAGTCAAACTTTTATTTTGAAGGCCCGATGTTCTAACGCTGTGCATGCAGTAGGCGTTGGAGTGGAAGTACCGGAGACCATAAACGGTTTTGAAAACTGCTGTCACGTAGTGATCATCTTCTCAATAAAACATTGTTGCCGATGTTTTTTCGAGTCTTCTGGCCAATCAGAATCAAGATTGTGGCCGGAAGTCCCCGTGGAGAATAACTTTGCGGTATAACTATTCTTTACATCCATGGGTACAACTTCAGATAAAAATGAACACATAATGAAATATGACCCCCGGTTTGATGATTGACAGGTCACAGAACAATGGGGGTTATCTACTCTTACCCATAATTTAAAGTAATTCACACAGACTATCTCCTCTGTGAGGAGCAGCAAGTTCAGCTGTCAGAACAAAGTGACAAACAAACAATGGCATAACATATTATTAATATGTCGGGTAGTAATAGATTTATTTATTTTCTTCTCAGAGTGTACCATTATGCGTAGTTTATATGTTAGTATTTCAAAAATAGGGAGAATCCCCCCAGACCCCCTGCTGGGGTTGGGTTTTCAGTATGTCACGTTTTTCACGTGTGAATTTGCCGGATTGGCTCCAAATCTGCCTTTTTATTTTAAAAGCATAGTTTAGTACTGTGAAGGGATATAGCCTAAGGGATATATGCCCTGTACTTCACTTTAATTAATATTGTATGCTGAAAAGCGTATATTACAGCACGATTTTTTGTTGAATAGATTTGAGTGGTTAAAAAATGTTGGGTCCCGAGGCCTGGTTTAGATCATGAACTGGTTTAGATCATGAACCTGCCATGTTTAATGTGTCAGTAATTATGTTAGGAAACGATAGTTACGTCTGTCACTACGGTTCTATGAGTCCCGGATGAAAGGAACAGATCCTCTGACGACACCGGCCGATATAGCCGGTGTCACGTGGGTCACAGGTGACTTCGTTGTTATTGTTACTCGAGCTGCGCATGCGCGCGATGGACATATCCAGTGCTAAAGCACCACCTCTGGCGGTCAGTAGGGACGAAATAGAACCGACATTTAAGCAGTGATGGAAAGTAACTAAGTAAATTCACACAAGTACTATACTTGTAACATTTTGTAACATTTTGAGAGACTTGCAATTAAATTGAGTATTTGCATTTTATGCTTCTTTGTACTTCTACTTCACTACAATTCAGAGGTAAATGGTGTACTTTTACTCCACTACATTTTTAAATACATTTCAAAGATTTGGATGAATGATGTGAAATATAATCAAGTGTTGAATCAGACTTTAGTTCCACCTGGAGTAAATTCACAAGCTACCCTGCAGTATACAAAGTCATTCAAACTAGCTGCACCTTTACCAGCTTTGAGAACACTTGAATGATCAATCATTATCATATCATATTATTCTGAAATGGAACAATCTGCACAATGACTACTTTAAGTATATGTTGATGCTAATACCTTCGTACTTTTACTTGAGTAACATTTTGAATGCAGGACTTTTACTGTAACAGAGTAGTGAGAGTACCTATAATAATACATGACTTCATAATATTTTGTTATTAATCTGAAATCAATGCAGTGGAGTAAAGAGGGCCTCTGATTTGTAGAGGAGTAGAAGTATAGAACAGCAGGAAAAGGAAATACTCAATTGAAGTACAAATACCTCAAACTTGTACTTAAGTTATGTCATACCATTAATTTATTTAGCTACATTGCACCATTAAATATAACATCATATTCTAAAATAGGCTGTTGTGCAGAATGAGTACTTTTACTCTTGGGACTTTTTGTGCATGTGGTTGCTAATGCTTTTGTACATATTACTTTTACATAACATTTTAAATTCACAACTTTAACTTGAGTATTTCTACACTTATGTGTTACTACTTTTAACTTAAGTATGATATCTAAATACTTGACCCACCTTTGCCTGCATGTCTCTGATTTATCATGATCACATATTGTCACATGACCTCTCTTCCATGATGTCTTAGCTCTGGTTGTGTAACTGAAGGCCAGCCTCTTCTCGTGACCATGACTCGGCACTTCCTGAGGGGATTGCCTGCGTTACATGATGAGCCTGTGACATCATCACACCCTGCTCCTGGGAGATCACCTGCGCGTGTGTGTGAGACACAGTTGGATAAGAAAAGGGAGCGTGGGGGGTGAAGCAGTTCAGACCGGCTTGCACAACACATTGCATGCCAGTGCCTCCTTAACGAACAATTTTCCAAGTCATGTGCTCTGCAGTCAGCCACACACACATTCTGATCCTGGGGGCAGAGTCAGCCATCACTGATGGGACCACGGTGCCTCAATTAAAAAGTGATATTATTAATATTTAGAGCACTGCTATACAGTGGTGTCAAGACTCAAGAGTGCATTTACTCAAGGAGGGTACTTTGTGAGATACTTTTTGCATTTTATGTTGCTTTGTAGTTTTACTCCACTACATGTATTTTATACCTTCAGTTACTTCACAGATGTGGATTAATGATTACATTACATTACATGTTACTTGTTAGACGCTTTTATCCAAAGCGACTTACATACACAATACTGTGGGCAATCCCCACAGGAGCAATTTGGGGTGAAGTGTCTCAGGGACACAAGACATGCTGACCTGTGGGGTTTGAACCTTGACGCCCTGATCCCAACACCAAGGCTCTATCCACTGCGCCACACGCCTCCCCGAAATAAGTGATGGTAAATATAATCAAGTGTTAAATCAGACTTTAGTTCCGCCTGGAGTAAATTCACAAGATACCCTGCAGTATACAAAGTCATTCAAACTAGCTGCACCTTTACCAGCTTTGAGAACACTTTCATGATCAATCATTATAAAACATATCATATATATTATTCTGAAATGGACCAATCTGCCCAACGACTACTTTTACTGTCGCTACTTTCACTATATTTTGATAATAATACTTTTGTACTTGATTGCAGGTCTTTTACTTGTATTGTACTTGTCTATTCCTACACTCTGCTACTTCTACTTTTACTTGTGTACAAGATCTGAGTACTATATGTGGAATACAGGTATTGTGTGTCTTTCTTTGTGTGCAGCTGATGTCACATGCTCTTTTTTTAGGAAGTCAGCTGATGAAACGCACACTGAACTGTCCAACAAATCAGTGAGGATCTGTGAAAAGGGAACCTGTGTGGATGAGTGAGCGAGTTCCTGCTGAGCGAGCAGAAGCACGTGCAGAGAGCGCAGAGGATTATTGTTCTCATCAGCTCAGAGATGGCACCGGGGCCACAGAGGCCAGCGTGACCCCTCTGATCCGCACGTGACTCCTCTTTACAGCCGTCAAAGGCCACAACAGCAGGGCGTTTCCTAACATTTCCAGAAATGAAAAAAAAAAAAGGAGAACAGTTCTGGATTCCAAAAAGGAAATACTTTTTTATTGACAGCAATACATATGTATTCAGATTTTGCAAAGTAAAAAAAAGGAACATAAATACATTTAAATATCATTAGAAATAACTTATATTGTAACAAAATAATTATTTGTACTTGTGCCAATAAAACAGCTGGCATAGGAAGTACACACAATGTCTTCACTGGATGTGGAGCCCTTCCCTTTTTTTTCTTTTTTTAAATAGGACAATAGCAACGTCAACATTTACTATTTGAATGAAATAAGTGAAATTGCATAAAAAGGTCCAGTGTTTCAACAAGTGCTTTGTTTCTGCAGAGAGGCCTCCTCCACTCCACAGACCCTCCTCTCTCTGACTCGGATCAGAGGCTTCACCATACAGACATGATAGGATCCTCGAGTACAGGAAGTGTCTGTGCTTTTTGAAACGTCCACTTCATGACGACACAAGTGCTTCCTCCGTCTCGTCTTCAAGGCTGACAGAAGCAGCTCCAAACAGTCCACAGAGGGAGTCCATCCCCCGGCTTTTTTTTCTTCTTTTAAATACATCCCATATAGACGCCAGAGTCTTTTTTTTCTTCTTTCCCCATCAGCAGTGCTTTGGAATTTTATCTCTGGGTGGCAATGTGTCCATCAGGGTTCACACCACGCTTACTGTGCAGATACAAGTCCTTCCTCAGGTTTTTCATTCTCAAAGTTCATCGCTCGGGCAGGTTGATGATGGGAACCCACTGGTCCATGCAGCGGCTCTCCCTGCAGAACCGGTTCACTTTGGTCAGAGCAGGGTCCTTCCATGATGTCGAATGAGGGCTCTGAAAATATAAAAGAAGAGAAAGATAAATAATCTGAATTCAGTGTGCAAAGTTTACTTTTGGGTCCATGGCTTGTGAATGTTTTATTTGACCAGCCTCTCAATACATAACCATTGTTTTTCTGGCTGTTGAGTGATGCAAATCTACTTTCAATTTGCATTTATTACATGTCCATGGCAACGGTAACAAACAGTGCCCGAATGTGTGTGTGTGTGTGTGTGTGTGTGTGTGTGTGTGTGTGTGTGTGTGTGTGTGTGTGTGTGTGTGTGTAGATATTAAAGGTATTCCACTCTGCTCAAATTCCATAAGTCATATGAGAGAGGAGTCATTCACTTGTTTATCACAAGAACAAGTACAGGCAAGTTCTTCTTTGAGTGTCGTACACTTGACTTACCCCCTTGTTTTAAATCATTACAAAATGTATTCAGATATGTGGAATGAAACTTACAGTGACTAGGACGCAGTGCAGGTCCATAGGTTCCCCCCCGCTCTGTTTTCCTCCTCCACCCAACATTTCTGCCAGGCGCCGGGTGTTGTTGACTCTCAGGATGTTGATGTCGTTCTCGCAGCAGAAAGCCTGTATGAGGGTGAAGTGGATCTGCAGGGCCACATCTTTCACATCTTCATCATCAGTGGCCAGGATGCACAGAACCACATTATCAGGGTCCCTGGAGAGCAAAGGAAGAGACAATTAGTCTATTTGGATTCAAACAAACCACAGGGTATGTACTATTGTACATAAGCACAGTAGTTTTTAGTGAGGGATCTGTGGTGCCTGTCAATGGGTGATTAACATTGTAACCTTGTACTTACACATTGAGGGACTTGGCAGCCTCATACACTCCGACAGTGATGCAGCCCTGTGGTAAGGCAGAGGCGAGGACCTCTTCCAAAGCTTTCGCCACCGAATCCATTCTGCAACACACAGACAAATAATAGGACCAGGTCAGAGGCGGAAGAAGTACTCAAGTAAAAGTATACTGCAGTGTAAAGAGTATGCAGCAGCAGAACTTTCAATGATCTTGCTTATTTGAAGTGAATATGTCAGCACTGTTCTTGTTGTCCTTAGTTTGAATCTTTATGGTTTATTGCACTTATTGTACGTCACTATGGATAAAAGCGTCAGTTAAATGTAATGTAATAATGTAAAAAATAAAATACCATGTTACAAGTAAAAGTCTTGCATTCAAAATTGTAATTAGGTAAAAGTAAAAAAGTATTGGCAATAAAATACTTTAAGTACCAAAAGTAAAAGTATGCGTTATGCAAAATGGTCATTTTAAGCACCACATATTTTTAAATGATTATATTACATTTATTCAAATTGTTGATGCATTAATGTGTTTAACACTGCAATGGTGCACTTAGCAAAAGTGGGATTTATTTGAATTACTTTATACACAACTGGGTAGCTTAACCTATACAAATATAATATAAATAATAACACCACTGTAGGACATCGTTAGTTAAACCATACCACTAACACTTTCCTACGTCATTATGCCCTGGCTAACATTCAGTTAGCTTCACTGCTAGCTAACCACCCGGCGTCGTCTCAAACTGACAGATGTGCACGGGTTGGTTTCGCCACGTAAAAAGTGTTTTCACTTTAACAGTTAATATAGTTTTGACAGGTGTGGGAAACTAAACCGACATATTCAATGTCGTGTCATGTCAACTTTCGTGATACTTATTTTTAACAGCGTTGTGTTAGCTAGTGAGTGAGTGCAAAGTGTCTCGCGACATGTTCTCATCAGAAGACCAGTTAGCTAACCTGTCTGCCTCAACGACAATGTCAAGTAGTTGTTAACAAATAAATATATTTGAAGTCACTTTTATCGTGCATTAATATATTAAATGCATGTAATGCTGCTGCAGACAACCAATATGATGGCAAAATCAGCGTAGCAGGTCGGTGATGCATGCACCGATGTCTTAAAGAATAAATGGCATATCATTTACCTTTCTTGAGAGTAATCCCCACTTAGTTCCTCAAATGTCATGTTGTACATATAATCAAAATCCACGCAAGAGCAGAGAGAGTGTAGTCTCTAGTACTGGCGAGTTATCCTGGTATCTTCTCGACTAAACACACACTTTATCTGCAGTTCACTATGCTGCAACTGAGGGATAAAACTGGCAACTCCACACTAAAACTGTCCGGGACAATGCAAGTCAGGAGAGAACATTTGCCAAACTGCGATGATTGGTCGTATGCTAATCATTGGGCGTGCCCTCTAGTGTGATTGGTTGGTCACACAGCAACAGGCGTGTGTGTCTCCAACCGGGTAACCACCGTAACTGCAGCTGTCTGCTGACTGCTGGCCTCTCACATTTTTGGACTAACATTAAAATACACTTTTCAGTAGCCGGGCTGCAAAACTCATCTACTCGTGGAGCCATTCACAGCTGTTGATTTCTCTAGTGAACTCCTAACTTCCCCAACACTTTGCACAAAAACACACAAGTATCTTGACTACAAACATATTTCTTCCAATCTAAGAACAACCTGAACATAAACAGGACTCCACATTATATACCCCAGAGTGAATAAATATCTACTTTAACTGAATGAATAAGAACTCACCCTCGCTGCCGGACAGGACAAGACAGGTTTCGGGACCACTGCATGGCAACGGGACGCTCCTGAGGAATTCTGCTCTCTGATTGGTCCTCTGTAGAGCGTGCGAAAACCCACTGAAACTGCGCGCGAGATCCAAAGGACTGGCGCGAGAAAGACAGGACCTTTGAGCGAACCACGACCAAACTACTGTGACTCACCGGACATACTCTGCTTGGGACTATTTACAACTAGGGCAGTATCATTCCTGGCTACCACTTTTCCCACTAAACCAATTATATCTATTGGGGTTTCAGAAATCAAAAGTTCTATCGTCCCACAGAATAAATGGGTAGACTAAGATATGAAATAATAAAGAAGAGGCACATGTTAAACAAATCAATTAAGTACACATCCAAGTAGAAAAGATAAATTGCATTATAAAACAGTCATGCAAAAGTAATGAAGTATCAGATAGTTATAGCTGTGGTTGATTGTAATCTTTGTGATAGCACTTGATACATAATATATATTATCATGAATTCTTACTAAAGTTATAGCAATATATGTTTATATTTGATAACTTTAGAGAAGTTGAAATTACACGGTTATTCATATGTTAGATAAGAGCTGTAGGTCAATGGGTCATATGAGCACGAATAAGAGACTAATAGGACTAAGTACCAAAAATATAATATTAAAAATAGGATTATTCAACTCATAAACATCCTTAGAATTAGACAGGTGGGAACCGTGATACTTTCAAAGAAGCTAATTGCTTAATCGTTTAAACTCTTGAGTTGAAGAAAGGCAATTCATGCAGGATGACTCAGGAAGTGAAATGGAGCCATGCTGTGGATGTTATGGGATGTCCTGCTGCCCCTTGGTGGCTGCAGGCAGCACTCACGGACAAAAGGCTGCACATTAGAACTCGGGAGGGTTCTACCAGGTTCTACACATGGACAAAATAAAGTGTACTTTGGCTCCAAAGGTACATGGCAACCTTTTTAACATACATGAAAAGGTTGGGAGTTTGTACTCTTAATCCGTGTATCTACCGTCCAATTGTTTTTCTTTATTAAACATGTAAACGGAAGAGCGTCTGAGAGGCCCTTTTGCTTTTTACCTTACTAAATGGTCTAATGGTCATTGGAGCGAGGGGCGGGGCCAAACTCACGGAAGTGATTTCAAAACAAAAGCACTCGTTTGCTAAAATCACACTTTGAATCACTACAGTATCCTGCTGAAGGAACGGTGATTATTATAAACAAGGGGAATTTAGTGATCACAACGAAAACAGCCAAGACACATATTGAGCCCAGAAAATTGATGTTATTAGGGGCTGTAAATATAATAAGCCTATGTCTAAAATGGACAACATTGTTAGGAGATTTAAACTATACAGCGGTTCTGCACTGCGGTCACTCAACCGTCTCTCGACTTTGCTTTTTCAAATCTGCTGCTCTTCATTATTCCTTCTATATTTGAAGAGTGATACAAATATTTGTTACCACACGTTCTTAAGGAAACTGACACTGTTGGACTCGGTTCTAGTTTGACTTCTACCAGAAATAAAATGAAGTAGCCTACTTCTACTGTGTACTTTGTGAGTAATCCTCTCATAGTCCCCTCCATAATGCATGTTTTTCTGCTATCTTTGATGAATGATACAAATATAATTTTACCATTAGCCTACTTCTAATGACATTGATACTGTTTGACTTTGTATTAGCCTACTACTAACAATAAATTGAAGTACTTTTACTGTGTATTTTTTGAGAAATACTCTGTCAAAGTCCCCTGCTGAGAACAAAATCAAGCCACTTCTGCTAAGTTTGATGAGGGAATTCTTTTTTGTTGCCATTAGTTCTTCGTGGAATTGATCCTGTTGGACTCAGTACTCGTGAAACCCCCACAAGTACTATGAAGTACTTACTGTGTAGTTTTCCAACAATCCTCTGTCAATGTCCCCTCCTGAGAACAAGAATGCATGTTTCTCTGCTATTTTGAATAAGCGTTAAAAAACCTTTCTTGATGAAACTGATATTGTTGGACAGAGTATTTTAAGAGGATGGTAGACTGCACACTGACACACTCTGTCACTCTTGTTGGACTCTTATGATGCTGCTGTCTTTTAATATATAATTTTTTCTCAGCCCTTAGGTCGTTCCTCGCAGATTCTTCAGTCTCATCAGCGTCATCCTTCCATCAGTCCCAGTCAACGCCTCCAGCACACTTCCAGTGTCTGACTCCATATGATATTGTCCTGATGCTGTAAGGGTGATGCCCCATGATCACACAATGACCCCTCTAAAGTCTGAGTGCCAAGGACCTCATATTATGTCTGTCATTAATGTGACTACAGACCAATAGCCCTCACCTCAGTGATTATGAAATCACTAGAAAGAATTCTGCTCCGATTTCTTATCAGTACAACACAAGACAAACTGGATCCATACCAATTTGCCTATAAACAAGGGTGCGGTACGGAAGATGCTGTGGCCACTCTGGTTCACATCATCACTAAACATTTAGATAAACGCAACACCTATGCAAGAGCCCCCTTCCTAGACTTCTCATCAGCATTCAACACAATACAAGCAGACATCTTGGTGTCAAAAATAGCCAAAATGGAAGTAAATCCATACCTTATTTACTGGTATGCTGCTTTCCTCACTAGTAGAGAGCAACTTGTGAAGGTTAACAAAACCCTGTCATCTGCCATCACAACCAATGTAGGGACCCCCCAGGGCTGCGTGAGTTCAGCTGTGCTCTTTACTCTATACACTGATGATTGTCGTACCAACACACCAAATCAAGTCATCATTAAGTACTCTGATGATACTGCAATAATATCTCTGCTCAGTAACACAGACGACCCTGAGCTGCACCGACAGGCTGTAAATAAGGTGGTGGAGTGGACTGATAACAATGCTCTTGAGATCAACACCAAGAAAACTGAGGAAATCATTTTTGGCTCACCATCTGACTCCCATAAAGTCCCCATTGTCATCCATACAGATGAAATCAAGCAGGGAGTTTCATACAAATACTTGGGTGTAATGATTGACCATCTGCTGTCATGGAAGGATCACATTGAATATCTGTGCAAAAGGACAAAACAAAGAATTCATTTTCTCCGCCGTCTTAGTTCTTTTTGGGGCGAGCAGAGAAATTCTTCTATTGTTCTTTACATCTGTGATCATGTCTATTCTGCAGTACTGCAATACTACCTGGTACAAATGTTTGTCAGCAGCTTTAAAATCAAAACTTCTCCACCTGTTAAAAATCTGCTCAAAGATTGTTGGTCAACCCTGTCAGAGACTCTATGACTCAGCCTATCATAACAACCTAGTGAGGCTGTCCAACAACATCATCTCTGACCCAAACCATGTTCTGAACATTGAATATGAACTGCTACCATCTAATCGGAGATACAGGGTCCCACGATTCAATAAAGTCAGACTGAAGCACTCCTTTGTGCATCAGTCAATCCTCACAGTAAATACAGAGCTAAATCCCAGATCAAATGCACGCTAAAGGTTATTTGAGCATGTTTTCTCTCATTGATTGTGCTGTTATGTTAAATGTTTGTTGTTTGTGTTTCATGTATTGTGTCTAGATACTTGTCTGTTGATGTTGGACATGGAGCTGCTGTGACGCAAGTCAAATTTCAGACTTGATCTGACCAATAAAGTATTATCGTATCGTTACATCACCCATTATAGCAATTTGCTTTCCTTTTTCTCTTCTCTTAACTGGATAGCCCTGTCTTTACGTATAATACAATGTAAAGTCCTTTTCCTGCACCATTTGAAGGCTTCAAAACAGGCATTTTTACTGTATGTGTTTGGAGAAATGACACAATCAATGGCCCAGAATTGTACTTTATAAACTATGAATCTTGTGGTGCTTGAAGAAATTCACACTGGCTAAGCTGGACAGGCTATATATGTGCAGAACATTTAAAATATTCTTCATTTGCAGTATTTTAAAGAAAAAGTGTTCAGAAAGACTGCATCAATTATATGCTAATATATATATATATATATATATATATATATATATATATATATATATATATAATATCAATATTTGTATTAACTAACCAAAGTCAATTTAAATAGCGGGCAAAAATAGGTTAATTGCCATGCATGTGGTGTTTGATATAGTTTACGTTCAATTTCAACTATTTTAGGCAGAAAAACGTATATTGAATAAACCTTTTTTAATAATTTACTATAATTTAGAAAGGTTTTTGTGAGAAATCATTTCAAATGTAAACTTATTTTCATTTTATATTTCAATTTGAAATGTTTGCCCACAACATTATTAATGTATACATTTTTATCAATTTTTAAAAATTATGAATCCATTTATTTTATTGTACTTCATTGAGGCTGGGAAGATATCCAGCATGTAGTTCAACATGCAAATGTTCTAATGCAAGTAAGTATAACATGGAAAAGGAAATAAAATACGTTTCATAGGAGGATGTGGATTTATTTTCTCTCACCTTGTAATTACACAATCAAACAATCTATAATTTAGCTCTGGCTTTCACTCACAAAAAAACATTTAGTTGAATTGGACACATTTTTCGAAGCTCTATTGACTGACATGCAATGACTGGGACTGATGGAAGAATCTGCGAGGAATGAACTAGGAGCACAGAAATAATCATATATTAAAAGACAGCAGCATCATAAAAGGCCAACAAGAGTGACAAGAGTGTGTCAGTGTGCAGTTTACCATCCTCTTAAAATACTCTGTCCAACAATATCAGTCTCATGAAGAAAGGTTTTTTAACGCTTATTCAAAATAGCAGAAAAACATGCATTCTTGTTTTCAGGAGGGGACATTGACAGAGGAGTACTGGAAAAGTAGTAAGTAGGCCTACTTCATAGTACTTGTGGGGGTAGTTTCACTAGTACCGAGTCCAACAGGATCGATCTCACGAAGAACTAATGGCAACAAAAAAGAATTCCCTCATCAAACTTAGCAGAAGTGGCTTGATTTTGTTCTCAGCAGGGGACTTTGAGAGAGGATTTCTCCAAAAATACACAGTAAAAGTACTTCAATGTATTGTAGTAGTAGGCTAACTAATACAAAGTCAAACAGTATCAATTTCATTAAGAACTAATGGTAAAATTATATTTTTTATCATTCATCAAATATAGCAGAAAAACATGCATTATGTACTAAGGAGGGGACTTTGACAGAGGATTACTCACAAAGTACACAGCAAAAGTACTTCATTTTATTTCTGGTAGAAGTCAAACTAGAACCGAGTCCAACAGTGTCAGTTTTCTTAAGAACTTGTGGTAAAACATATTTGTATCACTTGTCAAATATAGCAGGAATAATGAAGAGCAGCTGATTTGAAAAAACAAACTCGAGAGGCGGCTGAGTGATCGCAGTGCAGAACCGCTGTATATTTTAAATCTCCTAACAATGTTGTCCATTTTAGACAGAAGCTTATTATATTTACAGCCCTTAATAACATCCATTTTCTGGGCTCAATATGTGTCTTAGCCGTTTTCGTTGTGATCACTAAATTCCCCTAGTTTATAATAATCACCGTTCCTTCAGCAGGATACTGTAGTGATTCAAAGTGTGATTTTAGCAAACGAGTGCTTTTGTTTTGAAATCACTTCCGTGAGTTTGGCCCCGCCCCTCGCTCCAAGGACCATTTGAACATTTAGTAAGGTAAAAAGCAAAAAGGCCTCTCAGACGCTCTTCCGTTTACGTGTTTAATAAAGAAAAACAATTGGACGGTAGATACACGGATTATTCTTGACTGATGTACGTTTAAACTATCTTATACTGTTAGAGGTTGTTAATAATGATAATATCGGCACTGTTATTATTTATTTATAATTACTCTATTTATTATTATTTGTATCTATTTGTCTTTTTTATTACTGTTTTTATTATTATTATTTTTACGAGATATTTCAACTCTTAGTTTGTTTATTATTTAAACTTTTTTATACTATGACTGCTTTCTTGTTCTGTACAGGGGAAGGGAATGGGTGTAAACATGCTCACTCGGAAAATACTTTTTGTATTTCAAAGTTGCTATATTGTTTCAGTATACTATACTGTTGTATAATTCTGAGGTATTTTTACAAGACACCACGGGCACCAGATCTTTTCAATCTAGAGGTTTGGGGCTATTTCCTGTCTTCTTTCAGAAGTAGAAAAGTACACATCCAAAATACATATTTATGTGTTTATTTTGTGTAACTTGGTTTACCTATATACGTTTCCTACTGAATTCACCAAATGTTAGCATTAGATAATGCCTAATTTGCATATTTACACATGTATTTTCCGAGAACTTGTAAAGTTACTGTTGCCCCAGGTAGGGGAAAAATTGGGATAGTATAGTGTTTCATCTCTGTATTTATGAACCTCATACCTGTATCATATTTTTGACAAAGGGATTCTGCACACTTACATTTTTTAAGTTCTTTGAGTTTACCTGAGTACAAATATAGGTTCAGTGGTAGAGGAGCTGTGTTATTTGTTCAATGCTTAACCAGGATACTGGTGTTTGTAGTGACAACCAGCAGGAAGCAACAGAGAGTTGGACTTCCCAATAATACCATTGAAGATTTGGTAGTGCCAGACCTCTCTCATAGGGGAGATACAACGCAAATATGGTAGGCCTAGCCCTTCTATTATTCCAGATTAACCTATAAAACATGCTTTTCATTTTTGCAAAAAAGTTAGTAGGGGGACTAAGAGGAATGGACTGAAAATCTGAAAACGTGTAATACAAGAAATAATAGTCTTAACAAAAGTACTCCACTGGGGAAGTTTCATGATGATATTTTTTTTTTTTACATTTTTTACCCATTCACCAATATATTTAATACATTAAAACCAAAAAAGATCTGCCCTTTCCTTCAGACTTCCTTCCTCCAACACACACAAACGCGCACATGACCAATGAGGGCACGAGGTAAGTTTGTGCACAGATGGAAGGCTGACAGGCAGGTATCCAGTTATTTTAGCCGGGCCGGCTCAGATGATTGGTCGTGCTTTTTACAGCGCTACGGCTTCCACAGATGGCATTTTTTTATGGATTTATTGTCAAAGCACTTAAAATATTCATTGCTATCGGGATGTTAAGAGCATTCCATGGAATATAACAACAAGTGTTTCTGAAGTTAATTGCCTAACCCACTTTTAAGTGTTACGTTGTGGTAATGCTAAAAGGATAAGACATTTTATAAAGATGTTCTTCTTTTGTTTTCAGGTGTTCCCAAGAACACTTTGTTGCCTGTATACCTTTTGTGAATCAGCAATTCTTAATATTCAAATGAAAAGATATAATAATAATTCACATGTACACAACATTATGACATTCATTATAAAAGCAAAAGCTCCTTTTGTTCATGCCGCTATACATCGTATAACAATTAAAACGTATTGATTTTCCAAAAAATGACCTGATTACCTTACACCTAAAGCTTCCAATTCAGAATTTCTATGTTCTGATTTATTTAAAACAATAGATTTAGTAAACCATTCTCCAAATTATTATGGAGATAATAAATCCAACATCAACATACAGTATTCAGTTGTGTTTATTTTGTTTCATAATCTCTATATATTAAACACTATGTCCTCAAGTGTTCCACCGACCATTTGCCCGCAACTACATTTGAAAGTGGTATACATTTCAAATGTAAACCATAATAGCCTTTTCCTCTGTATGACGTTCATGGGGCTAGATGGGAAGAAAGCATGTGTGAACTAAGACATTTGATAACCATCTTAGTTGCTCAGAGTCTAGAGTGCTCACCATGACACCATGGAACTGCAGTAGACACTGTGCTGCATTTACAGACCCATGGTGCTTTCAGGGGGAAATGCAACGACTCCTGCAGTGTTTCAAAAGACAGTCGAGCGGTTTGGTTTGAAGAACTGTTGGAAATGAGGAACAAGTGATTTACTGGCTAGAGAGAGTTGTTAGTTCGTTAGTAATTGAACGTAGAATCGTCTGAGTATCCATTGCACCACTAGCCCTAGACATTTGCTTTTAGCAGCCTTGTCAATGATGTGATGATGTATAAGTTAAAGCTCTAACATACATGTTTCAAAGTAATTACACATACAGGGGGCTCCAGATTTGAACTGTAGTCAAGGGCTATATTAAACCTATGTGTTCAGATGCGTATTAATAACCTGGGAAATTACTGTATTGATAAAAATGGTTCATCAATGTGGCGCAGCCCAGAGCAATAAACACTATTTCAATCAGGAAAGACTTCATTTTCTGCTTAAAGAACATTTATTGACACTTATTCCATATGATGTAAAAGTTGATAATCTTTGGCGATTAAACCCCGATCCTGATATCATATATATATATATATATATATATATATATATATACTTATTGTAAGTCGCTTTGGATAAAAGCGTCAGCTAAATGCAATGTAATGTAATGTAATATATCTTAAAGGTCCCATGTCATGCTTTCCCGGTTATTACCCGTCCCCTTGTGTGTTATGTAGCGTTGTATGCATGTAAACGGTCTGCAGAGTCACAAACCCTCAAAGTACACCCTGTAGCGAGTAAAACTCTAACACAGAAAAGACCTACAGGACTGTCTCAGAAAATTAGAATATTGTGATAAAGTTCTTTATTTTCTGTAATGCAATTAAAAAAACAAAAATGTCATACATTCTGGATTCATTACAAATCAACTGAAATATTGCAAGCCTTTTATTATTTTAATATTACTGATTATGGCATACAGCTTAAGAAAACTCAAAAATCCTATCTCAAAAAATTAGAATAGTTCCTCAGACCAAGTAAAAAAAAAAGATTTATAACAGCAAAACACAATCAAACATTTGAAAATGTCCATTAATGCACTCAGTACTTGGTTGGGAATCCTTTTGCACGGATTACTGCATCAATGCGGCGTGGCATGGAGGCAATCAGCCTGTGGCATTGCTGAGGTGTTATGGATGCCCAGGAT
Organism: Notothenia rossii; assembly: GCF_949606895.1. Classification (NCBI taxonomy): domain Eukaryota; kingdom Metazoa; phylum Chordata; class Actinopteri; order Perciformes; family Nototheniidae; genus Notothenia; species Notothenia rossii. The sequence goes on along the minus strand of NC_136907.1, from coordinate 48,452,317 downwards.
GCTTCAATAGCGGCCTTTAGCTCATTAGCATTGTTGGGTCTGATGTCTTTCAGCTTCTTCTTCACAATACCCCACATATTCTCTATGGGGTTCAGGTCAGGGGAATTTGCAGGCCAATCGAGGACAGTAATGCCATGGTCAGTACACCAGTTACTGGTGGTTTTGGCACTGTGGGCAGGTGCCAGATCATGCTGGAAAATGAATTCCTCATCTTCATAGAGCTTTTCAGCAGACGGAAGCATGTAGTGCTCTAAAATCTCTTGGTACACAGCTGCATTTACTCTGGGCTTGATGAAACACAGTGGACCAACACCAGCAGCTGACATGGCTCCCCAAACCATCGCTGACTGTGGGAACTTCACACTGGATTTCAAGCAACTTGGATTTTGCTCCTCTCCAGCCTTTCTCCAGACTCTGGCGCCTTGACTTCCAAATGAAATACAAAACTTGCTTTCGTCTGAAAGGAGGACTTTGGACCACTGTGCAACTGTCCAGTGCTTCTTTTCCTTAGCCCAAGTCAGACGCCTCTTCCGTTGTCTTGAGTTCAGAAGTGGCTTGACCATGGGAATACGGCTATTGTAGCCCATTTCCCGGACACGTCTGTGAACAGTGACTTTTGATACCTGGACTCCAGCTTCAGTCCACTGTCTTTGAAGCTCCCCCAAATTCTGGAAGCGACTCTTCTTCACAATGCTGTTAAGGCTGCGGTCATCTCTCTTGGTTGTGCAGCGTTTCCTGCCACATTTCCCCCTTCCAACAGACTTTTTGTGGATGTGCTTTGAAACTGCACTCTGTGAACAGCTTGCTCTTTGAGAAATTTCTTTTTGTGTCTTACCCTCCTGATGGAGGGTGTCAATGACGGTCCTCTGGACAGCAGTCAGATCAGCAGTCTTCCCCATACTTGTGATTTAGTTTACTGAACCAAGCTGAGTGTTTTTCAAGGCTCAGGAAACCCTTGCAGGTGTTTCGAGTTAATTAGACGATTCAAGTGATTCGTTGAACACCCTACTAGTATACTTTTTCATGATATTCTAATATTTAGAGATAGGATATTTGAGTTTTCTTAAGCTGTATGCCATAATCAGCAATATTAAAATAATAAAAGGCTTGCAATATTTCAGTTGATTTGTAATGAATCCAGAATGTATGACATTTTTGTTTTTTTAATTGCATTACAGAAAATAAAGAACTTTATCACAATATTCTAATTTTCTGAGACAGTCCTGTATATGCTGCCCCAGAACGAGGTGTGGGGGGGTACAGGTGCTAGTGGAGCCTCGCAGATGAGGGGTGCTTCAGCCCCCTCAGCACCCCCCCCCTCCCCGCGTCCATTCGCAATGTCTCGCAGACCCCAGGCAGCAACCAGGAAACGACACCAGTAATAGAGCTCACACTGTCCGCTCCTCGCAGCAGCGAGCCGCTCAACTACCCGCCAACACGGCACCCAGACCCCACGCAGCATTCTCATCTGTTTGTCCTTACTGGTGTCATTTTCTGGTCGCTAACGCCATTGTAACACATAATCACTGATGTTCCGCTGTAACGGTGGTGGTCTCATCAGAACAGAGTGGGCAAGCTGACCAATCAGAGCACAGTGGGGGGGGGGGGGGGGGGGGGGGGGGGGTCAGGAGCTCCAACAACAGACAGAGAGTGAATACACATACTATACAGAGATGCTGTATGAGAAACCAATGTGAGTTTGGAACATTGAACAATGTAAATCTATTTTAGTATACCTCAACAATGGAAATATGATCAGTAGAAATGGCCATGACATGGGACCTTTAAGGGGGAAATGCAGCCGTGAGTATAATAGGAAAACCCCAGGGGATGTAGACACTGGTGGTGATGTTGAAGATCTAGATTTGATGAGGAGATGGGATGAAGAGAGGATGCTGAAGATTTGGATTTGATGAGGAGGTGGGATTTGATGAGGAGATGGGATGAAGAGGATGCTGAAGATCTTGATTGATGAGGAGATGGGATGAAGAGGAGGTGTGATGAGGTCTTTGGATTAGCTCTCCTGGCACTGGACATGTTTATACTGGCAAGGCGGGCGGCAGCATGAAAACCTGAAATCACAGCTGACTGCAGGAGAGAGGAGAACCATTTTAAAGTTTTACTGCAGCACGACGATTGGCTGCTGGAGATTGAGCTGAAATGTAATTGGTTAAAAGAGAACACCCATGATGAGCTGATAAATGCAGATCATGTGATCATAGTTTACAGAACAATGGAAAATAAATGTCTTCTTTTTTTTACAGAAAGCGGAGGATAAGAGAAAATACATATTTATCACTACATATAATGAGTATCCGAACTAAGCCATCTGCTGCATATCACCTGAGAATAGTAATTTAGTCAAACATTTGCATATTTCAAGGATTTGACATATGGATAGAAATTCATCAAATCACAAAAAAAAGCTTTTGCTTTATTTACCGATACAAATATACACAAGGGAAAATGGGCTCAGTTGGTCTATCTTCCGATTATTCCTCAAGGACTCTGGTCTTGTAGTTGGCATGAAACAATGACCTTGTGAATTGTCCTTTTTCCCAACAGACTTTTCCACCGTAGGAACTAATACAAGATGTTGTGCATAACTTGCCAACAGTTTGTGCTTATTTTAGGAATTTATGGAGCTCACTTGAGAAAAACATCATACTTTAAATCATAACATCGTCAGTTTTGAAAATCAATGACTGGTTGCTACAAGCCCTTCGAGGCAAATGTCTGACATTGTGCTTAATGCGAGTACAACTAACCAAAAAACTGTAACCATTCGTTTTATAGTTTTATTACTGCATCCAGATCGTCCAGGGCAAACAAATCTTACTCCTTAAAACAAAGTAAGAATAAAAGCCAATAGTGTTTGGTAAGAGGAAATGAAAGGGACATGGAACTAGGGGAACCAGAATCTGTCAACATGAAGATAAAACATGCACAATGTGCTGAATGGAACAAACTGGATCATTATGGCACAAAGAATTACATGTTGTGTTCAGGACCAGCAGGGTCTGTAGGTTTATTTGTATCTCATGTTTACAAAAGAGTAAAATAACATTGTCAAATCTCCTACAGTCAAGAAAGAAGTCAGTATCAGAGCCTAACAAGAAACCTTGTCATCTTGTGACAGTCTTTGAATTAGCTGGAGCCAGTAAACAGTGTTTTGGAAGCTTTGGGAATAGCAGGAGAATAGTCAGATCTGATTGAAATGATAACGTGGTTCAGATATGTCCAAAAAAGCCCCCTTAATTCCTGTGTTTAGATTTGATCACAGTTTATAGATAATCAAACTTTGTCTTAAGGCCAAGTCATAGATTTGTAATATTATCTTTAGCTTTTCTTTTCATCCCATTATCAATAGTGGATTTGTGGGTTGTAATTACGTCAGTAGGGTCTTATCTTTGATTTTAGAAATGCTGAGATCATAATTATTCATTATGAATAAATGTACAATAGACTGTTATTAGCTGTCATAATTCACAGTAGAGAGAAAAAGGGTGGACCAAGACCACTACTCAGCACTGCCCCACAAAGGTTGTGATCTCTGCAGCTAATGACACATTTGTCGGTGTTGTTGATAAAGCAAGCGAAGCTGCAGAAAGACCACAGTTTTCAAGAAATAGGGAGAGAATTCTGTTGTATGCTTTGAAAAGCTTTGCTTGAATTGTAATAACATGGATATTAATTTATTTTGATCATAGCTAAGGTTGTGGGTTGTTTGGTTCCTGCAGTCTAAGAAATGGTTAGAGATCACCTTTCATTGTTCCAGAGCATGATCATGAAACTGTAGCTAATCCACACTGATCCACATTTGGGAAGATAATGCTTCAAGGTCTTGATGCTATGGGCATAAACACATATCTAAAGTTTTACAACCATATCAAATAAGTGAATAATAGGAATTCACAAATTAGCAGAAGCTAATAAGCCATAACTCATTAGAATGTCAGGACCTTCCTTTCTTCTTTCTTCTTTCGTTGATAGAAGAGACATGAAGAAGAGGGGACACATGTTGATGTAGAAGAGACATGAAGAAGAGGGGACACATGTTGATGTAGAAGAGACATGGAGAAGAGGGGACACATGTTGATGTAGAAGAGACATGGAGAAGAGGGGACACATGTTGATGTAGAAGAGACATGAAGAAGAGGGGACACCTGTTGATATAGAAGAGACATGAACAAAAGGGGACACATGTTGATGTAGAAGAGACATGAGGAAGAGGGGACACATGTTGATGTAGAAGAAACATGAAGAAGAGGGGACATATGTTGATGTAGAAGAGACATGGAGAAGAGGGGACAGATGTTGATGTAGAAGAGACATGAAGAAGAGGGGACACATGTTGATGTAGAGGAGACATGATGAAGAGGGGACACATGTTGATGTAGAAGAGACATGAAGAAGAGGGGACACATGTTGATGTAGAGGAGACATGATGAAGAGGGGACACATGTTGATGTAGAAAGACATGGAGAAGTCGATCTTGCATAATAGGTGACGTTTAATGAATGTGAAATTAGTGAAACTTCCTGTTTCCATATTTCAAGCCAATGAAACATGTCTGATAATCGGATCACTGGGCTCCTAGCTTATAAAGTATTTATCTCCAGGGTAGCTGTGCAAGGGTTTTTAAACGTTTTGGTAACAGTGAAGATTAAGGCCAGAATCCTTTGTTCTTTGAACCTGTCGCACATAGAAAATGGCTTTTCTTATTCTCAGGTTTCATATGACATCTCAATTCCTAATTGCCAGTTTTTTGCGGCAGTCTTTTGCTTCTCGGCCCTCAGATTGAATACCACAAGTAAAAAGCATCTGGTTCAGAAAGTCTTGCCAACAGTAACAAAAAAAGAAAAAGACAAAACGTCTTAGTCAGTGTTAGCTTGATCTGTACCCAGCTGCTCTCCGACCATGTGTTCCAGTCTTTGCCTATCTGACTCCCATTCTTCCAAGAAGGCATAGTTTAGTTCGGGCATTGCACCGGTCAGGCCCAGAGAGCTGACGGACCCTGTCAAGGACCCCCGGCCCTCATAAGCGTACGTCTGTAGCGAGTCATAAGGTGGACCGCGTGTGTCTGAGTCTGCCTGGACAACCTTCTGCTCCAGGATCTGCTGAATGATGTCCTGACCCTGCAGCAGAAGGGAGGGTGCCGATTGGCTGATCTCTTGAGGAACGCAGTCAAGGACAAACCAGGAAGTTTCTGGCTCTGCTTTGTAGTTCCCATAATCCACCTCCTGAGCCGTCCCCCTCCTCAGCGCCATGACCCCTTCCTCGTCATACTCCATCTCGACCTCCTCCAGCTCGTCCTCCTCCAGCTCGTCCTCTTCGTACGGGCTTGGTCTGTAGCCATGGTAACTGTGGAACTTCCTCTCTGAGTTTTGGGGATTTCGAAGTGCGGCAATGTCAAAAGCCTCCGTGTCTTCCTCTCCGCCCCCCTCGTCATCATAGGTCACCACGTTTTCTCTGATGTCCTCTTCGGAAAGAATTAAGGGCTCTTTACTCGCTTTCTTATTTCGGAGCTGGGTGAATAGCATCACTATGGCTGGAGGGAACAGAAGAAAGGGGAAAGAGACGTAAATACAAATCAACAAAATTATTTTTACCATAACATGAACAGAATGATTTGAGAATAAACATTGACTGATTGATTGATTGATTGATTGATTGATTGGATGGTTGCATCAGATTCTTGTAAAAACGTAAGAGGATTTATGTCTAAGAAATAAAAAACCAAGTGGTTTTTACGTACCATCACACCAAATATAACATGAACTTCATTCATGGCAAACCTTTTAGAGAAAGTTTGAGACAATCAGCTTATATCCTTAGTTACTAAAACTTCATGTTATATTTATTGAAAAAGACTGAGAAAATCCTCAGAAAAACAGTTTCTGACGTTTAAATGCATCATGCACTGTGATTGAATCAAGGAGACATCCAACAGAACGGGACAAGCCATATCCAACTTCGGTGAACGAAAGCAGGCTTCACCAATTTTCGTTAAAGCAAGGAAGTGCATTCTTCAACTCTGGGATTATAACAAAAGTAACAAAATCTTTGCTCTTTAAGTTGTTTATCTTTAGGAACTGCCCTGTTATAGTTTGGAACCAGCTGATAGGGTAAGAACACCAACATAAACAGACTGGTACCTGTCGTTGACTTTTGACTTCTTATTGTACTAGTAACAATTGTTATTAACACAGTTTGGAAAAATCCAATTAATCCGTGATCTAATTGCCGGACAATCAAAGAAGGCACTAGTCTAGTATTCTGTCACTCGCAATCTACTGGTACGAAACACTTCTGGTGAGAATCATGAAGTTGTGTATATGCCAATGAATGGTTTAAAATCAACACAACAGCAACCATTTTTCCCAATGTCTTTTTTCTATGCAATAAGAATAATTTACAAAATATATATTATATACAAAATTCTACACATAAAATCAGCAGCACTTCCACTTCCAAGCATGTGAGATGTACAAGACAAGGATAGACCACATTTCTCCCCACATACTTACTTATTAATATGACGATACAAAGCATAATAGCCACAAAAGCCCCGATGCTGAGACCAGCTGAGGACAGGAAGGCCTCGGCCTGACAGACGCTGTTGTGGCGCCCCCTGGTGTTCCTCTGACACACACACACCCTCAGGGAGAGCGTGGCAGTGCTGCTGAGAGGGGGCTCCCCCCCATCAGCCACCACCAGCACCAGGCGGAAGACCTCCTGGTCCCGGTCCTGACTGAAGCCCTCCCGCCGCTGAGAGATTATACTGGCAGTATGGTCTGGAGAGGACAGACAAGGGAAGAAGGAGACCAATCCACACTTTAATAAAGTACAGTAACCTGTCCCAGTCACCTGACTCTCTTTCCACCCCCTGCAACCCCTTTGCTTCAATGCCAGGCCCTTTAACCCTTTCAGATTGTCAGCTCTGCTTTGTGTCATTGCTTTCAAGCTTCTATCATCTGCTGAACCTACCACCTACTTTTACTGCCTACCTGTCTGCACTTAGCCTTGCATTGTTCCTACTATCCTGTGGAATAAATAGTACATTGACAAGGTATAAGAATGAGTCATCCATTACATTACATGTCACTTGTTAGACGCTTTTATCCAAAGCGACTTACATACTCAATACTGTGGGCGATCCCCACAGGAGCAATTTGGGTTGAAGTGTCTCAGGGACACAACGACATGCTGAGTGTAGTGGGGTTTGAACCTGTTCTCCCCTGATCCGAACACCAATGCACTATCCACTGCGTCCACTGCGCCACACGCCTCCCATTGTCATCAAACAACAATAGGGTCCAATAACTTCAACAACAGCTGCATTGCCTTTATATGTTTAAGCTTTTTAATTTATGTTTTTTGTGGCCACATTTAACTATATTTTAGTCTCCACCAACTCCCAAAGATCCACCTGTTTCTTTAGTTACCTAATGCTCCACCGTTCATCATCTAGTATGGAACTATGTCTCTCTGCGGCTTGCAGCTGGACAGCTACATTCGGTTCATCTGAGCCTTTGGAAAATAAATAAGAATTGGGCGTCCTTTTTAATTGGTTCATCAATTTGAGCGAACCCTTTCACATTACAGTCTTTTCTAACTAGTGCTAATGATGAATAATAATTGTTGGGAGACACTTACAGTGGGCTGTTATCTTTGATTTTTGATATTAGGTTTTACGTGAAAAGTTTATTTGGAATCACATAGTCATTTATTCATTGAACTATAAACATTTTTTGCAAACTTAAGCATGCTAAATTAAACAATATGTCTGTAAAAGCATGTCATAATTGGTCTTTTAATCTTGATTATTATTTTCCTCATTTTTCTTACATTGTTTTATGTGTATGATCGTTTTCATATTTTATTGTTTTTAATCTTTTTGTCTAATTTTGGGGGTTATGTGTATTATTATTTATTCAATTTGAACAGCCTATTTCACATCCTTGTATTCGTTATACAGTATATATTAAAATATATGTTAAATCACGTGAGCTGCACCCTGTGTATGAAAAGTGCTATAAATAAAGCTTTATTTTGACTCCCTGGGTGACCTAAGTGGTTCTACATTGTAGCTGCAGCCCTCTCTGATATTCAGGCATTGGCTCTGGTTATATTGACCAACATAGTTAGCAAACACATGGAGGCAGTGTCTGAGAGAAGCTGACAGAGAAGCAGCTAATGAATATGTACGAGGAGGCATCTCCACATCAGTGAGAGTCCAACCTTCCCTGGGGATCTCTGAGCCCCGATGAAGCACGTCAGCAGTGGCATGTGCATATATGTGTGGATTTGGTAATGTGTTCAGGGTATGCCAACAGGACTAGGCACGGCACAGAAGGATATCTTCATTTACATAGTGTGTTTCCTGTTGACATGCATGAAGCCTCTGGGTCTGCACACAACACAAATCCCAACACACATAAACCGGCAACGCTACTCTCATCACCTGCGGAGGGAGGTAAACAGGAGTCAAGGATCATTAAGTCATTACGCAACACAGGGTTGCACAACAGAATGCAGAGTGGTGCAGGAGACAAAGAGCAATGGGATTTTTCCATTGGATTTCAGAATATTGCAGAAAATAGGCTTCCCACACGTTAATGATACTTGCATGTTTTGTTCAGCAGTATAATCTCAACATATTAACACCACTTTTAGGATTTTTTAAGCATAAATGTGATAACCAGAAGCAAACGTTGGCCTGACCCTTGAGATCAGAAGTACCCGTATAAAGTGGCGAAGTCACGGCCCATGGGACCTTATTTCGGAAAAATAATGTATTGAAGTCAATGGAGAGAGAAAACGTATCTTTCGATCCCGTTTGAATTGTGCCGTGAATTAGACATGATGTTTGTCAATCTTAAGTAATCATTTCCACGTAAAAAAAGTCACAGTTTGTCGTAAAACTGTTGAAATATAAGACTATGAAAAATACGCAACTAGAAAGACTACAAATCCCAGAGTCGCGTAAGTGATAAAATACGCAACTAGAAAGACTACAAATCCCAGAGTCGCGTAAGTGATGTCACAATTGTTTTCCTCCACTAAGCGATAGCTAAGATCAGCGCCATATAGATAGAATCTATCTATATGGCGCTGGTTAAGATAAGATAACTTTAACAAGATGACTGTGTGCTTAGTACGAGGTTGTTATCATACCAGCAATGAGTCTTGCTCGTTCTTTCGCTTCCCGTCTGATGAAAGGACCAAGAGTGGCTGGATCAAGTTAGCTACCTAGCTAGTAGCTAGCACGTTAGTTAGCATTACAGCCTTGTAATTTTTTTTAGCCTTAATATGAAGGCTAATAAGTAACCCAACATGTTAAACCGAGTAGTAGTCATATTTCGTGAACCCTTTGAAGAGTACTGTCACTGGTGTGATAATTCTATAATATACAATTTAAGCCCGGGGGAGAAATGCTAACGCTAACGCTAGCATCGGCGATCGCCGATCTTTTCTACTTCATGCTATCTGCACAAATGGTTGACATTAAACATTAAAAAGACCAGGCAGTTCAGAGAGAATCAAAGGAAGGCAGACAGGCAGCTTTGCATGACATTCTTCTGGACGTGTTTCATTGTGGTGAAAGTGAGGGTAATCAATCGTTTTGTTGACAGTGACGGCCATCTTTGTGACGTGTGTTGTTCCGCTAGACCAGAGATGTAGTTCATTGAGCGTTTCACACAAACAAATGTGTTACTTCACAGTTTTACGACACATTTTTTTTTTTTACTTGCAAAACTATCTTTTAAATTGACAAACATCATATGTGTAATTCGTGGCACAATTCAAACGGGATCGAAAGATAATCTTTCTCTCTCCATTGACTTCAATAAATACTTTTTCCGAAATAAGGTCCCATGGAGGTCCACCGGAAGGGGAAGGACTTCACCACTCTATCTGGGCCCATAGGGTGCGCGCTTGAATTTTGCTCTAGCCCCGCCTCCAATTTGAAGCGTCACAGCTGATCTTGACTCATGAAAGGAGAGGGAACGTAACTCTGGATTCGGATTTTAGCGCTTTTAAAAAACGTTTAGACCCTAATGATTATAAAAGTGTTCATACTGGGTAGTTGATTTAGTTTTAAGAATTTTTTTGATTTAAGACGTCTTTTTCCCAATGAATATCAATGGGAAAAAGTATGTTTGGGCCTATTGACGACACAGATGTTGAAGTACCCATTGGGCTACTACGAAAATGTGTTTGGCGCACTTCCTGGGCCTATTGACGACACAGATGTTGAAGTACCCATTGGGCTACTACGAAAATGTGTTTGGCGCACTTCCTGGGGGCTTAGAGATGTGTGTTCCCTATCACGTACAATTTGTTGGAGCACTAGCCATTAGAAGGGCGAGTGTTACATCTTGATGTCATTATGTTACTGAAGTAAACACAGTTCAATGGAGGAGTTTCAGGCAGGGGGGAAGGTGTGTGGGAGTTAGAACTCCTTTGCACACTATTAACATGCACAAAAACCTATATGACACACTACAGGAAAGGAAAAAACCCCAAAAGCATTATAGGGCCCCTTTAAATATGTTTTGAGCTAAATTCTATGTTTTAGTATATACATATATTCCAATATGTTCAAACATTATACTTTCTATATTATATTTTGGAATAAGACTGTACTTTTAATTTTAAGAAAAATTAAAGTAGGTTACATATCTCTCCTCATGTTGGATCATTTTCACACACCACATAGACGTGCAGAGCACCTCATATAGATTCAGATAAGAAATAAGGCTGGCCCAGTGTTCTCTGCAATGTAATGGCGCATTTCCATTGAAGGGCCTCGCTCGGCTTAGTACGGTATAGTTAGGCCTTGTTAGGCCTTGTTAGGCCAGGCTCACTTTATGCTGCGTTTCCATTACAGTTTAGTAGCTGGGGCAGTAACTATAACAACGCAGTGTAGGCGGAGCCGTGACGTCATCTTCGATGAGAACCACAGAAAAATAACATCAGCCGTTAGCTGTTAGCCCTCAGAGCTCACAGCTCCTCATATCTGTTCTGAAACTAGACACAAGTTAAACAAGTACAAACCACAGACTGTCTGTGTCATGGTGAATACAGTCGCTGGTTTATTGATGTATATAGGCCGTTGTTGTGAGTGTGGACGGTCGGAGCATATACTGCGTTAGCTTAGCCGATCTCCATTTAGAAAACACGCATTTTAAAAGGATTTTCGCCTGTTTTGACAAGTCTGCAGACTTGTCTGCAGACTTGTCAAAGCATTAATTCATGGTTTTTACTCACCGGTATCAGTATGTTGTTACTTCGGCATCATTTTGAAACGTGTATTACAATTAATTCACGGTCAAATATGTTCATCTTGTTGTAGTTGTAGCCCCCTTGCCAGCGATTCTCTCTCTCTAGTTTAGCATACTCAGTCCGACTCAGCCTGGTGGTTGGCCCGCTAAGAACCTCGATTTTATGGGGCCGGAAAAACTGAAATAGTACCCGCTAGCCGGAACTACGCCAAGTGGAAACGCAACCAAAAACGCTTGAACCGTGCTCCGCGCTGTAGTGGAAATGCGCCATTATAGAGAGACAGTGATCCTCACTGTATCTAGTATTGTGTATCATATACTGTATGACACGTCAAACAGCGCTGATAATGATTTATCAATACAATGTTAAATGACAGAGTAATCATCTGTTTCTAAAAATAAGAAATGGTCCTGGACACATGCACTGAGTATTTTGGACCCTGAAGGCCTGAATGAGAAATATGAAAGGAACATTTTTTGTAACTTTACACTAATTATTATTTTGTCTTTGTTGTGTTCTTCATATTCTTGTTATATTTGATTTACATATATTTCCCTTTTTGTGTTACATTTTCTGCCACAATTCAATCGGCCTCTGGGGTCATGGAGAATCACTGGACTATAGACAGTGCATTTCTTTTATTTTGTACCAATTTATAATATAATAGATTTAGCCACCCAGCAGTATATACTGTACATGTATGGTCATTTAAAGGAACTTTACCAATTGACCTTTCGCAAAGCCACGCCCCTAAATGCCCGTTGTCCAATCATATTCGATCACGTGCGCGGCTCCCTGTGGAAGTCCGACAAGCTTAGCGTTCAAATTCATTGCGAAAATGGTGAAGCGTTGTGCTTATGGTCTTTGCAAATCGGATAGCAGATATTCCATAAGCTTAGAGGGGGGGGGGTGATATTTTACCCGTTTCCTAAACCCAAAACCCGAGAGGCGAGATGCCGCCAGTGGATAAAGAAATGCGGCAGGCCCCATGCCCAGCTGAATATGGCGAATATCAACAAACACAAATACGTTTGCTCCAAGGTAAATACGTGCTAACGTAGCTAGCTAGCTAGCAAAGATTACATTCACAAATTAACTAACTAATTTAATTAACTAATTTCACTAACTAACGTTAGCTAAAGTCACACGACTACAGCTGTAAGCTGTGTGCTTCTAGGTCGTTTTGACCATGTATATCACTTGATGCATAATAATGTCTGAACAGCTGAGCTCCGTTATTAGTCTACCTGTGGTCAAAGTACAAACAAGAAAGCCAACAAGCAATCATTCATTTATATTTTGCTTTAATGTTTGTAGCATTTTGTTAATGGAAAGCCTACTGTCGACTTCCCTAATCCTGCTGCACAAGTGGGCACCCCGACCCCCACAAAGGAACAACAAGGTGGATGCAGAAAGCCACCAAGGAAACGGTAGTTAACTTTAGACAAACTACAACATTTAATGCCTCTTGTGATTGTATTGTTTTACTCCAAAATAATAATAATAATTCCGTCGAATTTGACATACAGCTAATTTGGTTTTTCACTCTTGCACTGCGACCTGTATGCAAGTGCCTCTATTGATGTTGTGCCTCCCTCTTTTCTAATGTTTATACTGTGGATATAACCCTCCATAGTGTATTGTAGCCCCTTTTGTCGGGACCTGGAGGATATTGCTGCGTTATTGCTCCAAAATGAGTCTGTTAAGGCGACTCCAACGTTACGGAGACCCTCCATTATGGCTTTGTTTAACGCATCTGGCTCTCAGCTTGTCGGACTAGCAACAGTAACCAAGGGGGGGCGTGGCTTTGCGAAAGGTCAATTGCAGCATTATGTCTGTAGTATTTGTAGTATATTTGTTATCATGTTTAACGAATGATGTGTGTATGTATTTTTACCTCCATTGTCCTTCAAAGTAAAATCTGGGTTGGTTGGAATCCCAGCAGGAAAGTAGAAGGAAGACTTTCCATTTGCAAAGTTGTCCAGATCTGCAGCTCGGAGGGTCTGAATCAGCTGATGGAGAACAACAGAAAAAGAAGTACGGGTCAGAGAAACGTACACACGTTGAGAAACAAAAAGAAAAGTATGAAAAGTCATACATTGATTGAATACTCGATTACTTGATTGACCAGTTTGATCATTCAAGGTGCACCGTGCCATTATTATGTTCGTGGGGGTGATGGCATGCCTCTTAATTATTTTAAAACAAGAAGCACAGGCTTAATTGTATGATGTCCTTTTGTTGTTCTGTTGTTTATGTTTTGTTGTCTTCGTGTGGAACCTACTGCTGCAGGTCTCCCTTGAAAAAGAGACCATTGATCTCAATGGGATTTCACCTGGATAAATAAAGGTTTTGAATTGAATTGAATTGGTGGATTCAATTTGTTGCATTTCCAGCAAGATCAAAAATATTCTTCGCTCGATTTTAACTGTGCTGATGATCAGGCTTGGGAAGTAACAGATTATATGTTACAGTATTAAGTAATCAGGATACAAAAAAAGGTAACTGTATTCCCTTACAGTAGCATTAGTATCATAAATGGGGCGAAGCCTGCGAGCTAGTTCAGGCAGTCAACTCGAGCACCAATCAGTGTTGGGCAAGTTACTTCCAAAATGTAATACATTACATATTACTTATTACTGTCTTTTTTAAGTAATAAGTTACATTACAATATTACTGTCTCTGAAATGTAATGAGTTACACTACTTTTATATTACTTTTGAATTACTTTCACCAAAATAACCGCAAAATAATGGCTAGGTATTTTAAATGCTAAAATGTAGTTTAGTGCAGCAACTGTGTAGGCCCTTAATTTAATTGTTTATTTGGTAGGGACAATGCACAGTAATGAACACTTAAAACATTAAAATGTGTCGAGCGTAACAGTGCCAGATTGAGCTTTCAGCTCATTTCCATCCGCAGTCCCTCACATAAAAACATTGAAGGAATTTACATTTTACAACATTGTATAAACAAAATACATGATATGCAAAAGGTGCAAGAGAGCAAGAGCAGCATACACAAGTATTTATGACATGGTGATACAATATAGCAGCAACGACATATAAAGTGCAAGAAAAGATAAAAGTGTTACATGAAGTGCAAGAGGAGATACCCCTGTTTTAAAGTGCATTTAGCGGTGCTCGCACGCCTGTTTGTTTCTCAACCATTCTTTGAGTTGACCTTTAAAACTATTGAGAGTGGGACAATCCCGTATCTCAGTTGGGAGGCTGTTCCACAATGAGCTGCCTTTAACGGAGAGAACATTTTGTCCAAAAGTGGTTCGTCTGCAGTGGACTTCACAGTCTCCTCTGGTTTCTGACCTAGTGCAGCGTCCAGTGTGTTTTTTGTGGATGTCCAGTCCATGTAAACATTTATAAATAAAGCACATACTTTTAAAAGACTTAAAATGGTCAAAACTCAAGAAATTGTGTTTTTCAAGGATGGTACAGTGGTGGTATGAATGTGGCTTTATGTCAAACACCTTGATAGCTCTCTTGTACAGCTGTTCTATGGGTTTGTGCCACAAACAAACGAGTGTGAATCAATACGCCTACTGCCTGAATCTGCTTTATAGTTTTCACTTTCTTTGGTTCATTTGTTCTGTTTAGGGTTAGGGTTGTTTTTAATTCAGTAGGTGACCCTATAAATACATAAAATAGTGTGTGTGAGTTTAAACTGTAGTATGTGCTCATGTGTTTCAGTGTTGGTGTATAGGCTGCTGGCTGAATATGCTTCATGAAAGGCAGATTTTCCTATCAATAAAATCTGTTTTGATGTTAAATATCTGGTTTTCTTCTTTTCTAAATTCACATTGTTATGATGTGTTATAGATTTAAGTAAAACACATCTTATTGATCAGGCCGATTGTCGAACCTCAGATTGAGGAGGAACAATGCGGATTCCGTCCTGGTCGTGGAACGACGGATCAGCTTTTTACTCTCGCAAGGATCCTGGAGGGGGCCTGGGAGTACGCTTATCCAGTCTACATGTGTTTTGTAGACTTGGAGAAGGCGTATGACCGGGTTCCAAGGGAGTCACTGTGGGAGGTGCTGCGGGAGTATGGGGTGAGGGGGTCTCTACTCAGGGCCATCCAATCTCTGTACTCCCAAAGCGAGAGCTGTGTCCGGGTCCTCGGCAGTAAGTCGGACCCATTTCAGGTGCGGGTTGGCCTCCGCCAAGGCTGTGCTTTGTCACCAATCCTGTTTGTAATATACATGGATCGGATTTCGAGGCGTAGTCGTGGGGGAGGGAGTCTGCAGTTCGGTGGACTAAGGATTGCACCACTGCTTTTTGCAGATGATGTGGTTCTGATGGCTTCATCGGTCTGCGACCTTCAGCACTCACTGGATCGGTTCGCAACCGAGTGTGAAGCGGCTGGGATGAGGATCAGCACCTCCAAATCTGAGGCCATGGTTCTCAGCAGGAAACCGATGGACTGTCCACTCCAAGTAGGGAATGAGTCCTTACCCCAAGCGAAGGAGTTCAAGTATCTCGGGGTCTTGTTCTCGAGTGAGGGAACAATGGAACGTGAGATGGGTCGGAGAATCGGAGCAGCGGGAGCGGTACTGCAGTCGCTTTACCGCACCGTTGTGACGAAAAGGGAGCTGAGCCAGAAGGCAAAGCTCTCTGTCTACCGCGCCATTTTCGTTCCTACCCTCACCTATGGTCATGAAGGATGGGTCATGACCGAAAGAACGAGATCGCGGGTACAAGCGGCCGAGATGGGTTTTCTCCGCAGGGTGGCTGGTGTCTCCCTTAGGGATAAGGTGAGAAGTTCGGTCATCCGGGAGGGACTCGGAGTTGAACCGCTCGTCCTTCGCGTCGAAAGGAGCCAGTTGAGGTGGTTCGGGCACCTAGTTAGGATGCCACCTGGGCGCCTCCCTAGGGAGCTGTTCCAGGCACGTCCAGCTGGGAAGAGACCAAGGGGTAGACCTAGAACCAGGTGGAGGGATTATATCTCTTCGCTGGCCTGGGAGCGCCTTGGGATCCCCCAGTCAGAGCTGGTTGATGTGGCCAGGGAAAAGAAAGTTTGGGGCTCTCTGCTGGAACTGCTACCTCCGCGACCCAACCACGGATAAGCGGGAGAAGATGGATGGATGGATGGATGGACATCTTATTGATATTTCCTTTCTTTTGTTTTTATTT